>NC_056731.1:1256323461-1256640961 GCF_019279795.1 Protopterus annectens
ATAACTATTGCTGCAGTTTCTAAGACATGTATAGGTTCATTAGTAATTAATTGTAAAACACATGATCCTTTCAAATGACAAAAAATATTTTGCCCATGGCTTTTTTATATGATACTGTCCCATTTTACATTTATTTCCAAGTTATTCTATTCTCTTCTCATCTACTTTAATGTTTACTAGTTTTGGCTTGAGATAACACATAATGTAAGCAAGGCAGGAATAAGTGACAAGGTTCTGCATTTTTTACAAGAGTTATGCTGTTTTCTTTAGATATTATTTTAGTAGGTGTTTGTTGAGAAAGGTGTTATTTCTTCAAAGGTATTTGTTGAAAACATCATTCCAAATGATTTCCACCTGATTTGTAACTTGTTTCTATCAAATGTTCTTTGTTGTATGATCATAGTTGGTGTACTTACTAAGAGAGATCTACTCTCTGTTTTGCACAAGACCTCATCAAGTGGAAATAGTGGTTTCTTCCACTCTCTTTGCAATGGTGACCCAGATCCCAAGCACTGGTGTGATCCACCAAGCCTTTATCTGTGGTGCCACAGCCAAAACCCATTTCTTCTGTGCTTTTCTAAACTACCTCACAGCATTGTTGTCCTTGTATGCCCTATATCACTTATGGGGATTAGCTGTGAAATTATAATAACAATTGTTTCCTTCATTTTATACATGTATATAGATATAGCTATAGATATAGATGTAGATATGTAGATCTCTCTCTCTCTCTCTCTCTCTCTCTATCTCTATATATATATATATATATATATAGTTGTGTCTTTCGGCTTTTCCCGTTTAGGGGTAGCCACAGCGGAACTCCGGTCCGCTAATGATTGGCAGTTGATTTTTACGTACCAAGTTGCCAGCCCTGATGCACAACCTTCAACGAAGGAACACCCATTCACGCACGTCTCCATGCAGAAGACGCTCTAGCTGAGAGTCGAACCGGACAGCTTCTTACTGTGAGGCGACAACGCTACCGCAGCACCACCACCGTGGATGTCTCTCTCTCTCTCTCTCTCTCTCTCTATATATATATATATATATATATATATATATATATATATATATATATATATATATATTTGTGTGTTGTGTGTGTGCATGTCTCATTGAATATCAAAAGCTCAAAAGAGTGAACATAAAAAGAGTGGTCATTTTAGTGGGAATCTTAAATGATCAGAAACAATCAAAGGCTTCCTGCACCCCCCCCACACCCCCTCAAATAATATATACATATACATATATATATATATATATATATATATATATATATATATATATATATATATATATATACACATACACCAACTCCATGATCACACAGCAGCGTAGTAAGGGCAAATTCCTTTACCCTGCTGCAACACAATCTCACACAAAAAGCAGCCAGCTAAACTCCCATTAAGAAGAATGTTCACTCATATGACCATATGCTCTTTTTTGCAACAGTGAAAAGCATTCACTCATAGGCGTGTTCACTCTACTAAACTGCAACCATATATATATATATATATATATATATATAGATATATACATACATATATACAGGCAAGTCTTGTGCTACACCTGCCTCATTCAGTAATTCTCTCCAAAAAATGCCCAGGACACCACATATTAATTTAATAGTTATGTGATACACAAGCTGTTACAATAATCAAAGCTTTCAAGAAAAATGTTTTTTCAAGTGCTATAATCACTAACATTCAGTACTATTTAAATATACGTAAAAAAATGTAAATTGCATGATGTAGTCAAATTTCAAGACACATATAAAAATATATTTTCTTTAAAAATGTTTTTACATAAAAACTAAATTAAAACCAACTATCTAAGAGAGCATGCTTTCAATATGCATTTTATACTTACTGTGGCATTTAAACCTGGAATACGATCTGCTCTCAAAATATTCATCCATTTATATTCCAGCCTTTCAGTCCTAGTCAAAATGTCTCCACCTCGGCAATCATTTAAAGAAGCAGCTTCTAAAACTGAGAATTTACAATGATGTTCCACACCATTGTCCAGAATGTTTTTATATAAAACATCCTGATCATTCCCTCTCCTGATAGCTGATAACTGTGAACAGATTCTTTCTCTTAGTTTACAATTGCTTTTCCATCATAAAAAGAATGGCATTTCATGCAGCTAGCCATATACTGTAATGCCCTGTTTGTACTATTATTGAATTTGTATGCCATTATTATTTATTTTTATTATTGGTCATCTTTTGCTTCTACAATGTATGTCATTGTCCATTTTTAGCTCTTAAATAGTATGCCTTTGTTATTGTTGGAGCTTTTCTTCCCAAGCCTCTGCTGAAAAAGGAAATGTGTCCAGTCAGACTTTTCCAGTAAACAAATGTACAATAAATAAATAAATATGCTAAATTAGTTGTCACAAGTCACAAAATATCTTATTTCATGTTTTCTTTGTTACAGGATGAATAAAAGATGTAATATTGTTTATATATTTACAGTACACGCATGATCTACACGGATAAGTGCCATCTTTTTGGTGCAGATTCAATAAAGCCTATACGGTCCGTTAAAACTGGCACCATTTTGTATTCATTAAGCAGTTCTACACACTGTGTAAAGCTGCACAAACATGGTAAACATCATGGCATGCTAATTACAACATAAGCAGCTGAACTGTATGCTAATCAACCAATCCAAGATGGAGGTGCTATTCAACAAGGTATAAAGCGACCGTGTAGACTCAGTGCTGGTTTTCCCTGCAAATTCCATAACTTTTTGGAATATAGCTATTGAAACTATTATACACAGAAAGAATGTTAGGGGTTGCTGTTATTCATGTGTATGTGCAGCAGGCCTAAATCTTTGCTGCTGCTAATAGACCACAACCAAGAAGGATAAGGGTGTTTAGACCCCGTTTAACTTTTCACAATCTGTATGAGGTGGAAATTGTACAGTACTCAGGGTGGATAGAGTCACACTACAGGAACTCTGTAACATTTTAGCTACAGGAACCTTCCAGAGACCAAAAGGGGACATTCCGGAGGTGTCACATGCATCAGCATCAAGGATCCTCCATCAATTCTGGAATGCTATTCTGCAATATGCCAGTAACTATTTACATTTTCCCCATACAACTGAGGACAGAGCCAGAGCTATGAAAGAGTTTTACCCTGTAGCACACTACTCTGAAGTCCTGGGTGCCACAGACTGTACACATGTTGAAATCAAAGCATTTCCTGCAGAACAGAGAAGGGTGTACATAAATAGAAAGGGCTCCAACTTCATTAACTGCCAAGTTGTGTGTAACGTTAAGGGAATCATCCTGAATGTGTGTGCTGGCAGCCCAGGCAGTTACCAAAAGTCACATATCTGGCAAAACTGTCAGCTGTATGAGATGTTTACTAAGGGAGATATCCCACAGGGACATTTACTGGAGGATGCAGGTTATGCACTGGAACTGTGGCTGATGACGCCCATTAAAATACACGCACACACCAACTGAAAAATGCAATAATGAGGCATATGCTCAAACAAGAAATATCACAGAGTATGTGTCTGGGCTGCTGAAGTCGTGGTTCCAGTGCCTAGTTATGGGTCTATATTAGCTCAGTGAAGTGGCATTACAGGGAGCACCATTTTGCCAACACATATAGACTGAAATCCCATAACTGCAAAACCCCAGGTCACAGATTTTTTTTCCCAGGGAAAAAAATTGGTAGCCCAGCACAACACACCACTTAAAACATTGCAAAGTGGGGGGCTTCACCCACCACACCCCTCCTAAATAAATATACCAACTTCGAGATCGCACTACAGTGGGGTAAAGTGCATGTACATGTGGGAAAAAATTGCTGACCTGAGCTTTTGCAGTTATGGGATTTTGGTCTATGTGTGTCAGCAAAACAGTATTTGTTGTAATGCCATTTTTCTGATCTAATATAGACCCCCTAGATACATCTGGGGAGGGCCTACAGTACAATCCTCATACACATGCTGAAACATTCAGTATCTGTGCCATGCTTCACAACACTATCCTGAGAAAACAGATTCAGCAGGAGCACCAAGGGTAAGGGCCACACATCCCACTACTATGGCAAGGTCACCACAGCCACACACAGGTGAGGAGTTAGAGGGGGAGCCACCAGTCGCTGTGGGTGTAGGCAGATGTAGGTGTACACAATATGCCCTCACACTGGCCAAGAGGCAACAGATAGCACACACGCTCATCATCTAAGGGGATAAAACCATCATCCTACTAACATATATGCAGCAACATTGATGCCAAGCAATGCTCACAACCTTTATTTACCCATGTAATGGCTGTGTATTGCTAGCATCAGACAGAGTCCGCCATGAACTAAAACTCTTGCAATTGCCATATTTCCAAGGTAAGTGTTGAACCTGGAATATAAAAAAATAAATGTCTAAGAATACAGATGAATGGCATATCCTTGCATACTGTTACTTGGTAATGTAGGTAAGTATAAGGTGGGTGATTTTTACAGCAATTGCATCAAGATGTGATAGCAGTGACATATGTGAATATGTATCCTCTATCAACTAATAGGCCTCATACAACAAAGATTCACACATTCATACCTTTCAGATATGCAGATTTACATGGAATGTCCACAGTTTGGCCTTATACTTTTGTACTGACAAATCATTAGAGTAACCTTAGAAAATAATGACACATATTTCAGTTTCTGACTTCATATCGCTCAGAAAAAAACATGAAAATAGTAATGCAAAACATCAACTGTCTAAGTTTGCAAGACCACAATTTTTAAAAACTCTTCCCATCGTTAGGCATTTGTCTGACTTTTATTTATGGCTTGGTCAAGCTTTGTTGGTCCGTGAGGTTGGGACGGATGTACACATTACAAAAACCTGTAAGAAAGCAATACAATTTGCAAAACAGTATCTCAAACACAAACATACTGAGCACTAAGCCAGCTATGCTCCCTGAGCATCAGACAAAAGACCTATGTATCCCTGAATCCAAAAGGTATAAAACATGGATATGGCACAGTTAACATCATTTGCATAGGGTGTTGTGTGTGGAGGGAGCAGGAGGCCTAAGCTTACCCAAAAGGTAGTGACTGAGTGTGAGTAAGAAAAAGAAATAAGCAGACATTTGGAAAACATATCAAATGGCCACTGAGACAGAATGAGCTGTAAGCCTTATTACTGACCCATGTAACTGTTATGTGTGCATGTCTGTATGGGCTCTCTAGATAAAATTGGTGTGTTAGTGCCTGCAAGAATGCAGCCATGCCCTGTGCTAGCTCTATGTCTTGGTATGTCAGACAGGTGTGAGTTGTGCATGGTAGAGGTGACAGTTCATCATCTTCGTCCCCAGCCCTGAGAACTGGCTCTGCCAGGAGTTGCATTGGCACGTCCATGCCCATAGTCAGATGCACTGCTGCTTCCTGAATGTGACTGATGTCTGCTGGATGAGATTTCCTCATGAGTACGCCCAGGACCATGACCCCCTGGCCTGCCACATCTAGGTGTGGACATCTCAACCACTGATGGAGCAGTGGAAGTAGTGCCACTACAGGAGCATGATTGGGCATGGCCATGTTGGCTAACATCTGATGATGTGGCTGACCTATGACCATGTGGATCCTGTCCCCCTCCCAGAAGATGTTTCAGCACAGATACCGCCCATTCCAATGTGCCATTCATCTGATCCACTGAATCTGCAACATGGTGGCGGCAGTCACCCATGTCAGGATGTGCCACATCTACAACCCTAAGCATTTCCTTGGAGGCCCTATTGGAATGTACCTGCACCTCAATGATGGCCCTAAGCATATGTCGAGTGGCACAGAAAGACACACCGGGAACAGGTGAAGGTCAGACAGCAGGCTTCCACCAAGCACCCACAAGAACCCTCCAGCGTGGCACCTCATCCATACTTTGGATACAGCCAGAGTCAACAGGCACTGAAGCCGCAGTAACCACACTACTCTGATCAAGTGCCTCACCCTCCACCTGTCCAATATTGGTGAGATCACTGGAATGGGTTTACATAGAACTACTGGCTGTGGCCAATGGAATTACAGGGGATGGCTGAATGTCATCCTCACTGGCAAATTGAACCTCTACACCCCCAGACTATGGCCGTGTTTGCCCACTATTATCATCAGAGTCTGGCAATACCCTGACATCATGTGGGAAAGTCCTACACTTCCACTGTCAGGATCACCTGTGATAATAAGCAACAAATACAGGAAAGAAATTAATACCTACACTACTACAATTTAATATATGCTACCAAACTAACACTGGTGCCATTATCACAGACTGTACAGCAATACGCACACAGGCCTGACACCCACCTCACACATACAAATAAATGCATATTTCTGTCAAATGCTCATCGTTGCTGAAATAAAAATGTTTGGCTTACCATGTGCAGATGACTCCACACTTGCTAGGTGAGGATAGTCCTGGAAGAAGTTAAGCAAAATGTAAGGACACCATCATCACAATAAGAATAACACAGAGGGATTTTTTTTTTACCTTTATATGTCCATTAACAGTACATTAAACTGAAACTTGGATGACACGTGTACCTCAAGCCCATGTGTTGTTAACTGTATCAGTCTATAAATAGTCCCCCCAAAATAATTAATAAACCAACTTAAATATTGCTTTCACAATTTTACTATACAAGAAGTAATAAAATACTGACATATGTAAGCTTATCTGGAAGCTCTTCCTGGGACATACACGTCCTCCCTGAAACAGCAGCACCAACATCAATTACATTCCTACTGAGCTCTCTGGATCCCTGACAGTGAACAGAACTCTTTATTTGGTGTCAGTGTTGGCCCTGTAGCAACCCCCCCCCCCAGTTGCCCTCTGTCCATAGGTCACTGCAGCTGCTCTCCTCCAGTCCGCTGAAATCATATCAGTGGCCCTATGATGCACCTGATCATATGTTCTGCTGTGTCTCCCTCAATGGCACTAATGTTGTTCACTATCTGGTTTCAAATTTACATTCTTCCAGATATATCCCCATGTCCTCTCTCAAGCAGAAAGGCACCATGTTGATGAAAGGCTTGTACAATCACATCATTCTCTGAGTCAATGAAGCAGGTTTGTGGGGATTGGGACACTTGGATGCCATAGTCCTAGGCAACATAAAACACAAAGGAAGGATACTACACATAAATATCATATAAATAAAAGTCCTGCTTAGATATAACACATTTTATTAGTTTTTCAATATTGACCCCTGGAGAAACAAAAAGGTTCAGTTATTCAAATATAAAAAAGAGTTTTCGGGTTGTAACATATCACAATCACACACAAACCAAAGTTTGATCCAAAACAAGGGCTAGTAATAGCAAAATAAACCTCTGTAAAAACAGTGTTTGGTTGTGGCAACACAGAAATGGAACCTGGCTTCCCCACCCCCAAAATGACAAACAAATGACATTTTGTACCAAACAAGGAATAACACATCAGTCAATTGTTATACATGCTTTCAAACAAACTTTCCCAAACACATGTACACATTTACCACAGAACAGTCTTTTTTATGCAAGTGTCAGTCTCCATTATCTGTATAACACAGAACACTGTAAATAGAAACAGCTGTAACAGTAACACTTGTGATGAAAGTTAATAAGGCTGTGTATCTGAGAAAATAAAATGCCCTGACAAAAATGCCTGTGCCATCAGTAAATTTCTAAGAAGTGTATACAGATATATATCTAAATGGGTCTACTGAAAAGGTCAAATCCCCACAATACCAAATCCAAAATGATCAAGATGACATCACCGATATATATATATATATATATATATATATATATATATATATATATATATATATATATATACATATATATATATATATATATATATATATATATATATATACATATATATATATATATATATCTATATCTATATATACACATATATATATGGGTCTACTTCATTTGCCCTAACTTCCGACTGACCGACACCCATTTGCCCGAGACCAAATGACCGAAATTTCATTTGACTGACACTTCATTTGACCGATACTTCATTTGACCGACAAGTATTATTGCCAAGAAAATGGGATATGCCCCCTTCCCCACTGTAGTGTGACCCTGGAGTTAGAATATATAGTTGGGGGGGTGTATATTGTTTAGTTTTGCTTTAATATTGCTTAGTAAAACAAAAGTAAGTGGAGGGCTTCACCCCCCACCCACCCCCATTGTGGGGGGCTGTGCCCCCCCACACACCCCTAACTATATATTCTAACTCCAGGGTCGCACTACAGTGGGGAAGGGGGCATATCCCATTTACTTGCCAATAATACTTGTCGGTCAAATGAAATTTCAGTCAAATGGGGTCGGGCAAATAGGTGTCGGTCAATCGGAAGTTAGGGCAAATGAAGTAGACCCATATATATATATATATATATATATATATATATATATATACATACACATATATATATATATATATATATATATATATATATATATATATATATATATATATATCCTAGTTACATGTGTGCAAATCCAGTATATAACTGAAATCACTCCTTATCAAGGCCAGTAGTCTTCTCTGAAGAAAATCAAAAGTAATAGCAATATTTTCTGTGTTATCCACATGCACAAATCTCCCCACCTTCAGGTTCCCTAGCTACACGGTTACCTTTTTATAGTGTAGGTTCAGGCCTGTGAGCACTGTGCATATGCAAATGAGATGTCAATTCATTAGATTTTCTGAATGCCAAAATCTTGGCTCTGCATAGCAAATGTAACATAGTTCATAGATTCATAGGTGTGTACTAGGCTAATGGCCCTGGAGCATTTACAAGCCTAGCCCATAGAGGTGACATGGCATTGTGCTGCCTGATGTCAGTTCCCAGTGCCTCTATCAAGTAGAGCCACTGGAGAGATCCCCGGGGTGAACTTTCTATTTCCCATCCACTCATCAAGATTTCTCTTGAAGAGGTCCAGTGAGGTGCTCTGAATGACATGTATGAGAAGTCTATCCCAGAGCATGGGCAGTCTCTGTGTTATGAACCTGTCCCTGTTGATTGTGGTAATTGAGGTTGAGATCTCTGGAGAGTGTGGTGCTGAGGGATTGGGATTTCTTTAGATATAGCATTTCTAACAAACTGGGTCAGACATGGCTTTGTATGTCAAGCAGAGATCGTCTCTTAGTAGATGATATGAGACAGAGAATAGCTGGAGTTTTTTGAGTCTGTCCATGTAAGACATGTGTTTAAGGCTGTTGCAGGTGTCTAGTGTGGTACATGCCAAATAGGGTATTATACTTTATGATTGGTCTAATGAGGGAAGAGTAGAGAGAAATGATGACCTCTTTCATCCTGGATGCAAAACCCTTGGTAATGAGATGTGCCACACAGAAGGACTTTCTGACCATAGTGGCAATGTGGTGGTCGAAGGAGAGGTTACTGTCAACCTGTGTCCCCAGATCTCTTATAACTCCTTCAGTGTTCAGTGGGCTCCCATCACTGTGGTAATTAATGGGAACTGGGTTTTTCCCAAAGTAGATGGCAATGCATTTTTTGGCATTAAGCTTAAGGCCATAGTTTTGACACCAGCCATTGGGCCTTTCTGTAGGATGTCTACATCAGTTGGGGAGTTAATAATGGCTCCCAGCTTGCAGTCGTCTGCAAACATGGTCAGCCAGAGTCCCTCCGTGTTGGCCTGGACTTGTGAGAAGTAGATGCCAAACAGGAGAGCCTGTGGGACTCCACTCATGACTGGTCATCAGTTTGACTTGGAGTCCACTACTTTCACACTGTGGGTTTGGTCTTTGAGCCAATTTGCAACCCACCTAATGATATAGGGGTTGATGCCTAGTTCGATGAGTTTATCAATAATTTCTAGGGAGGAATGGTATTAAAGGTCTTGGCCAGATCATGGTAGGCTGTATGAACTGCTTTACCCTCCTCCACAGCCCTGGTGACTGACTCAAAGAAGTTATCCAGGTTGAGCAGGCATGAACTACCTTTCACAAAACCAAATCGAGTGGAATCTAGATTTTGGAGATTCCCTATATCCTTGTTAATTAGGTCCATGATGATGTGCTTCATAGCCTTACATATCAGACTCATCAGGCTAATGGGGCGATAATTTCCAGGGTCTGCAGTCGCTCCTCCTTTATGGAGAGGGATGACCGTAGTAGTGCACCATTCAGAAGAGACAAAGCCTGAGGTGAGGCTGTGAGTGAACAGGGCACACTGGTGTGGTGCAATTTCACTTTGTAATTCATGTAAAACACAACCAGGGATATTGTCAGGTCCCATGGAAGCTGTATTCTTGGCCTTGGACAATGCAGCTTTAACCTGTGTTGCAGTAATGCTGGGTGACTGGCATTCTTCTGGTATTGAGCTTTGTCCTTTAGGGGGGAGAGAGGGGTAAAGTTGGCACTGAATCTGTCAGCCATAAGTTGGCAATATCTGTTGGCTCAGTATGGGAGGTACCATTGTGCAGTAACTCAGAGCAAATCTGGGTATTGCCATGGAGATTCTTGATATAACTATAGAAGACTTTGTGGTTGTTTTTAGTGTCTGCTGCAATTCTGCCTTCACAGCTGGCTTTGGAGATTTTGATGAGGGATCTTAACTTTTTGTTAAAGCTAATAAGGGAATTTTTCCAGTCTTGGGACTTCACCTTTTTCTGCAACAGTTTCTTCCTTCATTTGTAGAGTTTATTAATGGCAGGTGACCACCAGACTGGCTTCCTTTTTTGGAGGAGAGCGTCTTGGTTTTGTTGGGTATGGCTAATTCCATGCATTTATGTACATGTATGTACAGTGCATTGGTGTATGATTCAGCAGTCATACATCTATTTTCCATTGGCATGGGTGCCGTGAATTTAGCCACCTCTGTTTTTAGAAGTCCAAAGTCAGCTTTGGAGAAGATTTTCATAGTGGATATCTTTGTGAGCGGGGGAGGGGTGAAATGTGGACTTCCATGGTGATTAGTTTGTGATCGGATCTAACCAGGGAGGAATTGACTATTGGTGTAGAGCAACGGTTGCCCATGTTAGTAATAACCAGGTCATGAATGTTGCTTCCTCTAGTGGGGGTAAGAATGAGCTGGTCCAGGGCATTGGAATTGATGAATTCCAGGAAGTGTTTGGCCAGTGCATTGGTGTATGAGTAGTTTTCCCAGTTGATGGAGGGGTAGTTGAAGTCACCTAGTATGAGAGTGTTGGGTTGGATCATAATAGTTTCCAGGGTACTTAGGAATGTGGAGTTAAAGTCTTGGGACATGGTTGGGGACCTATAGCAGGCTACGACCTGAATTGCCGTCTTACTCAATTTTAGTTGCACCTGGAGTATCTCAGATGCATTATGCTGGGCTACTAATTTGGAGGTGTGTACATCCTTTATGAATATGGTGACACCACCACCTTTGGACCTTAGGTCTATGTACTGGTGCCAGAAGTTGTGGAATGAGTTATAGCCTGGTAATGCAGGGGTGCTTTCTGCTGCTTTAAACCAGGTCTCCATTACAGCACAAATGTCGATGTTCTCCATTTTGAGGAGTGCTTCAAGCAAGTGCATCTTGAGATTTAGACTTCTAGCATTGAGCAGTATGACCCTCAGATTGCATTTATTTATAGCTGTTATGATGGTAATTTAGTCTTTGGAACACCACCTAAAAAAGGCACAATAGGGGTGGCAAGAGCCTTAGCCAGTACATGGAAACCCAGGGGTGACAGATGCAGGCACTCCCTCAGTGTTTGTTGTTAATAGACTACAACTGTGAATGATTACTGGTAGGAAGAAGGAAAACACAACAGCAATTCAGACTCTGTTACCTGCAGTGGGTGTGCTAGCCAGGTTACACTTACAAAGTGTAGAAGTAATTGTTTCAATGGTTGTGTGATCACTCATTGCACTACAGCTGAAATTAACACATACAAACTGACAGTGTACTTGTGCCATATGTCTTGTTAATACTGTGTATGATTTTGGACTTGCTTATATGCACAATGATGTTTATTCCTGCTGCAAAGCTGTTTCTGTGGAACAGAGGGATAAAACATCCTTACTGTGTTTTATAGCTTTGTTGGTGTGATAGTTAAAATCCAGACTTGTGTAAAACTCTTGAATGTGTACTAACATTTATTTTCTAATGTTTATTTGATTTATTTATTTACTTATTTAGTTAGTTATTTATTTAATACCACTATTTGCATGACACACAGTTTAGCTCAAACATGGGAAAAGGATAAATAGAATAAGAACTTCAATGATAAACAATACGTAAACTACACCTTTTCTTGCAGGTAAAAAAAAAAAAGCAAGAGTTTCCCCTGCTAGATTCTTGGCAGAGGTGCCTTCTGTATGAAGTCTGCACATCCTCTATGTATTTGCGTTGGTTTCTTCCAGGTGCTCCGGTTTTCTCTCACATTCAATGACATGCAGTAGGTGGATTGGACACTTTAAATTGGCCATAGGTGTGAGTGTATGGTGTGGATGCAGTAGGGCTAGCCACCTGGTGGTGTAAACTGTAGCTCTAGATGATTGTCACTGTTGAGTGACACATTGACCCCATGTGTAAAAATGGGAAAAAGGGGTTGTGGATTGATGGCTGGATGGATGGATGGATGGATGGATGGATGGATGGATGGATGGATGGATGGATGGATGGATGGATAGATGGGAACTACACCTGTGAATTACATCTGTGTGGGGCACATCTGCTAAACCCTGTGATCCACACAGTATATACTATCCTATCTTGGTTCAAGTCCCAAATTTGTCTTCTAAGGATGAAACATAATAAAGACTGCTCACAAGGATAAAACAAGGTGAGTTCTGCTTTTCATGTTTACACATCGCTTACCTTCATGCAAACCTTCACTAATGGCCCACACACAAAGCAGATAGAACACCTACAGACAGGATGCAGATTCTAGATTTCAAAAAGGATACATTGTTGCATCTTTTTCTTTCCATCATGCAACCCTGCTAAGCAGCATTGTGTGGCGGTTAACAACCTTCTCCAACACCTGCACATCTAAAACACCTGCAGGCAGTGGACAGTTTCAAAATGGATCATCTATTTTTTGCTGCTGCCAAAACATGCTAAGAGATGTTGCGCTGTGGTTAACACACATACTTAATAATGAATATGAAAATATACATCTGTTTCTTAGTCTTTTTATTCCTGTTGTTCCAGTTTGCTTTATATTAAAATTAACATGAAAATAGTAATCAAACTTAGAAATAACTGCCTACAGCAAGTGCACTGAGCTTAACTGAGCTTACACAGGATATTATATATATATATATATATATATATATATATATATATAGATATATATATATATATATATATTATATAAAACTATCTATATATATATATATATAAAACTATCTATATATATATATATATATATATATATATATATATATATATATATATATATATATATATATATATATATTTACATTAAATGTGTAACTGTGGGTATCAGTAGAATTATGGTTTTATGGTTCTATAATTATACATTTATTTTCTGAAGTGTCATGTCACACACATACATGTTTAAATACTCAACTCCTTAATGCATATGTATACATAATGAGCAGCTCTGACAAATAAGGTCTCAGTTACAATGGGCAATGTGCACAGTAATGACTGTAAAAATACACTTGAAGCCCAACCTTCCCTGTGGCAACTGGTGTAAGTTAATGTTCGCAATACATGTGAGCCAGGGTTCTACTCTAGCACAATCACAATTTTGTTAATGCTTGTCCACTCACTTTTAAAAAACAAAAAAATTAAACATAATTATAAATAATAAGTATGTGTGGCAGCAGAGCTCATATGGATTACATATGTGACAGAGGATATACAGATTATTCTGATTCTGTAATTATAATTGCCTTCTCTGGCCTTGGATGGCCTTTGGTCCTGAATAATTGTCAAACACACATGAAGGCATAAAACCAGAACCTTGTCAGGTCACATGCATACATGGTTAATCCGTCATTCTGTCATATGTATTTATATATAATTTATGAGCATGTTCAACAAGCACTACTGGCAATAATGAAAAATTGCGTATGTTGAAAAAATATGTTTTGTCTCTAAACCATAGATTTGGCTCCCACATTCTCCAAATTTATTTTATCAGTGTGTAAAGCCAAACAAAAAAGTATCAGGTCATAAAATGTATGCTCCCAATAAATGTCTGCAAAGTTGAATCAACTAAGAGTTACAGCAGCAACCATCCTATCAACTAATGCCAACTGTCAGATTAACTTTCCTATTTTAAAAAACTGCTCTCTTGTCTGTTTGGCACTGTTGCAAGCCACGTAACATCATGCAAATGCAGTTGGCAACATTGTTTGAGCTTGAGCTCTAGCTATAAAAGAGATAACATGCATTGGTGGGAAAGCACTATTATCTGTTGCTGTTTGCCCTGCCTGTCTGAAGGTGGGAGGGAAGGTGCCCAATTTTGGGCTCAAAGGTTGGGTGTCAAACAGTTCAGAATCTTTATTTTACTCCTTGTAAAGTACCACAGCCAAAGGCTCTTGCAGGGGGACGGCTCCCAGTACAAGTCTGAGACATGGAATAGTCTGGCCAAGGCTGTCTCCAGTGCAACTGGCATTCCACGCACTGAATAACAGTGCAGGCACCATTTTAAAGACTTCAAAAGGCACAAGCAGGATACACACAACTGTTGTCTGAGTTTAGGACTGCTGACATCCCACAGTAGTGAAAGTATACAGATAAAAAGAATTTAAACTAGATATACAGTTGCATATAAGCAAGACTGGTATGCATAACGCTCTTCTCTTGTTCTCTTTTTTTATTCCACAGCCAACCAGGATATAATGGCAAATAGGAAGGTCCATGCTGAGCATTTAGAAAGACTGAGGGAGCAAGGGATATGTATGCAGTGCAACATAACTGTTACTTTATCTAAAGTATCACTCATACAGTAGTAGCAAATTCAGCATGCATATTCTAACTGTAAAATCAAGCATGCATGCTTCAGTCTGTAGCACAAGCCAGCTGCAGGAGGCAATTCTAACACTGTAGTCAGACATTGTGGGTTTAAATTTCAAAAGTAACAAATATATAGTAAAATAATTTCAAAATATTACATAATAATTTCAGCAGATGTGGCATAAATGCTCTGTTAATCTGTATAATTTTGATCAGGCATATGTGCAATATATGCACATTGTAAGCATTACTTTTGAGTAGTCATCAGTTAAAGTTTGCAGTTGTTAAGAAGTATACTTAAATGTAAAAGTGGAAATACATTTTTTTATGTTGTAATAATTCATTGTATGTCACATATGATGGTACCAATTATCTTTTTTTCCTCTTACCCCAACCTTTATCTCTCTTTTTTATTTTAATATGTGTGGTCACAATGTTCCATGTCATCTATTTCTGACAACTCACAAAATGCTTTACAGCACAGGGAGGTAAGACAACTACCATGGCTTAGCCTGTCCCCCCCTCCACTGGCTCCTACACCGATGCCTAACACATCTGAGATCCAACCTGACAGTACTGCCTCTGCTGCCCCTGCACTACCTGCTCCCTCCACATCAGGTAGCATTACTCTAGCAGCTGATGCTGTGGTGCTCTCCAGGAGTAATTGTAGAGGTGGGGATTTTGTCACCCACCAGAAGTTGCCAGTCTTGATACGTAGAGTCGTGCAGTGCACCATTGGTGCTCACCGACACTGGATGGAGAGGATCTATTTTATGGGCCATAAGAAAAGATGTCAAACACTCCAACAGCCAGTGGAGCAAGAAGACAGTGATGACAGTGCTGCAGGTGATGACTAGATTCTGACTGTCCCCATCTTTGATGGGCATGAGCATCCCATATCCCCTCCCTATCCCCAATTGTGTCCTATGACCCTATGAACAGTTGACATGACAGTATTGCTGTCATACACATGTGCTATATTGAGGTGTGGATGTACAGTACAGCTACAAGAGGGTATTACAATCTATCATGTGAGCTAATGTATTGATGGCCATTGATGCCATTGCAGCTATAGTAATATGTCCTCTGAAAACTGCTGGCATGGTATGATACACATGTATGTATATTTGTGGCATATTAGGACATGTGTTGTATTGCAGCAGATCAACCGTCTACACAATTCACATTCCTCCATCACAATGACACTTTCAGTATGGCATCAGTGTGTATATATCTACATACCATCATTACATGATCTGTGACACACATTAATATAAATTCATATTGATTACATGGGTATATAAGTCTTGTCTCATGCACATATTATGCTGTGATATACACAACCAATGTATCACATGTTTTGATACAATTGCAACCTTGTGTAATTCATTGTATGTGCAGTTGTATTGCTGTATTCAAGGATTATTGAGGTGGTCAGCAGCACAGTTGTGCAATTATTAGCATTTCCACCAGAAATGATCTGCATGAGCCAGAAACAACTGATCGCTAATGTGTACTGATATGGTATGAGACACAGCTTGCGCATGAAATACATATAGGCATATGTCGTGCAGTTGATGCAAGTACATGACATTGGTACAGTTGTACGACTGTGTGCATAGTAACAGTGTGTAGAATGTGATGAATGACCAAGTTAGTACATGTAGGTGTTTTCACAAATTCATTTATTCCAATACATTTGACATGTTAAGTGGAATACACAACTAACACAGATCTGAATGTGGATGCCACCAGACATACCGTACCGGAGGAAATAGACAATCTTCTAGCTCACAGTTTGTATCACACTTCACCACCCTGTCGCCATTGGCCATCAACAAAAATATACATGCAAACATTACTTAATTTCTATTCTAAGGAGGGTGGCACATTTGTGTGCTCTGTACATCTAATAACACAGTATCAGTGGGCCATGACAACATCACAGATTGCCTATAGTGTCTCAAAACATAGACCTACCAGACATGGTTGGATCCATAATTCAACACAGCCTTCAGACAGAATATATTCCCATAGAAGGGTGTACATCAATATGCAACCTCCATACTGTGTGGATCATCACCTGAAGCATGCATGTATAGACAGATCCTGACTCTCCTTATCTGTGAGGTAGACCAACAAGTCGGGACTTTTTCTAAAAGGACACAGATAGTGATTTGTTCAGGCTACATCATGTCTGCTACATCTGTTAGATGTCCTCAAGAAGGTCATTGAGGAAATTCATGATGACAACACTATGATCCTGTGGAACTTGACCAGGCCAGGGCATTTGACATAAATCCATACTGAGGTATTAACTCAACAATGTTGCAAATGTTCATAAATACCTATATCAGCAAGTGGGTAGACCACTGGATCACATACGTGGCATCTAAATACATTGAAATGTGTGAAGTGACCTATTTCTCGAGTTCAGTGATCAGGTCCATACATCAGGGTTGTCTGATAGGCCTTTTCCTGTCCATTATTTAAGTCAAAGACATCAAGAATGACACATATCCTGTTTCCAAACAGCTGTCTGGAGGACTACAGACTGTGGACAATCATTGACTCCAACTGTGATATTAATATAATACAGACAGTATAAACACACACCAAAGATTGCTGCCACAGCTGTGACAACACATGAGATGAAACAGAAACATGGGGAGATGCTGTACATTATGAAAACAAATGTACAACCCAACGATAATGTAGACATCACACCTCTGTGAGAAGATCAAGTGGCATGCGGCCTGTGTCCTGGGGTAGATGGTATGTGGAACATCCACCAGCATGTGCCCACAGTAATGATTATCCCTTGTATGTAACACATCTCCTGAGTATGTGCAGGACAACCACATCAAAGGCCATGATACCTCCTTAGTTCACAGCCTTCATTACACCAATAACTGAGAATAATGCACACTTCTTCATGTACCTCCCTACGCATCTTTCAGTGATGTGTAACTGAAGTATACTACATTAGCCACAATGAGCTCCCACACATCTTATTAGCCATACCTTTTGTTGCATAAACATTACTGTCTGATGGTGCGGAACTCCCATCAAGGTGTTATACCAGATGCATGTGTAATACCTGTTCCAGAGATGCACACAGCACATACATAGCTGTTAGACAACATTGATGGCATGGGTTACATTTGCAACAGTGTGGATTTTGCTGTATATGTGCCATGCACACCAGTCAACTAGTCTGGATTTATCATAATGTCACATACAGGTATAGTAGTGTCTCTCCTAACACCTCCAGCAGATGTTACAGTGTCATGATAATGTGATATATTACCCTCATAGATTGCTGACATGTCATAATAGTTATACAAGTGTGTTAGTGCAGAACCATTTATGATCACTTAGTATCATGTATGATGGGGTTACTAGTGGTTATTATTGTGATATTGTCCATGATTTGTATGCTTCTGTTTACTGTTGTCCATGCGCCTATAATTGTGTGCTACTTGGTGGAGACCTCTGCTGACATTACAGTCATATTCAGATAAATCAGTATGCACAGATGCACAATGTGCCCCTAACCCCTATTATATATAACATTCCTGACAGATGTCCTCTCCATTGTTCATGTCTGGATGCTTATATCACAAAGACATCTTCTCCATTGTTATGTCATCTTGTCTGACAGTCACATATTATACATTATCACTGTGCAGTCTGTACTAGACCATGTCAATATGTGATTAGTGATCCTTCTACAACTGTCTTCTATTTACGTATCCTCATCTGATGTGCATTATGATGTTTTACCTATCCTCTTTCCCTGTGTTCATTCCTACAATTCACATGTGGGTCTCTATACAACACACACACACTTCCCCTGATTGTTTATTTTAAATGACAGTCCATGTACTGTTAGTGATCATTTACACAACTTTTGTTCAGAATGCCTGAAATGGTAATCCACAATACACTGCAGTGTATACACTCTCCTGTAATGTATTTGGACCATATATATTGCTATATTGTTAACCCTGGTAATCACTGTGGCATAACACGCAATCTGGCAGACCTAGTTTGCCAGTAGGTAAACAGGTCTGCATGTCCGCTATCCTTGTTGCTTTACACAGTTTCCTGGCTGGCAACAATGTTATTAGCCATGAAACTGCACTTGTTTACATTTTAATAGAGTGAGCGGCAAGAATACATAATTACCACTGCTGCTTACTAGACGAACATGTCAACACTATGTAGGTTTCTCTCGAAGCCAACACAGAGTTTACTGAATCCCAATTTAAGAGTTTGAAGACCACAGTGTCAAAGTATGAGCAGTGGACAAGGAAACATGATTAGGTAAGGAGTGAGGTGAGGGGTGGATGGGAAGCTGGGAGTGGGAGAGAAGCAAAGCAGGATCCAGTCAGCAGGAGAGTAACTACCCTGTATACACATATGTACTACACACCTTTGGTAGTTCAGTACAGAATTACTAAATGAAGCAGACAATAAGGAATGTGCAGCAAATTAAGTCCCAGGTATGTAAGTTCAAACAAAAACAACAAAAAAGCTTGGACTTGCATACTCAGGACTTTATTTATTTGCTGTGCTCTACTGATTGCTTGCTTTGCATTGTTCTGTGGAAGTGCTTGCAAAACATGGAGACAACTAGCAAAGGAGATACTTCCTTAAAAATGCTGTTCTTAATGCCAGTAGGTTCAATATTGAATTCTAAATTTCAAAAATAGTGGAAGCGAATCCACTATTGACCTCAAATAGCTAAATGACAATTCAGAGGCTGGTTCGCCCACATGTGCAGAAATTATTAATGATAAGGAAAGCATTCTGCAACAATATAAAAAGCTCAAATGGCAAAGAAATAGTTTTGAGGCATATCTTAAATATGATATTGTACCACAGGGCTTGCACATCCTGAAAATGCCAACATATGGAATGCAGTATTCTGAACTGTTGAGAAAATGGCAGCTTTTAAATCTGAAGTTAAGCAAGGACTATATGAAATTAATGATAGAATTGTTTAAGCCTACTGAGAGTAAACTTTTTTAAAAAATAAAACAATTTCATGACAAGTTGATAGAACATGTTAATGTAGACATAGTTCATAAAATGTTATTTGATGAAGTGATATCCTGGGATAATACCATTAAAAAAAATAATTGGAATTAAGAAAAAAACTAAGAGATTGGAATGACATTTAAAAAAGTATGTTTTTTCACAGAGTAAGAAAGATTAACTTCCATTGAGTGAAGTTCTGTTACCACCACAAAACAGACCCCAGGATTCAGCAAGCTCTGCATGGTGTGCAGGAATAGTGCAGGAGCCGCTGGAGGCAATATAGCCACCGAGAGATCCAGGAACAAGCTCCTGGGAAGTGCACGAGCGCTCCTGCACTATTCCTGCAGGGATACAGCTCCTGTATGCAAATTACCCCATTTGCGGGTAAAAACCATGCAAATGAGGTGAATTTGTGATCTAGGAAGCTGGCAGTCGGCCGTGAAGGACTAGTGTAATCTGTAGAAATGTACTTGGTTAGTAACCGAGTATATTTCTGCAAACAACAAAATGGAGCCATGACAGATCCAAATAAAGGGTGTATATAATGTGCAAAGCATGCCAATGGCCAAATATATGGCCATTGGCATGGAAAACAGTTGCAAAACAAAAAAAAAAAAACTTTTATTTTTTTGGGCTGATTTCGTCTGTTTAAGCATAGGGCAGCGGCTCGCAAATGGGATCGGCCCGAAAATTTAAAAAAAAACCTTGAAATAAGCATTCTATCCAAAATCATAATTTTGCCATTATACTCAATGGCAGGCAGAAGACAACATGGCCAGTGAATAGTGGTTGCTAAGGGGGGAAGGCTCAGTGTCAGACTTGTAACTAGGCATTAGCAGGCAATCCTATGCAAATGAGGGGAATGATATTGAATTCCAGATTCCCCCTCATGGCTAGTCTGCACCCAACCATGTAGGTGCAGGAAGACCATGGTGCAAGCCTAAGAGCTAGCTGACATTATAGAGGGGTATGTCAGGCATACTGTAAGCTTATTGGAGCCCTGTGGCTTGGGTTTGCCGTTAGCTTAGCAGAGCTAAGCAAGGGGGTGTGTTTGAAGCTGCCAAGCACTCTTTACATTGCCTAAGTGGGTGTACGCAACCCTGCACCGTGTTTTAAAGGGAAAAAAAAAGTAAACCAGGAAATAGCAATTCTGTGCACATCTGAGCACCATGTTTGCACATTGCACCCCTGGGTTTAAACAGGAAGGCAATGGGAAGGGAAAACAGCAGTAGGAAGGTAATTAAGGAGAGCTAGCATAGCTGGCAGGTGAAATGTATCAGAATCAGCCAATTACACAGGCAGCAGCCCATTCCAGCCCAGCACACCACTATAAACTATGTAAACACCTTTCCCTCTGTTTTTTCCAACAAATTCTACACCACTGGTGTACACAAGCGGGGAAATTTTACCAAACAAAAGCAACAAAATGATAGGGGCTGCAGTAGCTATCATAAATCAACATGTGGAAGAGGCTGAGAGTGGTGAGGATGAGAATGCTGATGACCAACCCACAGTGAGGAGAAGGAGAAGAGTGCACAGACACAGGGTAGCCTACCAGGGGCTACATGAGCTGGAGATAGTGGAGCGCTATAGGGTGGACAGAGACCTCCTACAGCAAATTGTTGAGCTGTGCCAGCCAGACCTCACACACAGAACCAACAGAGGGAAACCCATCACAGTGGATACCAAGGTATGTGTTGGCCTAAGAATACTAGCCACAGATACCTTCCAAAGGCCAACTGGGGATATCATGGGGATCTCACAGGCATCAGCAGCCAAGGTACTCCACCAGTTCCTGGATGCCATGTCAGCACATGCCAGTGAGCACGTATATTTCCACAACAGCCATGAGGCATTGACCAGCAATATGCATCTCTTCCACCAAATAGTAGAATACCCTGAGGTAGTGGGTGCTATAGACTGCATGCACATATGCATCAAAGCACCACCTGGTGAGCGGGGTAGTGTCTACATCAACCGCAAGGGCTTCTCCTCCATCAACTGCCAGGTCATGTGCGATGCCCAGGGTATTATAATGAATGTGTGTGCTGGCTGCCCTGAAAGCTATCATGACTCCTACATCTGGCATATGACACAGCTGTACCAGAGATTTGCAAGTGGGGACATCCCTTATGGCCAACTAGGTGGGGAATGCTGGTTACGCACTGGAGCCGTGGCTGATGACACCCATCAGAAATGCACACACACCTGAACAAGGACTCCATAATGAGGTACACGCACAGACCAGAATCATAATAGAGCATGTGTTTGGGATGCTCAAGTCACGGTTCCGGTGTCTGGACATATCAGGTGGAGCCATGCAGTACTCACCAGCTACATGTACCCAAATTGTCATCGTATGTGCCATGTTACACAATATGATCCTGGGGAAACAGCTGCGGCAGGAACAGCACGGGGCAGGGCCCCACAGCCCCCCACCATTGCCAAGGCCTGCACAGGCACAGAGTGATTTGGAGGAGGAACAACCTGAGCCTGCCCCAGTAGGCAGAAGGAGGCGTGCCCAGTATGCACAGGCCATGGCAAAGAGGCAATGCATAGCACATACACTGACACAGTAGGAACCCAGGGAGTGGCACATCTCTCTGACTCGCATATACTGTAAAAGGGATGCTAAACATGACACTACCTGTGCTTAACCATTTATAGGCAGTGTGCTATGTGCATCCAACATAGTCAGTCCTCCAGCACCATCCTCAATACTGACACAGCCACAAGGTAAGTTACTCGCCCTATCAATTGCCGAATGGAGTTGTATGTTTTGTTACTTGTATCTATGGTATGGATGTGAGCATGGAAGGGAATCGGGTGGCTAAATGGATGCCAGCAGATAGTAGACACCTATAGTGGCAGCATGAAATCTGTAACAAATACTGATGTCACCACAGTAGCCAGGTAGCCAGTACTAGACAAGGTGACAAAACTCAGTGCAGGAAATGTGATGGGCCAAATGTGTGTCCATAGGACACACACATGCCAGTCAGGGAGGCTCACATACCCAACAACAGTCTCAGCCAGCAGGACAGGCATAGACAAACACAAACAAAGGCTGTGCTAAGGCCTCTGATTGATGGCTATGGAGAACATCCCCCCTCTAGACCTACACAGACAGACTAAAACAGATCAGGCAGTGGGATGTTAGTTGTGAAGGGTAAGAAGTCTGACACTGAAATGTAGATCAATAAACCTAAGACCTGTAGTACACTGATATGCCTCTAGTCAGCAAGATAGGTCAGAATACAGAATGAAATGGAGTACCTGAAATACCAGTACAGTCATAGCAAATGTGTACAAGTGTCAGGTCTGCCCCCCAATCTTATGTAGAAATGTAGTAACATGTATGTGTAGGTATAATAACAGTGGAGCACAGATTACCTGAGCCGGCCAAAGTAGCAGGATAGATTGTAGCATGTGTACAATATGCAGGGCTGCGTGTGTTAGGATGGTGTGTGTTGTATATTGTGTGAGAGTGGTCAGTATGTAGGCATGGTGAGGTTTGTCCTGGTGGCCATTGGCCAGTACTGCCGATGACAAGGTCAAGTTCTCACAACTGCAGTGCCAAACACAATGCCATCCCAGCAAAACACATTCCAGCAGTAAGCCATAGTAAATGTTTGAAAGGAATATCTGTCACCATCTGAAAGATGGACATGGCATGAATGTGGGCCCAGACATACAAACAGTACACAGGTGGAAGTACCCCAGACAGACAGTGTATAATATGTTACTGTCAAATGGACACACCTTTGGAAGTGTACATACAAGTTAGCAGCACATTAGTTGGGTTTGTAGTACAGAATACCGATGTCGTCTGTCCAAACACTGGCAAACCACAAAGGTCACAGGTATGAAGTATTGAGAAACAGCTGATGTCCCTGCACAAGCCAGCATAAGTGGAATGTCCCATGCATATCTGTGAGTCAGATTCAAGTAGTGTCCATAGCACACATGCACCCAGCTCACCCCACCATCACCCACAGGTACCTCTCTGGTATTATTCTTGCTGTTGGGAATGAGTACAATATGACCCCACCTCTGTATGGCAATAGCCAAAGAATGCAGCATGCAGAAGAGGTGTCCCATGCAGGTGTGTCCCTAGCTGTAAGTAGCACCCTGCCAACATCCACACCACTGGATCAATAATGACAGAAAGTACTGGCATTAACACCTTGCACACCTACCCTGTCACCCTAGGGGAATATAGTGTCTTGCAGTCTTGGACTGTAGGAGTGATACAATCTAA
Organism: Protopterus annectens; assembly: GCF_019279795.1. Classification (NCBI taxonomy): domain Eukaryota; kingdom Metazoa; phylum Chordata; order Ceratodontiformes; family Protopteridae; genus Protopterus; species Protopterus annectens. The sequence goes on from NC_056731.1 coordinate 1,256,347,718, forward strand.
TGGCTTGCTACAGCTAGCCTACATCACTACCAAATGACCTACAGTTCTCTGCCAAAGGCCTGTGTCTCACCCATACTGCCAATGTACGTTATGTCATGGGCTCCCAAATAAAAACATAACACAGTCCACAGAATGCAAATGCAAGGCCATGTGGACAAACCCCAGTAACAAGTCCACCATGTCCTACTGCATTAACTGTGGACCAACACCAAATTACTGCTGGGATGAGGTAATAACTATAGGGAACTTATCAGATAATGTTTTCATAATGTTTGGAAGAGGATAGAATAAAAGAGGGGGGTAGGAGCAAGGGTGGCATGGAGTATGTGAAGTCTGAAACTCAGCCATGTGCACATACTATCCCTGCCTGCAAACACAGGAATGGGTGGTTACAAACCTGCTCATAAATCACAATGTGAAGGGTTAATGTCCAGAATAATGAACCCTGCCTCTGGGTAACCTGTGTGAATTTGTACAGCTGTGAGGTATGGCCACAGCAGGATATGGCCATACTGTCACATTGATGGATGTACAAGCATGGGATCCTCAGCCACCACTGTACAAAGGTGCTGAACCATTTACACAGACTCATCAGCAAATGTCTGCAGCTTCCCCTCCAGAATGACATGATTGTGCAAGAATATGTAGGCTGCAGACCAAAATACTGGACACAGCTACATTCACCCTGTGTTCCCCAGGACATTACTGCAAGCAAATATGTATACCTGACAGTACTTGATGACATAAAACATCACAGTGTAAAACAGTACATATGTCTGAATATCTCTGCTAACACCAAGACCATGTAGCAGAAGCAGCACAGACACAATTACCTACAGTAACCCACAATCCTTTGCCCATTTTGACCCCATATTGTCAACTGATCTACAGATATGCCACAGAAACAGGTTGCTAGCTGTAGGTGTTGAACACAAATGCCTGCTCTGGAGTACAACCTACCTGGAATGGATCCACACATTCAATACAGAAGGTCATACTGGGCATGCTCCCACACTTACAGAAATGAGCCCATGTCTAGCAACAACAGTGGACTATACATATCTGACAGTCACAGAGGTTTGTGCACACACTCCTCATTACACACCAGTTATGCTTTGCACACACATTGGATAGGAATGCACACATATATCCAAGGACAACGCACTCTAATAGGCCAAAATTACAAATACATAGATGTGTGGAAGAGAGTGACAGACAGTGACAAAGAACCTCCCATCATGAGGCCTGTCCCACCCAGCACACATCCAATTGGCTAAAACCACATTATGTGCAAATGTCAATCACTGTAGACATTTGCTTCTGGTATCCCTCAGCACTATAATGTCTGTGGTGCTTGTGATAACTGTGTAACATGATTGTACAAGTCTGTAGTCATCTAGCAGTTGTACACATGTACCTGTGAAATATAAACCAGTGTGTGCCTGAGTGTTGTGTGTCTGCTTTCAGATGAATGGGTTATGGCTCATGCACACACACTACACTCCCCATTGCCCTACTATGGCAAGCCTGCTGATGTCTTCACCTTGAAATACCCCTTTGGGGAAAGGAATAGCCCTATAAGCTCCATGGTGCATGCTATAACTGTGCAATGCTGTAGAGTGATGTACTCATTAGATAAGAGTTCTAATCCCAGACATGCCAACTGTGTATGTGTTTGTCTGTATAGGGAGCAATGCTTTTGAGGCCATTCACAGTCACTACAACTTCCATTGCCCTACTTTGGCAAGCCTGCTGATGTCATTCACTTTGAAATACACATTTGGGGAATGAGTCAGTAAGCTCTGTGGTGCTTGCTAGAACTGTGTAATGCTGTAGTGTGATATACTACTTAGGTAGGAGTTCTAAACTGTAGAACTTTGTGTGTTTGTGTGAGTGTTTGTCTGTTTATGGATCAATTCTTCTGAGACCATTCACAGTCACTACAACTACCTTGCCCTACTTTAGCAAGCCTGCTGATGTCATTCACTTTGAAATACACCTTTGGGGAAGGAGGAACCCAGTAAAGTCCATGGTGCATGCCATAACTGTGTGATGCTGCAGTGTGATGTACTAGTTAGGTATATGTTCTAATCCTAAACATGGCAACTGTGAGAGTTGGTGTGTGTGTTTGTCATATGTATCCTGTATGGACAAACAAAACTCTGGTACTGTTCAAAACTGCAGCAAAAGTAAACACAAAGCTCCAAAGAAACCAATGGCACCTAGTTCAATATAATGTTCCACAAACCACTTCTTAAAAATACAATTTAATGAAGCGTTTTTCGTCACCTTGTTAAGGTAACTTCTTCAGATTACATAAATAAACAACACGTAGCCATTAAATAGTAAGAATACAGTCACATGATTCTACCTAAATGGTGTATTAATTCAACGAAAAGTAGTACCTTATTAAAACTTTTAAAATATCTTATAATAGTTTTAAATGACTTAAAACTATAGTGTTACACTTGTTATAAACTGCCAACTAATACAATATATAAAGACAACATATAAAAACATCGATCCCACCTGTAAACCATGAAATTTAAACTTATATAAATCCACACATAGAAAATGTGTGATGCATAACATTTCTGCAGTGACATGTTGGTACACCTAATCTTAACTTGAAGAAAATATATGGAGTTATTTGCTTCCTATCTAAACTTTTAGGTCTTAGAATACATTGTATATTACAATGGTCATTTAGACCTGGTTCAGCAAAAGCATTTAGTCTTATTTGCCATGTTAATTCACATTCTTCCAAAATTAAATTGTAAGGGCCACCTCGAATGTTAGACTGGACTTGATCTATTGCCATGAAGCTAAATTTATGCCCCCCATTTTCCGTGCAATGCCTAGCCAAGGCATTTACATTTTTATTTGTATTTATTGCGTAACTATGTTCATAGACTCTGTCTCTTAGTCTACGCTCTGTTTTCCCAATGTAAAATGCTTTACATGAGGAACAGAGTGCAACGTAGACTGCCATTTTTGAATTACAGTTTAAATTGTATTTAATGTTGTACTTTATACCATTAATGATGAATTAGTTGCCTGTGGTCACAAATTTGCACATACTACAGCAGCCGCAAATAGACATACCTGACCGTCTGTTGAGACTCCTACTCGTATTGGACTCTAGAATTGATTTCAAATTTGTTCCTCTCTTAAATATGATCTTGGGAGTTTCGTCAAATTTATCTGCTAACATTTTATCGAGCCTTAATATTTCCCAATTTTTATATATTATGATTCTAATAAGTACACTATCAGCACTAAATGGGGTAATGAAACTATATTCAAAGGCGTTAGTGGATGTTCCACGCTCTGTTTCACCAGACTCACAATCCTCGGCAGTTTCAGTGATGTCATTCGACTCCAAGTCATAGGTGACTGGCCTTACACACTGGTTTAATATAGGCATGATAAACTTATTAGCCCTTTTCAGGCATACTTCATTAGTAATTGCTTCAACTAAGGATAAAGGATATCCTCTTTGTTGAAACATGCCCCCAAGAAGATTGCATTCGTCTTCAAAGTCATTGTCACAAGACACCATCCTAGCGGCCCTTATTATTTGGCCTTTGACTATAGAGCGCTTTTGTTGAAGAGGATGTGAGCTGGAAAAATGTAAAAACGCATTACAATATGTGTCTTTTCTGTGAATTCTTGATATATACCTATTATGATCTAAATTCTTGATTAATTTCACATCAAGGTAATCAATACTACTAATCTGGAAGTTGAAAGTAAACTTAAGCAAGGTAGTAGAACTATTTAAATATTCAACCAGTTCATTTGCTGTGTCAGCATTGCCTCTAAATAAAATAAATATGTCGTCAAGAAATCGTGTGTAAAATTTGATGAGAGGCATAAAGGTAGTGTTATTAAACACATAGTTTTTCTCCCAATATGCCATCACAGTGTTAGCGAAGCTGCCACCACAAGGAGAGCCCATAGCAACTCCTTGTTTCTGCAGGTAAAGATCATTTTGGAAACAAAAATAATTGTTGGTCAAAATGATGTCCAATAAGACATCAACTAAGTAGATTTCTTGACTAGAGGCTTTTTTACTGTGGAGGAATAAACTAGTCCATTCCATCCCTTCTAAGTGAGGAATTGATGTATAAAGTTCTTTCACATCGATAGTTATAAAGTTATTATATTTATCAAACTGTAAGTCATTAATATTGTGCAAAAAAGCCCAAGAATCCTTACATACTTGAGTCTCAGAGGTTAGATATTTTTTCAGTATACTGTCTACCACTTTGGCACAAGAATATGTGATAGAACCACGACTGTCAATTAGGGGTCTAAGCGGTGGATTTAACAAGTTCTTATGTGTTTTAGTTAAAGCAAATAAAACAGGAATTTTTGGCCATAACGTAGTCATATAATTGTATAAATTGATATCAATTTTGGCTTCAATAAATAAATCATTTATATAGCTTTTTATTCGCTTGTAAGCGACATTTACTTCATTAATTGAGGCCTTATCGTAAGCCTCATTGTCCAATAATGCCTGTACTCTATCTACATAATCCACTGAATCGAATAAGGCTAGACCACCACCTTTGTCAGGTTTGACCACTCTCACTTGTAATGATTTAAACAAGTCTAATGCAAGTTTTTCATCATGTGTGACATTTTTAACACGCTGTTTTTCTATATGTAAACTATTGTATTTATTAGAGAAGAATCTCAAGTCCAGTTCAGTCATGATTTCAAACATATTTAAAGCAGGGTGAAGTGGAGGGTTATACACACTAGGTACCCGAAAGGGCATATCAGGTGTCTCCAAGTTACCCATAAGCACTTTTAAGTTTAGCTTCCTTACAAACAATTTCAAGTCCTTTATAGTTTGAACCATGTCAAATTGTCGACTAGGTACAAACGTGTTACCTTTCGCTAGTAATTCATCTAAAACTGGATCAATGTCGACTGATGAATAATTAAAAATGTGAAAGTCCCCAGTTTTATTTTTGATGACAGTTACTTCATGTTGCACAGTATGTGCTATCTCCTGTGCTTGTTGTTCCTCCGCTGTTTGTTTTTTTGATAAGAGTTGTTCGATTTTTTTGGGATAGCGCCAGGGTGATTGTCCTTGCGAAAATTTACATTGTTCACGTTGGTGTTGTTGTTGTTGACCAAACTTTTTCTTGGATTGTTGTAATACCCTTCTTTGTTGTCGGAACGGAGCCGCTCACTCCGTCTGACATGATTTTGTTCAGGGCTGGGACTATCCTCTGTGACCGAGTCAGTAATTGAATGAGTATTGGTATTATTTTTAGCAATAGTCTCTCTAGGGTTATTGTTGGTATAAAGTGCTAGACCAACTTGTGACGAAGGCGGTTTAGGATACGCTGACCCATTTTCATAGGCTACACGATCCCTATTCATTTTCCTGATTTTATTCAACTTCAGTTTTTCTAACAGTTGGTCTATGCTGACGAAACATCTCTCATATTCGTATTTATACCTACAAAAATCCATATGGTTGATAATCAGTGTGTTTAAATCTGAGACTTCTTTAGATAATTGTGTTATCTGAGCATTGTAATGTTTCAACATTAAATCCATGAGGGCAAGTCCCTGCTGGTCAAAGAGGGAGTTGAGTTCCAAATGAAAAAGTGAATCAGCCACAAGTCCAGTTGGGTATAGATGATGTCTCAAGCCCTTTGGCACAATGTTATTATTAATGCATTCTTTAAAATAACTAGTTTCAAGTTGTAACTTCTTGAGTTTAACTAGTTTTAAGTCAAGAAGCTTTAATTTGTCCGAAATAAAGACAGTACCAACCTGTTGTTGATAACGTTGTCAGCCGGTTGTCCTTGTGTATTTTCACGATTGAAGCAAAACTTCCATGTGTCGCTTATCCATTCGTGAAACTGTGGCATACCTATAAGCCCCACAACGCTGTTTTGTTCTTCTTCAACATCTCCTATGCGAACATTTCGTCTTACAGGAACACTGTTCCCTCGAGGTGGACTGGTGTTTGAGTCACTATTGTTGTTTACTGGGGTATTCCCCACTTCATTTATTAGTTGAATGCTGCTATTACTGATGATGTCAATACTGTTAGCAGCTTGTTGTTGGCCAGGTGGAATAGAACAAACACTGCTGTTCAAAACGCGTGTGGTACCAGGTCTCAGATATTGCGAATCCAAGTGTACCGCTAAATCATCGACTCTGTGTGTTAATATGTATCCTGTATGGAGGTAGCTGTGAGTGTGTAATAACAGGACTCATTGTGGAGTGGGTTTTGCAAATTTCTTATATGGTGGGCCTGTTATATGTCACAATGTCCACCTTATAAGGACAACAGATGTCAAACAGAAGAGAGGCTGGGGTAGACAATCCATACCCCTACATGTGACATCATGGCTTGGGGAACAATATAGGCAACCCTTGTATTACCCAGAGAACACTCTCCACCCATGTCTCATACAAAAACACACTAGCTAGGCAACAATCACTATGTTGCTAGTTCCCTACATCTTGCCCACAGATAGTAACCGTGGTGTGATTGCAGTGGACTATGGAGGACATTGCTCCCTGTCCCATCCCTACAACAGGCAAATCATTGCATACAGTGCTCCTTCACTATGTTCCCCACTGAACACCTGCAACAACTGTAGAGCCAGCAAATGTAACCCACGAAGGACATACCATGCCTTATACACATGCCCTGTATGGACAGATGCCACTGACACCAGTGAATATGTGTATAATTCTGTCAATGTAGGTGCAGGGTCAACCTGGTGTCCTTTGCCAGTTCTTACCATATGAGGTCAGAAATGGCACATCTGATGATAACAATCTGTCTACACAACATGCCCCAGACATCAAAGGAACACTTCCACATGTCACGGAACATGCATGTGGGATGTGTGCACATCCCAGACACCATCCATGTTATGGAATATAGAACACATACATGGGAAGCATTGCACAGCACTGGCCACCCACAGTAGTAACCCAGATGACTGGATGGTGAATACAATGCAAACCTGTGTGGGCCAATCCAGACACTACACCCCTGAGCCACACTGCAGACCATTGTCATGTGGCCTGATGTCAAGGTATACCTTTTACCTACCCTTGTACAGCCTTCTGGAACAGTCAACCACTACAGACCTGTGAAGCAATGCACCCATGCATGTCAGTACTGGCAAACCTGTGTGTGTGTGTGTGTGTGTGTGTGTGTGTGTGTGTGTGTGTGTGTGTGTGTGTGTGTGTGTGTGTGTGTGTGTGTGGAGTATAATGATTTGGATGCCATTCACACTCACTATACTTCCCATTGGCCTACTGTAGCATGCCTTCTGATGTCAGACACCTTGACATACCCTTTATCCATATATCATCCCGATAACCCCTGTGGTACATGTGATACCTGCGTGTTACTGTATTGTGGTAAACTAGCTAGTTAGGAAGTCTAATCCTGACCCTGCCAACTGTGATAATGTGTGTCAGTCCCTGAGAGTGTGGCTGTGTCAAACTTGACACCTGTACTTGTGGACAGGAACGTGTACTACACCTACCTTATTCCCTCCTTTCTCACTGCTGCTGATGTCACTCACAGTGAAATATACCTTTGGATGGCTCCCCAACATGTAATCTCTGTGGAGCATGCAATAACTACATCGACATGTAATAGCAATGCATAGTCAGGCAGGGGTTTGAAACCCTATACTGGTAAGTGTGTGACACAAACATGCTTAGGTTTTACTCTCCCTCCCCCTCCCTGTCTTACTTTGTCTCTGTCTGTCTCTCTCACTCCCTCTCTGGTGGATGTGGAGAAGTACACCTGCTTTGCTTAGGCAGAAGCTTGTGTTTTGTAAATGATGCTCATGATCAACTGATGGCCTCTGCACGAATTGCAGTCCCCCACTAGCTGATTGCATGTGGAACAGCTGTGGTAGCATTCCCATAGCCAATTGCATGGAAACACGCTCCTATAACTAGGAACATCATGTGGGTGCTGGCCCTTTTCATTCACTGTGAGCAGGACTTCATGTCGGTGTTTGTCAAACAGCATCACAGATAGTAGTGGGATATACTTCTAACAACATACACTGTGGAGACAGGCCAACAAACAGGAGGGGGATGTTCCAAACATGAATACAGAATGTAAGTGGTGCTCTTCTGCATTTGGATTAATGTTGGTTTAACAGGGTTTGTGTGGATATGGCTGGTTTACATGATTTAATACCTGTCATGACAGTGTTATGTGTTTGAGGAAACTACCACCTGTTGGGTTATCTGAAGACTGGCCAGTGTTTGGAGTCTTATGTATATGAACAACCCAAAACCAGCAGGAAACTAGATGAAACAACAAAAGAATCCACAACTTCGATAACAAATTTATTTCTCTCTCTCTGACGTCTCGGCCGTAGCCTTCAAGGAGACTTATGTGTCTTGTGTTACTCACATATTACCTGCCTTAGAACTGCAGAAGCATAGTCTGAGGATTGCAGTCAGTACATGGTGACAGCCATGAGAGATACTGACTTCATATCCCTCATAGGACATATGTCACAACAAACCCTGTTACAAGAGTAAATGTATGAGGTTATCACAGCAATATGTCAATATTGGCCCTGTGTTAGTGCCTCCAGCCACATGTCTGGCAACCTTCATACATATGTCATGCAGTAAGAGGTGCATATGTTCTGTACAGGATTATTTATTGACATCATATCTGATAACAAGCCAGTGAGATATCAGACTGCTAGACATGTTATGTATAGTAGGGGTTATATTTGAGGACATAACCTGGGCATTCTGTGGCTTTGTGTACAGTAGTGAGGTCTGTGTACTTGTAGTGATTGTCGACAGCTTGTGTAGTGTGAATACGTACCTTAGCCTGTGTACAGACTGTGGTAGATGCCATTGTTTTTGGTCCTGTTCTATCTTATGTTACATGCTGCTCCAGTGTATGGTACCCTATCGGCTTACATGTTTGTAGGGCCAAACACACACATGTCCCATACCACAGACAGACATCGGACCACACTGTGTCGTGGCCCAGTATATGTAGGGTAAGTGTGTGAGTGGAACATATGAGGATGGTGTTGATCAGACAGTCCATATGTGCATATATGCTATGCAGCTGGTGACTCTCTCTCTTTGCAAACTCTGTAGGCAGATCTTGGAACTTACTTCCAGCTGACATTGCTTTACTCTCCTCCCTAGATCAATTTAAAACTAGACTCAAACAACATTTGTCACTAAACTGGCTGTGTCATTGTATCAAGCCTGGCTAACTCTCTTCTAGATTGTGTAAAATCTATTAATAAGTTACTGTTTAATTTACCCCTGGCTTTCACCAGGGTTTAACTCTAACATGTAGAACATGTTTATTATTGTTTGCTTATGTACTCTTTGTCAAAATTATACTTGTAACATGTTTTTAATGTTTCTGTTTACCTTGGAGCTTTTCTCCCTGGGCCTCCGCTGAAAATGGCATGAATCCAATCGGACTATCCTAGTCAACAAATGTAAAATAAATAAAAAATAAATAAATATACTGTAATATTAAGCTTGCTTACCATATGTGGCTGTGGCTGTGTTCACATTGGTTGTGGGTATACACTTTCACACAGGTGTATGTTACTTTGTGCTGTGACATGCCTGTAGAGCCTTCTATATTTGCAGGTACATGTGTATTCCCCCATAAGAAATGTAGGCCAATGTTGTGGCAGTCTGCCTGTAGTTTGCACAGTGTTCTGTTACATGCCTAGCAGCTCAGTATAATTACCCAGCGTGATGTTATGTCCAGATATTTGCCAGATTTTCTGCTGCCGGGCCACCATAACTGTCATGTATTTCTGACAAAGCAGTGGGATGCTGTACAGATGTATGTCACTAACTAGTGGGTAGTATGTGACCATGTGACCTCTGCACCACCAGTTATTATGTGTCAGGACAGACAGAAGTGTGTGAATGCATAAACTGTGTGGGCATATTTAGTCCAGTATTTACATCATATACCCATTTACATGGATGTTAACATCCACATTGTCAGGCCTGGTCCACATTTCTCACACTAAGGGGATCTGTGTATAACTCTGGACTGATCAGAGTGTGCCAGACTGTCCACATTTACTGGCCATATCTCTGCTGTAGTCCACAGGATCATTACTGTGATATCAGTGGTACTGTACTATGCTGACCTTAGGATGTTTGTCAGTAACTGATGGTGCACGTGTCAATAGCAGATGTAACCTCCCACACACATGTCTGTTAAGACAACCCCTGTTACAGTAGCAACAGTCTTCATATATACCTGCAATACATACATGACATCCCCTTGCACTAAGAGGTTGAGACTATTGGTGCTGAGGTATGACTCTACTCCATGTTATGGTCATATGGTAAACATATATGTATATACACATAAATGTATATATATATATATATATATATATATATATATATATATATATATATATATATATATATATATATATATATATATATACACATCTATATATGTCTACACATATACAGATATAGATATATATACACATCTATATATGTCTACACATATACAGATATAGATATATATGCACATATAATTATAGATATCTACATATATATCGACATAAATATATATATATATATATATATATATATATATATATATATATATATATATATATATATATATATATATATAATGTACATACATATATATATATATATATACACACACACACACACACACACACACACACACACACACACACACAGATAGATATATATATATATATATATATATATATATATATATATATATATATATATATATATGCACTATAAAGATGTATATAAATACACACACATATATATATATATATATATATATATATATATATATATATATATATATATGTGTGTGTGTATGTACATGTACACATATATCTACATATGTATATGTATATATCCATATCCTTGTTGTGTAAACATTACTGTTGTGTATACCTTCCCAGATGTATTACACTGTATGTATCTGAAATGTGTATATTTTGAAATAACATATGTGATGCAACAGTAATATCACTAATAAGTACTACACTATTGCAGAAGTCATAGCAATTGTTCAATACTATCCAATATGTATACTAACAGATATATTGGAAAAACAACAGCTGTTTTCACAGCTGTCATGACATAGAGGTTAACGGTTGTGTCTATAGTTTACAGGGTCCTGGATTCAAGACCTGCAAGGGCTGTTCATTTTGTTGCTGAGCAGAACAAGGGCTGCTGGATGCAGAGTGGTTAAGGCAGTTTTGAGCAGCTTTAAGTGCATTTGCGTGGGTTTGTGTGAAGCTAAGCAGAGCTAAGGTATGGTTAAATGTACGTACGCTTACACCATGTAGGCTTCACTTACCAGTGCTCAAATGTGCTTAGCTGTTATATTGCAGCAATGCTGAAACCTGCTAAGCATTGCTCAGCCCTGGTAACCAGTGCTCACATTCCAGTAGCCCAGACCAGTATGACCCTGACCCTGAGCAGCATCTTGCCCTCACCAAGAATGATACCACAATACAAAGACAAGATGATCAGTTTTAATAATTGGCTCAAGTACTGGTGTCATTCTAAGGGGATCCAATGTCTGTCTGCCTGGGATGACATGTTGGACAAGCCACGCTGCTTTGCAAGGGATGGCTTACACCTGTCACCACTGGGCTTCCGGATATTGGCTAAGGCTCTTGCCACCCCCATAGTGCCTTTTTTAGGCAAGGCTCAAAAGACAAACCCACCTCCTTAGAAAACAAAAATGGAAAAAAACTAAGGGTAATGCTGCTCAACGCCAGAAGTCTAAATCTCAAGATGCAGGCACTTGATGCACTCCTCAGCATGGAGAACATCGACGTCTGTGCAGTAACTGAAACCTGGTTCAAGGCTCCTGAGAGCACCCCAGTGCTACCAGGCTATACCTCGTATCATGCTGTTCGGCCCCAAAACCCGGGCCGAACCACAAAGGGAGGAAGAGTGTCCATATTCATCAAGGACACCCACACCTCCAGGTTAGTAGCAACATATGAAGCATCAGAGACCATACAGGTGCAACTAACCATAGGCAAAACTGCTATACAACTGGTATCATGTTACAGACCACCCTCCCAATCTCAAGAACCCCACTCAGCCTTCCTGAAGACATTGGAGGATATGAATGTATCACAAAATGCCATCATACTGGGAGACTTCAACTACCCAAACATAGATTGGGTACATTATTCTAGCCCTAATACCCTAGCCCAAAGGTTCCTGGAATTCATAAATTCAAATGCACTGGAACAACTAGTCACCTCTCCCACTAGGGGAGATAATATACTAGACCTGATCATCACAAACATGGGGACAAAATGCTCCACACCGGAAGTATACCCCTCACTAGTGAGATTTGACCACAAACTAATCATCCTGGACATACATATCCCACCTCCACCCCCAGCACAAAAGACCACAGTGAAAAACATCTCAAAAGCAGACTTCACTCTTCTTAAGACTGAGATGGTATCCTTTAAGCCCACTGTGCCAGTGGATACCACATCCCAAAATGCCGAATCCTTCACAAATGCTTTCTATGGACATCTCCAAGAATGCATGGATCATGCAATCCCAAATAAATCCAAGTTCCTCTCCACCAAAGGCAAGCATCCTGTCTGGTGGACCTCAGCCATTAACAAATTGTATAACAAAAGAAGGAAGCTACTGCAGGTCAGAGCAAAATCCCATGAAGGGAAGACATCTCTGATCAACATTAGCAGAAAACTATGTTCTCTCATAAAAACATCCAAGGCCAACTTTGAGAGAAAAATCACTAAGGACACTAAAGATAACCACAAAGCCTTCTTCAGCTATGTTAGAAACCTGGGCGGAAACCCTCAGATATGCTCAGAGTTAGTTCACAACAACAAAAAATACACTGAACCCACAGATATTGCCAACATTCTGGCTCACAGGTTCAGTGCAAATTTTTCCCCTCCCTCACCCCCAAAAGAAGAAATACTTATCCCAGCTGAATGTAATCTCCCTGTCATCTCAGATGTCCAAGTGAGAACCGCCCTAAACAAAGCTAAAAACACAGCATCAATGGGACCTGACGGTATCCAGGGTTGCGTGTTACGTTAACTCCAAGAGGAGCTAAACCCACGCATAAAAATGCTATTTAACCTTAGCCTTACTTTGGGATATGTACCTGAACACTGGCGTACAGCAATAGTGATCCCAATCCACAAAGGGGGTGCCTCTACAGACCCTGGAAACTACCGCCCCATAAGCTTAACCAACCTGGTCTGCAAAGCTATGGAAAGAATCATTATGGAACTCATAAACAGAGACATAGGGGACCTACAGACACTTGACCCCACCCAGTTCGGCTTTGTAAAGGGCAGATCCTGCCTTTTGAACCTGGTTGACTTTTTCAAAACAGTCACTAGAGCCATTGATGAGGGCAAAGCAGTCCATACAGCCTACCTGGACTTGGCTAAGGCCTTCGACACAATACCCCACTCAGGCATCATAGATAAGCTCAACAGCTTAAACGTAAACCCTTATGTCACTAGATGGGTTGCAAACTGGCTAAAGGACAGAACCCATAAAGTTAAAATTACTGGAGCAATGTCAGACTCAAAGCCAGTCACAAGTGGTGTCCCACAGGGATCTGTCCTGGGACCCCTCTTGTTTGGCATTTATTTCTCAGATGTTAAAGCAAACATGGGAGGGCTGTGGCTGACAATGTTCGCAGATGACTGCAAACTAGGCGCCATAGTCGATACACCAGCGGACACATACATCCTACAAAAAGGCCTCACAGAAACGGACAACTGGTGCCGGAGTCACGGCCTTAAACTAAATGCCAAAAAATGTATAGTCATCCCGTTTGGGAAAAACAAAGTACCCACAAATTATCACATAGACAGCAACCCACTGAGTACGGAAAAAGTAATCAGAGACCTAGCGACCCAAGTCGACAGCGACCTCTCATTTGACACCTACGTTGCCAAAGTGGTTAGAAAAACATTCTACCTTGCACACTTCATCATGAAGGGATTCATATCCAGATCCAAGGACGTCATTGTACCCCTATACTCCTCCCTCATCAGACCCATGATTGAGTACAATGCCCCATTTCGTATGTACCTCACCAGGCATTTGCAACAGCTGGAGAGACCACAAACGTACCTCACCAAGAGGATCAAGGGTCTCCAACATATGTCTTATTCTGCCAGACTAAAGAAACTTCAGCTCTATTCAGTAGCATACCGCCTGCTCAGAGGTGATCTCTGCCTGACGTACAAGGCCATGTCCAATCAGGATCTGATGGACATGCTCCACCTCAAAAAATCGAAATCCATCAGGACCACGAGAGCTAAAGACTTAAACCTCGGCACAAGTATGAATAGGAAATGCTGGAGGGATAGATTCATAACCCAGAGGCTTCCCATGCTTTGGAACAAGATCCCAGTTCGTATTAGGCAGATCCCCTCACTGACTCTCTTCAAGAGAAATCTTGATGAGTGGATGGGAGATCGTAAGTTTACCCCAGGGGTCACATCTGTGTCACTGCTAGACAGGGGCACAGTAAATTAATTCTATTATATAAGGGGACCTTCATTGTGTCACTACTAGACAGAGGCACAGTATTCTAAATGTATTCTGTACATTTTTTGTACCATTTCATGGGGTGGCAAAAGCCACATCACTATGGCTAGGCTTACAAATGCCCCAGGGCAGATAGCCTAGTACTATACTATGAAACTATGAAACATAGCAGGGTAATGTCATCTGTAATAAGTGTATGTAATGCCATGTACATAACATGCGTCTATGCGCTGTCATTACAGTAGCAAGGGTTTTGAGTCTCCTGTCTGGGACACTTGAGTATATATGGCTTGTACAACACTCTTATCCATGTGAATGTGTTACATGCAAGGGTAGTATCCCAGGTTGTATGCAGCCACACTGGCATGTAGTGTATCATTACGTTACTACTGTTGACAGTGCTTTCCCAAGTAAGAGTAGATTGCTAATTGTAGTACTGAAAACAAACACCCTGCATGCAAATATGGACTCTGAGTCCTCACTGTCATGTAACTGGTGTGTGGCCCTTGTCTCATTATATATGTCCTACTGGATAATGATCTGACGTGGATAAAAATTGTAGACTGCTGTGTGTAAAGCACATGTCAGTGAGGGCTGCCATCATGTAGTAATAGCATATCTGTCGGTGTCAGACGTCTATCTGTCAACACATTCATCCTAATGCATAGCTAGTTGGTGAGCTGATGTCTGTCAGTCCCTGTACAGATGTGCAGATGTCTGGCATCCAAGTTGGATACGTACAGGCAATCTATGCTTGACTGACACTGACATGTCTGCCCAGCTGTGTTATAAATGCCACAGATAGAACTCAACACCCTGTATGCACAACATGCCATGGATACCTCAACTACATTACCACAGTCAACAGAACATGCTTGGGTACAGGTCTCCAAGACAGACACTAACCATGTTATGTAATACATGTTGCATACATGTGAACTGGAGCACCTCACTGGCCCTCTGCAGTAGGCACCCAGAGGATTGGCTGATGCATGTCACTCTCACCCTGAGGGTCACCACAGTGGTGTCTGTTTTTGGATGGCCTGCTGGCACATGGCAGGTAGCATGATACCACTGTACACACATCCCCTCCATTTTCCATCTCCCATTGACAATAGCCTGGTACACACCTATGAACACCTGCACTGCTGCATCCCAGTACTGACAAATGTGTACATCTATATTACTGAGAATATCAGTGTCTGTGTGTTTGTAGACCTGTAGTTGGAAATACCCTGAGGCCCTTCACATCCACTGCACCACCCATTGCCATAATTAGATGTGGCTGCTGCTGTACCGGACATTACATGTACCTTGTTATGCTCTTCTCCCTAAGGGCTATCTGGGTCTTGCAGTACCAGCACAACACTGTTGTACAAATGGGTTGATAGGCATTGGATATCCACTGAGTTCTGGCAAGTGTCTGTATGTGTACATGTGTGTATATATGTAGGGTACAGCATTCCGAGGCCACATACTCCTATTACAATATGCATTGCCACACAGTATTAGGGATAGTGATGTTGCTGCCCATAGGAGAGGCATGGCAATGCATCACCCTTCTATGCCTGTGGCATGTGCATTAGATGCATATCCCTGTAGTACCACTCTTGGGATGGACAAGGGGTTGTATTGCAGTCCTGGTCAGTGTGTGATGGTGGGTATGTCAGAGTGTCATCATGAGTTCCAGTGTGTACAATATCCACAGTGGGGTGTGAGTGCTGGGTATACTGTCAGTACACCATGGTATCCCTGGTACATGTCCCATGTACCACTGTATGGTGACCACTGTCACCATCAACCATACAGGTAAGTGATTACACTATCCAGCCCTGTTATGCATGTGCTGTGTGCAACCTACCTGTAACACAATGGACACACTGACAAGGTAGTTAGCACTGATAGGCCCAGGTCTCTCAGATGTGTGTCTGACTATGTGTTTGTCAATGTCTATATGACGGTATGTCACACTATGCATTGTCCATATACAACCATTACGTCCCACATTACCATACTGTGCATGCCTGGGGATGTTCTGCATGTAACATTTAACTTGGAACACACCTCATCCTAAAAGCTGTGTGGTGTGTGCATTCAAAGCCACACACATAAGTAGCACTATATACCTAGGTAGGGGTCTAGTCCCAGTGTTGCCAAGTAAGAGTGTGCATATATGTGGAGGGATCTACTTCATGTTGCAGAATATACATGTCCCAGGGGGTCATCTGTCTAAGAACTGTGTGGCATAGGCTAACATGTCACAAGTATCATCCTGTGGACAAACATTCCATCACAACTACTGTTAGCAGTGTAAATGGCCTCTTCCCCACTGTATAGGTGTGCAGCGATACTGGGGTTGGTATATATAGCTTGGTGTGGCTGTTGTGGACACAGCCGACATCATTGCAGTTACTGTTGAGTCTATTCCCCCATGTAGCTAGCCGTAATACTGTACAGTTCATGCTAACAGATTAGGTATTTGTCTATCACACTATCTGCGGTTCTACAGCACCTCTCACCCTCCAAATGGTAGGGGTGTGCCACCCACACCAGCGCACATATGTTTACCAAGTTGAGGATTGCACTTTGTTGGGGAAGGGGACATATACCCTGCTGGTACCATTATCAATGACATTAAACTAGCAGACTGCTTATTCCACAATGTGTTGTTCTGCGTAGTCTGGCTTGGTGGAATTACATAGGCTACAATAGGTTCCTTGCACAGGTACATACATCCATGTGTACAGTATTCTCTGTGTAGTGCATCAACACCTAAGCCTCTGTGTGTGTTATACACAAACATGTGGTGTTTACCACCCAGTACAATTACCATTGCCCACTGTAAAAGGGCTGCTAACAGCAGCCACCATGCACTTACATGTATACACCAACCTCAGACCTATCGGTGATGTGGCACAGACAGTAACTGCTATACATACCTGTGACATGTGTTCACCTGTACCCAGGATATGGCACAGCCAAGGCATCACCACAGTGCCATACCCCTTGTGAGATATGACAGCAGATCATCCTCCTGCTGACACATGGACACCTACAACACAAATGGATAACATTATGGACACCACAATCACTCAGTGTTAATAGCAGCTATAATGCATCATGGCTGGACAGCTACACTACCTGACATGTAAGCATTAAACGTTACTACTGACAACATGTTACATAGTAGTACATTAGTACACTGTAGTAGAGTCACCATGTCCATCAGTACCATATTAGCCTGTCCCTGCATCATTGTTATGGATGACAGGGATGTGGCACAGGTATCATCATATGGGTGTGTTGTTGGTTTGCCAGAGACCTAGACTGGGCCATATGTTTGACACCACATGTGTGAGTGAGGGGTTTTAATTACTGATATGGCCATTGTGATGTGGTGTGTGTAGGTATGGGGTTGCCCTAGGTGTGTTTGTATTGTGTGCGAGTATGCATGTACACAGTTCTGCCATGTGGCTGCTCTATACAGGTGTTTGTTGGACAGCTGCAGACCATACCTGGCAGGGTGTGCAGTTCACCACCTCCAGCCATGGACATGAGAACTGTGCCTGCCATGGGTTCCACGGGCACATCCAAGTACAAGCCTCAATATGGTACTCTCTCTTGATGACATATGTCCGCTGGAACCAGGTCCCTCCTGGGACTGTCCAGTGCCACCTGCATGTGGCCTGCTGTGGTGTGGACAGCACCTTTTCTGCAGTGATGAGGCTGGTAGTGCCACTACACACGTGGCCATCACACCACTCCAACCACATGCTTTAGCATTGACAATTCACGGTCAAGGAGTCCCACCATCTCACCCCACCGTCTATCCATGACCTCTTTAAAATAACGGTGGGCACCTGCAAGATCATGGATGTCACTTACAGATGAAAGAGCAGCCCTCTGCAGCCTCAGACCCTGTCTGGTGTACTGTTCCATACGTGCCTGCACCTGCATGACAGCCTAAAACATGTGTCTGGTGGTACCAGATGTGGCACTTCTGCCAGGAGCACGATGACCAGCAACCCTCCCTTGAGCACCCCTGTACATCTGCATATGTGGTACCCTGCCAGAAAACCAGCTATGGCTGCTGTGTCCAGACACAGCAGCCATAGATACCACACTGTCCTCTGCACGGCCACCAACCGCCAACAATCCCTCTGCTATGGCCACTGGTGATGGGGTATCTATAGGCACTTTGACTGTGTCCGGGGATGGGGAGGATAACAGGGGATGTCAAATGATGGCACAATTTCACCCTCTGACAACCGCTCCTGTGCCTCAACACACCTATCATCATTTTCAGTGTCTGTATGGACATCAACATCAGATTGCCTGCAGGAAGGATCTTGTCCTACCTCGCCACCTGTGAGACAAATACAAGTAACGCACTTTATGACCTGTATGTCATTGCTTAACAGTACACACATACACACACACATACACACACACACACACACACACACACACACACACACACACACACACACACACACACACACACAGACACATGCTGACATTCCACCATAATACGTACCTGTCACTGAGTTTACAGACTGTCCCAAGTTTATTCTCTAAAGTTCCTCATCCTGCATCACACTTGGAAACTTACACTCATTAATACAAATCATTAATATATCAATCTTCTAATTGCCTAGACAAGTGATCACAAAACATGACCTGTTACTCCATTACCTCTTTGACTTGATTGGGGTAGGTTTTACAAGGACTCACTGCTGTCATCCAGAGTTCACCCTGGGTTTATCCTGACATTGTGAGCATGGCCTCCATATGTTAGGGGCTACTACAGTCAGTCAATAATGTCACGGACTGGAGTGTCATATGTAACTATTGCTGAGAAGATGCAAGATCTGTTGCACTTTTAGCTTATTATGTGGACAACAGTAATATTTGGACACACTCACTGGTGTTGTCTAGTAAGTCCCCAATGCATCTGTAGTGCTGCATACATGGGTATTCTTTCACCTTTCTGCTGATTGTAATTATAGCAGTATACCTGGTGTCTAGTTTCCCTCCCAATGCATGATCCATGCTACAGACCTTACTATACTATCAGCTGTCCTAAGATTACATATCAGACAAGTATTCCTGTTGTTTCATGTATTAGTCCATTGCCATGTATTGCACGATTTCAAAGGGAAGTTGAGACGTATGAACAACCCCACAATCACACATGTGCATACATGGACACACACACACACACACACACACACACACACACACACACACACACACACACACACACACACACACACACACACATCTTACATACATCAACCCCTCCTCCACTCCACCAGATTGCACTTACAGACAAAATAACCCCCCACCCCCCACACACACACTTACAGGTGAGGTTGCACGAAAATAATACACACAGAGCTCCCACTACCCATCTATCAACATGCATAACATATGGTGCTCAACAGCATGCAGTGTAGCTATAGTCAATCCATGCACGCAACAGTATACATGTGTGTGATGCATGGGCTGTGTTAGTAGGTGATGCCCCTTTCCCTGGAAAGCACTGCACCTATGTATACAGTATTGCTGTGCACCTGTTCAGCACCCTGACATTTACTGTGCACCATACCTCACAGGTGTACACACCATTGATGAATTTGTATTACTGTGTCAGTTATGTCTGCTCTGCTGCTCACAGCCCCTATGTGTTTGCCTGGCACATACCTGGGATGATATGTGGATAGATGTCATTTGTGAATGCCTGATGTCTGCTTTACAGATGTCATCATCAGTGGTGCATGTATGACCAATACGATACAATTACAATGACAGCCGTCAAACCTTACCATGGCTATGGGGAGTGTACACACCCTTATTGATATGACGCCCTCTTCCTTGATATGCCATGATTCCACATTACTGCATATGTTAACATTACATGAACCTGATATGTGACATATGTCCTGTACAATCAAATGCAGTGTCAAACAAATGTGTTAGTTGTGCTGATGCTGCTTGAGATGCATATACTTCGTGGGTGCATATGTGTGCATGCCCTTATCATGATGGTTTGTTGCACCTACTGTTATGTGTACTACACAGTCACAATTCCTGGCAGGGGTATACTAGCATGGGCCATCTGCATTTGCCAGTATTTGGTCAGTCTGCGCTACACATGTCCCCCAACTCTGCATGATTGCAAGGTCAACTCATGTGCACATCCCTTGGAGTTCACACACTGCCGTCACTATTGCTGTGGAGTCAAGGTTATGTCTGCCACAGTTCCTGATCCTGACTGTGTGCAGATACAGCCATTCATAGCATCCTTTGGATCCCTGCTGCAGTGCACTGTTGTGTCATGATGACACCCCCTCCTGAACTTCAGCCTTTTTGTAGATGCTTGACAACTATGGCCTACACGTGTGTGTCAGTTTGCAGTGTCCCAAACACTGAACACCACATATAACAGCCTAGTCCCAGCTAATGAATGGCAAGCATACAGGTGTACACTGCCACCGGCACGGTACAGATGGGGGATGGTGGGCCTGAGGTGGGGTAAGGTGTTGGCTGTGCAGCACATGTATCTTACATGATATTGTCTATAGGTGTCCAACGTGGTCTTGGTACACCAGTACACATTGCAACGCATGCCTTTTGGGGACCTTTTCAGTTAAGCATATGCTACCTGTAGAGAGGCCTGGCTGATCTTTCCTGTGGTACAACTGTCCCATCTGATTACCCTAACCCATGGGCCACATGTTTGCAGAGTCCGACCGGTTTGCTACATGTGGCATCATCTGTCTTGGTTGGCCATCTGTTTATTTCCTACATTATTCCTGTCCCATACATCCTCACCACATACATGACTGTCTGCACTGCTTACCATGGTATATGCAGTGGTGAGGTATGGCTACATGTCCAACTCCTGGGTGCTACCTGTTGGGTATGGGGTCCACCCCATGGCATGTAAGGTGTGTGCAAGCCACAGCTGTCTCTGTTGCAGGTAAGTGGGCACATTTGATGGCCAAACGTCCTGGACAGCAGACCATTACTTGGTGTGACATTGGGGATGTATACTTGCTGGAGGGTGCATTTCTACGACAAATGCATTCAGTCAGTACCTCAACAACTGCTTCCACTATATTTTATCTGGAGTGTGTCCACACATATGCTTCCAGTGTTTGTGAAGCTATGTATTTCCCATATTTGTGTCCTAACATATGATGCAATATTACACACTCATTCCTCATGTTAGGACCATATTGCAGGTTGTAAGGCTTGTGGACTGCAGTATTGTGATATGCCGTAGTGTAGATCTGTAACAGTTGCCATTGTAATACTGGTATATACACTGTTGTAGCACTGTATAAAGGTGATTTTTCACACGTCCCTACTGTAGGCCATTTGTCCCACCATTATGTTCATCTCTGTGCACACATTTTGCAACAACAGGATATTAGTTATATTGCAGGAGTCTGACATACCCTTCAGATACACCATCATGGTGATCACTGCGATCCAGTGCAGTTAACAGCAAAAATACATGAACATGTACGGCATGTATTATGGGTAGGTGTGTTAAATGCATGCATGGAATATACTATGGCTATAACATGACCGGTGTATTGGCAAACCTGAACAAACACCATACTCATCAGCTGCTGGCTTCTGCCTTGGAGGTATACCAGAGGGACCTACATAAGTGTGTGAGAGATGTGATGTCAGTAGCCACAGCTGTGGCATGGGTACAGGGTAGGTGCAGCATTACAGTACATCAACAGTACAAGCCCACAATACTACAGATTATGCACATCTGTTTATTACTACTATGCAGCAACAGACTCTCTCTCTCTCTCTCTATATATATATATATATATATATATATATATATATATACATGTCATCTCACATATGCATGATCTAACTGTACAGATGCAGATGGATACACAACAGTGGTCTACTGATGTGCCCTGTGGCATTACCTGCATGCTTCTCTGCCATTGTGTGGGTAGCACCCACCTCCACTATGCTCTCTGCCAGGTGTAGTGTGTGCGGGTGGGCAGGTGCCCCAAGGCTGACAAGGAGCTCCTCAACATGTATCAGAGGGGGGCTGGATGGCATGACCCCTCCTTGTTGTGAGATAATCCCCCCTGACTGCAGCAGTACGCCAACGGGAATTGCGAAGTAGGTCTGTGCAACGATTCTGGACCTGCTCATAACTGCGGTTATGCAGGCCGACATCATTTACCCTGTGGACAAGATCATTCCACAGGGAGGTCCACTCCTGCTGCTCATGGGCTGTTCGGCCGAACAACACCTAGTAGTGCTGCACCAGGTGTGAGATGATGACATCATTCTCCTCCGCTGTATAAATGGGAAGCCTCTCCCTGGACATCTTGCCTGAAAGACATAAAGATGGAAACAGGTCTGAGGACCTCATACAGCAAGGTTATCATAGTTTTTAATACACATCTCTGTCTCCCTCCCCCACCATATCTGCAACAACAATCTGATCACACAACTCAATAGGTATGTCTACAGAATACCTACTACTGGGACATATATTGTATTGTACAACACTTTGTGCTATGTGTTTGTAGCCATGTTCCCTGTGGGGACACTATCACTGGTGGTCTGTGATGGACAATGTCACCTGCATGCCATTGTAAGGGCCACTATGGTTCCATATATGCATGTGGTCTGTTTGCTATGTGATTGCTGCACATCTGTTGTTTATTGTTATTCGAGATATCTATGTATGCTGTTGAACATGATCCAGGAATGTGTGGACTATTACTACCCACATATGTTCTATAACAGTGACACAATAGCATGTTTAGGGAATAGTTGCCAGCAGAACCACCTCTCCCACCACATCTGGCCATGTTACCAGGCCACATCACATGTGGGACCCACCCTGGGGCTCACTCATCTACTGGTCCTGCACTACTTTCTGGTGGAACCACTTCAGGGGATGGTGTTCACCAACCCAGGAGCACACACAGACATGATTCTGTCACCTGAGGTCAGGTCCAGGGTCTGGTGCATAGGGAACTTCACAGAGACTTTGGGGATGTGCTACAGCACCTTGGGGCACTCAGTACATACTCACAGGGTCCACATGCTCCTCCTGCTCAGCCTCCAGCCCAGTCACCTTCAGGGCCATGAAGCTGATGTTGTGACTGGCCATGGGAGCGGGCCTTGTTCCCATTGTTTCCATATGGGGGCTCATGGGGCATCCACATCACAGACAACACTCCCCATCCAGGATGTTTACCCAGCACATGTGTCATATACCATCCATGTAGGCTGTCTTCTCTATCTTCCAACCCAACCCACCTCTACAAATATACCTGCTATCCTTACCCAAATGCCCAAACTCACCATCACAAACAAGGGCAATGCGTTCCCAACATGGGACTCAAAGTCAACATGGGGTTCACACCTGACATAACTGTCCATTTTGCACACTTACTACTGTATATATATATATATATATATATATATATATATATATATATATGTGTGTGTGTGTCTGTGTATTGATATGTGTGATGTTCCCTCACACATATCATGCAGCACTGTCATGCAAAAGTAGGGGACATGTATTTATATACATATGTGTGCGTTTGTATATATGTAGACACACACACACACACACACACACACATATATATATATATGTGTGTAGATATACATTATGAGTTGTATATAGGTGTCTGTATATCTGTAGACATACATGTATATATATCTATATATATATATATATATATATATATATATATATATATATATATATATATATATATATATATACACACATACACACACACACACACACATATATATATATATACATATATATATATATATATATATATATATATATATATATATATATATATATATATGGGGTGCATTCAGACATCAGGTCCACACTCTCTAACTCTACTTCCTGAACAGCTGCACTGTTCTGCCTTGCTACAAGACAGACAGGTGTCACATGTGGACACAGCCTAACATTAGAGGGGTATATACAGGAACAGATTGCAGGTAAGCCTATTACACGCCTATGGCATTTCTGCATACTTCATTACACGTTAACATGACTGTGTTGCAAGGTGTGGTCTCTGGAACCCACGTGTCCATCATAATGGCATTACTTCCACCACCAGCTATTGGCCACATTAATATACATGTCTTGCATTACACAACACATACTATGATGGCGTACATCTTGTTAGTCAGTGCTGATCTGCACAATTGACAGGTATGGCCCACTGCCCACAGGGACAGGCACTATTGTCCATAGCAGTTGTTCAGCTGGACATCATTACAACAGCATCACCTGATGGCACTATAAATCATTCCACATCATCTATCCCATTATTATGGACCAAGTACTACATTCAGTTACATGCATATATACTTCACATACCTGTTGTGGGAATGATGTCTCTTCTGGATAGTTTGCTGTGTGGATGGCTGGATAGATGTGTTTTTTTGTTTTTGTTTGTTGTATTTGCTTTTATTTTTTGCTTTCACTCTCTCTCTCTCTGTCTCTGTCTCTGTCTCTCTCTCTCTCTCTCTTTCTCTCTCTCTCTCTCTCTCTCTCTCTGTCTCGGTCTATCTCTACTAAATGGATTGATCTGCTTTGAATAGATTGCAGCATGGATTTTGTAGGTGATGCACATGATCAGGTGATGGCCTCTGCACCAATCATTGTCCACCACTTGCTACCTGCATGCAGTATACTGTGTAGTGCTTCCAATTACCACTGCCATAGCAACCCACTACTATAAATACCTGCATCATGTGGGTATGGTCCCTTTACCTTTCCTGTATGGAGGAAATCATTCCTGTGTGTGGGCAGCAGTGTTACAGACAGCAGGCAGCAATACCTCTTGCAAGAGAACTTGCAGACTCAGGTCAGCTACATATTTGTATAAGGTTCCAGACCTACAGACAGTGTGAGTAGTGTTGTTATATGCATTGTATAGCACCAGTGTTACAGGATTTGTGTGTACATACTAGTTTAACTTGGAATCCAGTCTGTCTGCATAGCTCTCAATTGTGGGTCTATCCACATGGTGGCAAGAGGAGTGCCTGTTATGTTTTGTCTGTCTGCCACACAGGTCTTGTGTCAGATATATCACTGGCATTGTGTGTGTTGAGTGCTATCAGTACATGGCTACATCCATTTGTGTTTCTGACTTCATATTCCTGACTAAAGGTATGTTTCAGACTATCCTGTAACACCAGCAACTTGTTCAGTGTATAACAACTCTGTTTCACATATGGTCCTGTGTTCCAGCCTCTGTCCTCCACCTACATACCAGACTTTGTCCATATGACAAGCAATAAGAGGTTGTTATGTAGTGGCCTGTGATTATGTCATGTTGCCATTCCTGCCATCATTCCAGTGCTGTTGTGGTCCCCACACATATTGTGGGGTAAGGTCCATATATATGTGGGCCTCAGCTGCACAAAACATGTGAGCCCTTCTGCAGTTCAGAGGTCAGTGTATGTAACAGTGTTGTATGCCCCTGTAAGTCAGTCTATGGGGGAGGGGTATGCACCGTATATAACCTAGGCTGTTACAACATGTGAGGAATATCGGTAGTAAGCCACCTTAAAGTATATGGCTGTGCATTTCTATACATTTCACCTTAGGAACATTGGTGGCCTAGTGCTTACTTTCATACAGACTGTTCTGTTTGTCAGTGTGATAGTGATGGTTTCAGTTAAGCATTGTTATGCAACAGATACATCCTCTTTGTTACAACTTAATTCTTTCCCCCTAGGGGTTGAGTACAGAGTGTAATTTGAGGCTGCTGAACTATACATCTGCATTACTTACTGTTGATTGATGGGTATCCTCTGGCCCAGTCTTTCTTTACTGTTGTACTACTTGAAGGCCTTAGCCTGGACAGCAACATATGTTATACTTTTGGATTATTGTATAAAATGATCTGCTTGAAAGTTGCATTATTCAGTTAGTATGTATTTCAAAGACCTTACAGCTATATGACATGGCATATACAACTGTAATAGTACACAAATAAACTTTTCTTATGTATGCAAACCTCTGTGTGGTGCCATATCCTTTGACTTCTCTGTGGGTATTTGTTTCATGCAACAATTGTCTTTTGTATGTGTGAATCATACACTGTCTATTTGAAAAGGTGGCAACTGTAGGAATACTGGCTATATATATATATATATATATATGTGTATAGCGTTATATATGTAGACATGGTTATTGATCAGATTACTGAGAGTAAAAGAGGTGGTCCAACAGGTCTTAAATTGGAAGAACTAGACCTGATCTGGCAGATCAGACTTAACGCCTACAATGCCCCTGGTCTTAATGAAAACTGCTCTATAAGCAGTATTCTGAAAATCAAGAGTTTGTCAAGATAACTTACCTTTTAGAATTATACTTATACTAATTCAATTGATTTTAGAATTATATTTTTACTAATTTAATTGATTTAGGTAAAGTTTGTTTTTTTATGTGTTCATAATATTAATAATATCTTATTTCTTTATATATGTTTATATTTTTAATGTCTTGAAGTTAAGTATTTTTTTGATTGAATGTAGGAGGCTATTGATACAGCAGCTTATGTAATAAGTGATTCTGCACTACTTCACAGTTACTGCTATTACTTTGTGCTCAGCTTCTTTAAAATGTTAAGCAGCAATACACTGCTTTATTGCTTAATTGCTTGTTTAAGCTGATGCCTTTGAGTGTATATATAGCGGTTGCTTTTTATAATTACTTGTCTGATGAAGTTTGTGTTATTTAAACAAACAAAAAGCGCTTTACATTAATAAACTAACTATTTTACTTTTTGTATCGCTTTCAAGTATCGCCCGCTTGCGCTGTTTCGTTTTTGGTTTTATTAGTTTGTTTTTTGCCTCAGTTTGTTTTCTTGGTTTA
The DNA here is from genome assembly GCF_019279795.1 of Protopterus annectens. Taxonomy (NCBI): domain Eukaryota; kingdom Metazoa; phylum Chordata; order Ceratodontiformes; family Protopteridae; genus Protopterus; species Protopterus annectens. The sequence goes on from NC_056731.1 coordinate 1,256,375,265, forward strand.
CTAATGTTTATGCAACAAAAAATACTTAGGTATGGCCAATAATATGTGTGGGAGCTCACTGTGGAAAATGTGGTACACTTGAGTAATTCATCCCTGGAAGATGTGTTGTGAGGTACATGAAAAAGGGTGCATTGTACCCAGTTATTGGTGTGATGAGGGCTGAGAACTGTGCAACTATAATGCCATTTGATGTGGATGCCCTTCACATACTTAGGAGTTGTGTTACATACAAGGGAGTAGTCACCACTGTGTGCACATGCTAGTAGTCATTTCATATACCATTTACCTGAGTACACAGGTCACATACAAATTGGTCTGTTCATAGGGGTGTGCTGTCTATATTATAATTAGGTTGTGTATTTTCTTTTATAATGTAGCAAATCCCCCCATGATTTTTGTTCATCTCCTGTGTCTCCATGGCTGTGGCAGCAATCCTTTGTGCATGTTAATACTGTCCGTATTATACTATTAGCACACTTGGATTCAATGATTGTCTACAATCTGCAGTCCTCCACAAAGCTATTTGGACAAAGGATGTGTAAGTCATTCTTGATTTCTGAGACATAAATAATAATCAGGAAAGGGCCTAGCACAGGGCCCTGAGGTAAGAACCTGATCAATTAACTCTAGATATAGATCACTTCACATACTTAAACATATTGATCTGTCACATATATGATTCAGTAGTCTACCCACTTGGTGATATAGATGTTTATGCCCACTTGTGACAGTGCTGAGTTAATACCTCAGTATGGATTTGTGTCAAAAGTCTTGGCCTGGTAAAATTCCACAGGATGATAATGTTGTCATCATGCATGCCCTCGATGACCTTCTTGAGGACATCTAACAGATGTAACAGACATGGATGTAGCATTAACAACTCACACATTTCTTTTGCACACAGCTAGGATATTACCAGTGTCCATTTGGAAAAGGTCCATGATTACATGTCGGTCTACCTCACAGATGAAGAGAGTTAGGATATGTCTATACATGCATGCATCAGGTGCTCCCCCCCCCCACACACTCAGATGGATGCATGTTGATGTATACCCTTCTACGGGAACATATTCCATCTGCAGGGTGTGTTGAAGTATGGATCCAACTGTGTCAGGTAGGTGAATGTTCTGAGTCATGCTAAAGGTGATCTGTGATGTTGTCACAGCCCACTGATTCTGTGTGATAGGCCTTGATGAAAGTAAGACAGTGCATACTGCCATACATGATATGGCCTAGGGTTTTGACACAATCCCCTACTCAGGTATCATTGTGAAACTCAAGTACAGAAATCATCTAGAAGAACCTCATGTTGATCAGTAAAGAATGCAAGAATGGTTAAGGAGATTCAAATTCAAACCAAGAGATGAAAGGTTAATATTGGCAGCACAAGATAGTGGGCTATGTACACATTGGTTTACAAAGTCTGTTGGACATGTGGGAGAAACAGACAAATGTAGGTTTTGTAAAGCAGAACTGGAAACAGTTGTACACCTCTTTGCTAGTTGTGGCATACTAATGGCCAAAGGACTGTATACTGAAAGGCATAATAATGTGGCAAGACTGTTGGACTGGGGATTGTGCAAACATTATGGTATTGAAGTGGCTGAAAAACACTGGAAACATCAGCCACAAAGCATCATAGAAAATGATGAAGTCTACATCACATGGGATCTTCCATTACCAACAGTTCAAAAGATAGATGTTTGAAAACTGGACATAGTGGTCCATAAAAAAAGAAGACAAACGTAGCATTGCTCATTGAAATTGCCACACCCACTGACTACAGTGTCTTGCATATATTGAGACATAAAGTTATAAAATATCAAGATTTGCAGGCAGAAATGGGAACAATGTGTAAGAATGATACCCAGAAAGTTCCAACTGTAGTAGGAGCAATGGGTCTGATAAAAAGAATCTACAATCATATTTAGATATGTTACCAATACATGTAACTCCATACGAATTGCAGAAGGAGCCATTACTGGGCACATTGCGGGTGCTGCAAAGAGCACTTCTGGCTGACATCAAAAAATGAAACAAAACTAATTTCATGAACTTTAATCATACTTTGACTTAGGAATGGGGTCCATTCCCATCATGGTATTAGAAATCCAAAAGACTTAAAGAAATTACAAAAAGAGGCATAAGTCCACAATGTATATCTAGACCTTGACACACCCATTGACACTATTTCTCATTCTGAAATTACTGGCAAACTCTTCCAACTCAATGTTAACCCATATATAGTTTGCTGGATTGGTAATCCACTGTCTATCAGAATCTATGCTGTTAAAGTTGAGGGTATTTGCTCTGAACAGAAAAAAATGTCACTAGTGGTGTCCTACATGGTTATGTCCTGGGTTCTCTCCTCTTTGGTATATATTTCTGCAACATAAAAGCTGTTGTCAAGATACTTTGGCTAAACCAGTTTGCTGATCATTGCAAAATGGGACCAGTTATCAAATCCCATTCTGATACTCAAATCCTCCAGCAAGGACTGGATCAAATAAATGCTTTGTGCATTAATCATTAGCTTACCCTTAACACAAAGAAATGCAGCATAGTTTCCCTTGGTAAACCTAGCATCTCTACTGACTACCATATAGATAGCAACCCACTTAAATTTGAGACAGTTGTCAGTGACTTGGGTATGTATGTCGATAACAGACTCTCGTTTGACCACCATGTCTCTGTAGTGGTTAGAAAGTACTTCGACCTTGCACAGTTTATCCTTTGTGGCATTTCCTCAAAGTCCAAAGACATTATAATCCCACTTTATTCTACCCTTACAAGGCCCATTATTGAATATAATGCACCCTTTCACATGTACCTCATCAAACACCTAAATCAACTTGAGAAACCTCAGTTTCCTCACCAAAAAGATCACATCTTTCAGTAACCTTAGATACTTTAATAGACTAAAAGCTTTTACACTCTACTCAATGTCATAAAGACTCCTGAGTGTTGATCTCTGCTTAGATTTACATGGTATGAATGACCCAAAATTCTTTCAACTCCTTCATCTAAATAGAACAAATAGTAAAGCAAACACCCATTCCAGAGCCCTAAATATACACTATCACATCAACAAGACTAGATGGTATGAGAGACACCTAACCCAATGTATAACTTGTTTGTTCCCTTGTCAAGCATGGTACTTCCCCAGCCACTTTTAAAACCAGTCTAGATGACTGGATGAATGATTTCAATGCTTTTACTAGGATTATGTGGGCAAAGTCCACTTAATGGGAGGCACTGCTCATTTCCCAACAGTACTTAGTGATGTGGCAGAGTTGTTTCATGGTACAGGCATGCACATGGAAGGCCCAGTCAGATTTATCATGCCAGAGCATCACTAACCATGCTAATAGATTAACTGTAGCAGGAAGTTGTTTCATGCTTAGCAGAATTTACTTTTTTAGGGGGGTGATAGTCACCTCTAGGTATGACAAACTGGAATTGCAAAAAAAATATTCATTTAAGTTGGTGGTAAGTTATAGACACTGTACACCTACTCAGCAACACATTGAACTGGCCAGTGTTGACAAAATTCCATGTTTTATTGCAAAATGAAGGTAGAATTACACACTTGTATGGCTGCTATTCATGTGGTTATAGTATGCATGGTACATTTCTGGGTGCTGTATAGACATAGAGCATATATTATCTCCATGAAAAATATGAGGGAGACAATATAGCAAACTTAACAACCTAGCTACATAAAAGATTAAATTTACCTGAAGCTTTATCTTTTGGAATTGAAAGGGCACAAAGATCCCTGAGAGCACCCTCAAAGAAGGAAAACTTACCATCATGTTCAATTATAACTACATTTAAGTCCAGCTTAGAACAAGATTAAATATTAAAACCGGCATGGTCCAGCACACCAATTAAAATACATAAACATGTAGTCAGAATTTATAATGATTATTCAAGTAAAATTATGACAAAAAGAAAATCCTTCCCTACCACTGTTCAAGGAACTTAAAAAAAAGAACAACATTAAAGCCACTTTGATGTTTACTACAAAGATCAAATTATTTTTTTCTGACGTAGCTAAAATATAGCTAAAATTTTGTGATGTACCTGTATTTTTAGAATCAGTCATGTAAAATAACTAATAGTGGTGTTCATTGGAGCTTTTCTCCCTGGGCCTCTGCTGAAAATGGACATATATCCAGTTGGACCAGCCCGGTCAACAAATGTAAAATAAAATAAATACATAAATAAATATTTGACACACTGGAGGAAGCATCCACTTTTGTGAACAAAAATAAATTAAATAATACTGAAGAAATGGACTGGAGCAGTATATCCCTCAAGAGACAGAGTGAGCTTAATTTCTGGAAAACTGCTTCTAAAATTTAAAAGCTTAAGAACAAGTTACTTTCATTCCCTGACTGTATGGCTTTTATTTTCTGAAACAATAGACTTGCCCTTTAAGTAAAATATTTTTATTGGACTGGCTTCAAAACATATGTAATTATGCACTGATATTTTTTGTTAAAATTTTGTTTCATGATAAGGAATATAAATCTTTTGTTTACTGTTTTACTATATTTACAGTGAAAGACTTAATATAGTTCATTTAACTAAAATTCTAAATGTATTTATGAATGTTAAACAAAAACTTCCTATAAGATGTCATCAAATTATAAGCAATATAATTGGTAACTTTAAGACAAAATAAGTTAAGAATTGTATTTTATTTGTTTAACTTTTATTTAGTAGGTGCATTGCTGGTTTATCTGAATGTCATATCTAAGTAATATACTAATTAGAAGTGTTAATGTGCTGGTGATTTTGTTTTCTTTGTTCTTGTGTAACACATTCCTTCACAGGTCATTTATGAAGCAAGTAACACTTAAAGGCTCAATCCCAGTGTTTAAAATTAGAGTCCGAGTTAAGCTGACAGAAGTCATGCCCACTTTGACACATCACTTTCATTCATACCCACAGTGTCATTTTACTTTTAAATATCCTGTAAAGCCACAGTTCTAGTCTTGTTTCAGCTCCCAGGATAAGCTAATCATTGGATTTGTGTTCCTCTCTGACTTACATAGGATTGGGGAACTATGCCCCCAGCTCATGGGTCATATTTAAAATAAATAAAGCTGTTCCAGTGAAAAGGGACATAAATGTATACTAATTTTTAAATGTTGCATCACTCTGTCTTCTACAGATGTACAAGTAGCCCACTCATAAAAAAAGTGCATTTGTCTAGTAATATTCAGAAATTAGCATATATCAAACTAAAAGGTGGAAAAGGAACAGAAGAGTCTGTCTACTAATGCCGCAACTTTCTGTCATACACTTGCTTTCTATGGAATTACTAGCAGGTCAGAAAGTACTACTCCAGGCTAGTATTCAAAAATCAGAACACAGTGAAACATGCAAGATGCTTTCTATAGGTAGAAGCCATGTCATAAAATTGTTGTAGATGGCCAGGAGTCACAATCACCACAGAGTAAAATATGAAATGAAAGAAACAAAAAACTCTGTTTACTAATGTTTTAAAAACTTTCCATTACTGATGTGCTTTCTAGAGTAGCAGCAGCAGTCCAGTCATAAAATGCTTGAAAGGCTGCTTTTCTCAATGGGTAAAATGCACAGATTAAACTAATAAATGGCTCACAGGGAAAGCGTTTGGCTAACACATTTAAAACTTCCTTCAGGCACTTTTTCCCCACCCCCTCAGCCAAAGGTGAGCATGCTCAAAAAGACAAACATGAAATGAAAACAAAGGCTGAATTAAAACAAAACAATCCATGGGACTGTCCCTTTAAGAAAAGCCTAAGAACAAAAGAATGTTGCAGTTGTGTGAGAATGCTGAATTCTTGATTGCCTTGTTTCCTGCCTGTTTCTTGAACTGTTTTGAAGAAAATATAGGTAAAAGTTCCTCACTGATGTATGTGAAAACAGAAAGGAACTTTCTTTTTTAAATATATATATATATATATATATATATATATATATATGAGAAATCTACTCAAAATAACATCTTTCTTTTCTTAGAAGTGAAGAATTTGTATGTTTTTATATTGAGCTGTTGATGATCTATAATTCACTTACATTTTATTGAATATTAATAGCTTATGCTGTAGTGTTATTAACTCTAACTGTACATTTTAATGGAAATAGTAAAGTTAGGTTTGTAACTGATGAGAACAGTTTAAAAGAATTAAAAAGAATGAGAAACCTACAGACAAAATTAGCAGCTATTGTATGCTGTGAGTTATTTTCACATGCTGTAATCAAACTCTAATGTTAGGATGTGAAGCTTAGATGAGAACAGCAGTTCATAAATGCTAAAAACACACATTAAAATTAAACAAGCAGGAATTCTTTAATATATAGTCAAGATTGCTTGTAGTACTATAATTAATTAGAAGAATATGCATCTTATGAATAATATGCATATGCACAAGGAATCAAATATCTACAATATAAGATTAATAAAATAATGGTAAGTTAAGAAACATATACATATACTGTAATTTCTAAGAGAAAGTTGATGATTAAATATCTCTTAGATGGAAGTGATTAGAAATATGAGTTGTATAGAATAAGATAGAATATTAGTGGGCAACTAAGACAGAAAAAACTGATTATAAGAACCATATGCATTACATATACCTGCGAATGGCAGAAATGTGAATGTATAAGATCTCATATAATTTGCATTGAAACTCATATACAAATATCTGAAAATATCCTGAAAGCTGAACTCTGAAGCTTGGTCATGTAAACTTTAAAACTTCTTACATATTGTATGTTATTAGATTCACTAATACTGCCAGAAATAACTCTTTCATAAGTCAGAGCTGAAATTTGAGTATTATATTATTGAATCAGTGCATCCATTTTGATAGAAAGCAAAATAGATTTTTCAATATGTTTGAACCAGGGAAGGAAGAATGGGACTTAAATTAAGCACATTGCAACTTTTGCATGCAGTATAGACTGCAAACATTTTGTTTTTGCTTGTTTGTTTGTTTTATTTTTTTTACTCTGTAGAAATAGCAAGACTTTCTTGTTGCCCTCAGTAATTTACATATTTGTATGCATTAGTTTAATAAGCTAAAGGATTTTTAAGTATTTTGATATTTTATCATATTAAGATTGTTACACAATTTTGAGATGTAGAATTTTACACTTTTAAAATTAACTCAGAGCTTTTGTTAGATCTCTAATAAGTGCGTATCTTTTAGCATTATGAATATATATGAGCATTGAGTTTCCCTTTGAATTATAGTTTAGCATGCAGGTTTACAGATATCTTTATCTCTTCAGGTCCCACTTTGTATATTTATTTATTTAGAGATTTAGTTATAATAATGTTGAATGAGTGAATAATTTAGCAATATTTAATAGATGATTTATACTACTATTACATAAATAGGTGTATAGTACACTATTTGTTGAATTATTTAATATTTGTGGTTAATTAAAGAGGATTATTAAAGATTTATATAGTAATGGGGGATCGTTTTAAATGGCAAAATATATAACTAAATTAATAGACTCATTTTAACTTATATATAATATTATATTAATTATTTGTAACCCATGGTTACTTTTGGCTATTTTTTGATGAATGTTTAGCTATTGGTAGGTAGAGAAATAGTATAGTAGTTTGGCTATTTAACAGGCAAACTAACAACTTTAATATCCATGGTAGATTGTGTTTTATTAGCACTATATACAGTTACAGTTTTAGACTTGTTTTTGTTATTTATGAGCCTTAGTAGTTTAGTTTGTAGAAAGAAAGACTTCAAGAAATGTGGAAAGTTAAGATAGTGTTGGAGGAATGCATTAGAGTCATATACAATTAAATTAATATGGTGGATAAATGTGTCATAGTATCTTTTAAAAAAATCTTTTTTTCAAATACATGGTATATAAAGTTTTAATGTATTATCTATTAATGTATTATCTATTAATGTAAATGGATTAAATAATGGCAACAGAAGGAAATCATTAATGAGATATCTAAAATTAAACAGAGGAGACATTATGTTTTTGCAAGAGACTCAATTGATAGATAAAGATATGCAATATTTACATAACTTAGCTTATGAAATGTTATCATCTACTTCTTTTAACAAAAAGAGGAGAGGAACTGCTATACTTTGGAGAAAATCTACTGTAATGCCTAAGGTCAAGGAATCCATTAATGATCCCAAAGAATTGTACCCATTTGTAATAATTAAATATAATGGCAAACTCTATACACTAGCTAATCTTTACTGGATCCATTAGAATAGGTGCAAGAGTGGCTAAAGATCACTTAAACTTACTGCAAAGTCATTGGATTTATTTTAACAGGGGATTCTAGCTGCATAGCTAGCACAGAAGAAAGCTAAAATTCTAGCATTAGCTAAAGCACTAAACAGATTAGCAATAATAATTTAGTTGATTTAATAGTAAAAGCAGAAGATAAGTCATGGTTCTTCACTCATTATACTTATGTGCATGGTGATAAATAAAATAGATTTTTTATGATTTATGCCTCTACAGATTTATTTAATAAAGTGAATTATTTTAAAACTATTCCTTGTCCTTTATCTGTTCAAAATGCACTAAGGATTAATATATTAATGGCTATATGGACATTTCAGATTATTTACAGAATGCTAATATATATGACAGAATTAAAAAAATCAAGAATTGTTATCTTTGAATAATAATGGCCAGATTAGCAAAGTCATACTATGGGACTTCTTAAAAATGCATATTAAAGATAGAATGGGAAAATGGGAAAGTAATAAAATGAAAGAGTGGGATAATGAGTTGTTAGAAATACTAGATGTAATGAGTTGTTAGAAATACTAGATGAAATACACAAAACAAGGACTGAACAACAAACAAGGAAATTAGATAATACTGAAGTCACTAAAAAATTAATGACAAAATATCAAACAATCTTAACGCATAGAGATAGTTTAGAAAAAATATATTTTCTCAGTTATGCCATGACTTCAAAAAATCTACATAACTTAGCTAATAAAAGTAAGATGTTAAGCAAAAAGACACAAATCAATAATGTCCAAAATCCTCACACTAATAAGCTTACTTCAGTCACAGAGGAAGTGCTTAATATATTTTTAAAAAAATTCCATGAGGATCATAATAAAGACAAAAATAGTAATACTTATGATTACAAATTTGCAAGTGTTTAAAGAAAAATGTACTAATAAACTTAATGATGTACAGATGTCTCTGTTGGATAAGCTTATTACCCTAATAGAAGTTAAAGATGCTTAAAAAGGGGAAAATGGTAAATCTCCAGGGTTAGATGGTTTAATTATAGAATTATACGGTCTGCTTCAATTAAATATTTTAGAATTACTGAGTGACATTTTCAGGATAATTCAGAATGACAAAATAATTCCTCCCTCATGGACATTTACTGTAATCTCACCTATATGTAAACAAGGAAAGGATAATAAGCAAGTTTCCTCATACAGACCTATTCCATTATTAAATAAAGATTATAAAATGTTTTCTTCCATCTTTGCTACAAGATTAAGAGATATAGTAGATAAAGTAATTAATAAACATCAAGCAAAATTTATAGTCAATAAATTAATGTACTGTATGATAATATAAAAAGGGTAGTAACTATCTTAGATTTAGCAAAAAGAAAGAACAAGAAATTGGCCCTAATTCACTTAGATATCAAGAGAGCTTTTGATTCTACAGATTGGAACTACTTGTTTAAAACTTTAGAAGCATTTACATTTCCAGAACAACTTAATGGAATATTAGAAACCTGTATACAGACTGCAAAACATATGCTAAAATTAGATCTTGCATTTCTCAAGGATTCAGTTTAAACAAAGGCACAAAGCCCGGGCATCCCCTCCCCCTCTACTATTTGCATTAGTTATTGAGTCCTTAGTTAATAGTATAAGAAGCAGTGAAAAAAATTGATGGATTCTCAATTTACAAGGATTGTCAATCTAAACTACACATTTTTGCAGAAGGTAGTTTTCTAACTATAGGAGATTTAAATTATTCAATTGAAGAGGAGTTTGAAAAGTTTCAAGAGGTACTGCTGCTGAAATTTAATAATAATAAAACTGAAACTTCAGTGTTAAGTCAATTACTAGTTAGTGAGTTTACATATATATATATATATATATATATATATATATATATATATATATATATATATATATACAATTGAGAAGGAAAAGAACAAAAATATTTAGGAATAAAAATGTATCAAGATATTAGTAAGATTATTAATAATAATTTTGAAAAAATAATAGAAGATGTGTTAGTTCTTATTAAAAATTGAATAAATATTTTTATTTTACTCTTGAGGATAGCTTAGCACTTATTAAAATGAGTATATTACCCAGATTATATACATATTGCATTCAATCACTTTAATACCTGACAAAAAACTTTTAAAGTAAATGGAAAAAAATGTTAATTTAATCCTTAAGATATCCTAAAAAGCTGATAATTACTCATATAAATCATCTAAGATTATGGAAGTATTAGCTTATTGCTGCAAGTTTTAATAGATAGACTCAACTTACACCAGGCAATGGAAAACCATTCAAGAACAGATTTTACTAAATTCTTATAAATTTATCAAATATGATAAATAAGAAATATATGACAATCCTTTCACCTGGTTAATAACATTTATCATAGAAGGAAATTAATTTCAATATGTAGACTCTACATTTATTAAATCAATTCTTAAAGCAGTTAACAAACATGTTTTGAATACATAATCAATACAAAAATGGAAATATTTGTACTTTCCCATTATACATACCTCTAGATTTAAAGAAACTCAGAACAATGTTGAAATGAATTTCTAAAAAGTAATTAATTAGTATTATGGTCTGTATGCTTTGAAAAAGTAAAAGCTAAGTCGCTAGAATATTTAATGAATGATTATAAGTAGGATAAATATGTTAACCATTTAATATTATCCGTCAGTAGGAAATTAAGTGAATTTGTAGATAATAAGGGTGAAGAGGAAAAGAACACTATTACCCCATTATATGAATAGGTGAATTCTATAATTGAAGGTAAACTGACTTACAAAGGAAGCTTGTCCAAGTTATATAAGTTTATTATAAATAATAATAATAATAATAATAATAATAATAATAACAATAACAATAATAGTAATTCTGATGCAAAATTCTGGAACGTTTTAGATAGTGCTGGAATGAATGACTCAATAGATAGTAAGAATAAAATGTTGTTACTAAAATCAAATAGTCAAACTTCTTCAAGTTTATACTGGAAAGTTTTTATGTGGAAATATATACATAGAATGTTTGTTACTCCCTATAAAAATCTCCAAGTCTGATACTTGTTCCTTAACTAGATCAGCAATACTAATGGGTGATCCACTTCCTTTTCTCTGTAAAAACCAAACACTTCCTTTTCTCTGTAAAAGCCAAACAACAAAATATGCTCTGGAGTCTTCGGTCAGTAGCTAGAAAGGTCATTAAAAAACTGGAAATTCCTATATTCAAAGAATTTTTTAAATTAACAGCAATACTATGTAAAACTGAAAAGGAAGTGATCAGAATAAGATCCACAACCCATGCAAAGACTTTTAGTGGTTGGGATAGCCTAAAAATGTTGCTATTGAAAAACCAAGACTCTTAGTGTGTTAATTGTATAAGCCTCCATAGATGATTCAATGCAATTCTAACACTGTATAACAGTATGTGATGTTGAATTTCTTCCTTTGTGTGTATATATTGTAAATATGTTAAATTAATAAAAAGTTTCTTAAAAAATGAAATGTATCAAAACTGTCATAAACAGTGTTATGGTTCCACTATTTTTGGAAGGCCTACACATTCTAATTATTTGTTATATTTTCAAAGCAAACATCCTAGATTGTTGAAGTGAAACATTGTGAAGGGCCAAACGATTCTAGAATCTAGATTAAAATCTAATAATAGTGTATTTCTGAATGAGTTGAAATATTTAAAATGCACATTTTCAGGCAAGGGTTACTCATGTAAATTACTTATCAAGGTGGCTAATGAGAGTAATCTGAGAAAGGGTTTAGATTTTGCCACCTTGTGCAGGCAATTGGTAATAAAACTGAGAGGGAATAAATAACAAAAGTGAATCTAAAATGTTTGGTAATTCAATGGTTTTAACTTTCTTTCTGCTACTTTTGATGAAATCAAAAAGGTGGTGAATATGAATTGACATCTGGTTAATATTACAACAGAGTGGTCTCAAAAGCTAAGGGATGAGCCAACCTTTATATTTAGAGACTGGTGTAATTTAAACTGCCTACTGGGAAACAGTGATAATTTAAAATCCAACTCAGGTATGACAAAGAAAGGCATGTTCAAGTGTGTACAGGCAATGTTAACTATATACTAGTGGGTCCCTATGTTAACATAAATGATTACCCTCATACAACAATAGAACAAGGACACTATATTTGTATGGCAGGTGGGGTGAGTGGTTTGTATAGAATGATACCAACAATGTTTTATTTAAACACTTTGTATATTCAGTTCTTAGTTACAGTGCCTTCTGTGCATAGTTTGCATATGCTTTCTGTGTTCACTGGGGTTTTCTCTGGGTTCTCTGGTTTCCTATCACATTCCACAGACTGGCAACATAGTTGACTAGGGATTCTGAATTGCTCAGAGGTGTGAGTATATGCATATGGGATATGGAAGAAACACCTGGCACTCTACTTCTACCTTCCCCTTGCTTTGAAAACTCTGCAGGTTGCAGTGGTTTTCCACAGGTCATTCTAAGAGCTGAATGCAAAGCTTAAGACATTGATAGAGTGAGACTGTGAATATTCTACATAACTGTAAATATATATATATATATATATATATATATATAGGTCTAGGACTGATGCGCGAATAACCATTTCACTGAATCCTAAACGGCTGGGCATACTTCCGCAAAAGTGCTTTTCACCGAAGAAGCACTTTCACGGAAGTATGCCTGCAGGTAGAGGGAGTTGTGGGGGAGTGACTGTTGTGGAGATCGTACTACAGTGTGGATAAAGGAATTTTTTCCTTTTCCCCACTGTAGTGCGATCTTGGAGTGAGAATATTAAAGTAGGGGGGCATGGGGGGCACAGCACCCATATGGGGGTACAGGGGGGCTTTCCCCCCTGCATAAATGCTTTTTTATTGGTTTTTTTTTTTTTTTCTTTTATTTTTTTAACGCACTTTAGTAAAAGTACTTTTTCAGTAAAAGCACTTTCGTTAGTGTGTTTGGTGAAGTTGGATTTGGACTGTTGAAGTTTCGTTCAACAGTCCTAGATCCATATATGTGTATATGTATATATATATGTATATATATAATATATATTTGTGTGTGTGTGTGTGTGTGTGTGTGTGTGTGTGTGTGTGTAATATATATATATACACACATAGAGAGAGATTCGTGTGTGCGTGTGCGAGCGTGTGTGTGTGTGTGTGTGTGTGTGCGTGTGTGTATATACACACACACATATATATATATATATATATATATATATATATATATATATATATATATATATTTATAAATGCACCCATCACACCCCCCTAACTAAATATATCAACTCTGAGATCACTCTGCAGTAGACAAACTGGCAAAATCAGGTGAACAGCCAAGGGAAATCTTTCCCTGTGTTAAATCGGCCATTCGCTGTTTTTTGCTTTTGATATTATAAGTTCGATGTTTAGGTGTTCAATCACCTAAGCATTTGATCTTGTAATATATAGACTCTTTAAACCCAATGAAAAAATCAGCATTAATAACCACACATCAATCTCAAGAGTCTTGAAATGAAATAAGTCTTGAAGGACAGCCAGGTTATGAGTTTGACATTATTGTGTACATCTCAGTGCATGTGGTGATGTTTTGGGATGAGTTGTGCAGTGTTTTGATTGGAGGGTTTTGTCATGTGGTTTGTATCATTAGCTATCTAAATTCAATTTAATATTTTGTTTGTGTTTTCTTGTGAAGTCCATATGAATTACTGGATGAAAACTTTTGTGGTTTTATTTGTTTTTTATGACAGGACAGCTGTATTCTTTATTTTGTTTCCAAGACTGGTGAAGAAATACTCAAATGCTTATTTAGGTTCCAGTTCTCATATGAACTAAGAAAACAAAGCAAATGATACATATGAGTAGCAGAAATGATACAATACAACACATGAGAAAGAAGCAGGATGGGGTATTTCAACAGTGGAAGGCCTTGGAGTTGTTTGGCATTGGGGTAAGCTTAAAATTTTATGGGGAAAAAATGCCACCAAGGGTTCATTGGTAAGGGCAATGCTTTAAGGACAGAAGTGGATAGGCAGTCAATGAAAACATATGGAAGCAATAGCTCTAGAGAGACATATGATATTGTGGATACTAAGAGGCATAGAGCAAAAGCACCTGCATAGGAAAGATGCAGAGCCATTCTCTGCTATCTGGTTACTAAAATATAAATAGGGTTTCAGAGACAGTGAGACCACAGTCAGCAAAAGCCATTTGAACCTGCTATCTTTGCAGAGGAACCAGGTAAAAAGATGGGACAAGAATGTTGTGCATTTAAATAGTTGCTAACTGGTGAAGCTCCCAGTTCTGATCCTAATCTCAGCTGTCCTTTGTCCTATACCAGTTATATGTAATGTATATTGTTTTTGTGGGTGTTCTCTTAATGTGACACTGTTTTTTTATGAAGAGTGTGGAATACCAATCGATTATGATGTTACCCTCTTTGCCATGCCATTCACCAAAAACATGGCAAAGAAGCCAGATACCAAGTGCCCCATGATAAAGGTGCAGTCAATCACTACCCAGTCAGATGGTCATTAATGTCTGAGAATCTGAAAAAAGGATACAGTGCACCATTTGGCATATACTTGACTAGGCAATTACCTCAGCCTGGAATGACCTCAGAGGTTCTTCGCAAAGAAAATACAGGGTTTAAGCAACATGAACTATGTGGATTGACATAAGCCCTATCCCTTTACTCTGTCTCCTACCAATTATTAAGGGGTGACCTGTGCCTGACCTACAAGGCACTTACAAATCCAGCCATGATGGAGTTCCTACACATCCGCAAGTCAAACAGCATGAGCATCACCCGATCTAAGGATATAAACTTAGTCACTCAAACAAAACATGTTGCAGAGACAGATATGTGTCGCAGAGATTGCCCCTATTCATATTAAGCAGAGCCTTTCTTTGGTCCTCTTCAAATGCAGTTTGGATCAGTGGATAGGGAATCACAAATTCACACTTGAGGTACTGTCTCTGTCCCTTATGGACAGAGGTAATCTGTAAGATTCTCAATGCACAGGCACAAATCCATGCCATCCTCTTATCACTAGGGGCCATCTATTGGGTAAAATCAGGTTATATTGGCTAGTCATGTAAGGGCCCTTAAGCAGTTAGTCTAATAATCTCCTTCAAACCCATGAACCCTGACAGAACGAAAATTCTGGCAAAACCACAGCAGTACTAAAAGATCTTCTCACTTTACTCACTGTGGACATTCTGCATGCTAAAGGTGGGGTTGCAGACCTCGTGGATGTTTCTAGTGTACTTGTATCCATAGCTTCCATTATAAGGAGGGGAATAGAAAAGACTCAAAGTAAAAGTAGCCTCTTATCCATACCTGTACATAATGTATATAATGTTTTGCTTATGTTATAATGCATCTCTGATTGAAATTCCTTTTTATTATATGGCATTTTATTTGCAAACCAATAATAATCAACAAGAAAAAAAGAATGAAAGACAATATTATATAGAAGCATATGTACTTGGTGACAAGCAATAAATTATACAACCAAAATATTGCAAACTCATTTATTTATTATTTTGTCGATAGGAGGGGATTAGTCCGATTAGACTATGGTAGCCCCATTTCAGTAGAGGCCCAATGAGGAAAAAATACTGTTATGTGCTAAATATACTTAGAAAAACATTTCTGTTACTATCACTCTGCAAATTCTTGAGCCTAAACTGTCTATTTATCATTTGTTTAAATGCAAATTAGTGTGTTCTCAGCAGTAGTTTCGACTGCGTAAATATTCTTTAATATGGAAGAGAGCTTTTTTTGTTTTCTATTTCTTTTGTTTAGGTTGAGGGTAGTGACTTTTTCTGTGCTAAAATTACTAATTCCATTAGACTTCAATTTTGTGTTAAGGTTGGATTTCTCTCAAATCTAGCAAAGAAGTGCACAGGTGTTAAAAAGGTGAACATGGACGTAGTCTCTTGCAAATGTTTTGAATTTCTTTTTTCATATCTTTTAATGACCTGCCATCCCAAAATATATGCTTCTAGTCTCCTAGTTTATTTTGAATGCAGCTCCAATAATTTGGTGAAGCAAAGGGAAACAACAGTTAATTTAATGACAATGTAAAAGTACTTAAAAGAGACACTGACATCCAAAGAAACAGAAGTTCCTCAATCTAGTTGCATGCCAGGGTAATATTAACAGTTATTTCCATGGTCCCAGTGTAGGTATTTTTGTTATTGTCTATATATTTATTCATAAGATCAGACATTACCCCACAGATGCAATTTACACAATGTGGAAATCACTCATTTAGATATGTGTTCTTCCCCTCTTACCTCTATCCACCATTGTATCCAACTTAGGCACTCCTCTCTTTTGTGGGAACAAAATATTTTAGCTGAGAACAAGGTTATTAATTTATGAAAGAAAGCTTTCTCTGTCTACCTAAGACTTTGCTCCCTTTAGAAGTCTTGTCGATGGGTGACATTTCTTCCCTGATAAAATTGTTCCCAGTATTTTAACTGGAGACATTGATTTAATTTCCTGTGGACCAACTGAGCATTTAATCAACAGTCCCTAAAATATCTCAAGCAAATCAGTTCTACAATCCAGCCTTTAGTTTTAGTTCCTAAAAAAAATCTTTTGTAGCTTTGCAGTAAGATCAACAATTATATATTGATTTGCTTTGTATCACCATACTTTTTTTTATGTGAGGGCCTCATAAAGCTTTGACATACCTCATTTGATGAAAAGGTGTTTGATAAAGTGATATAGACTCAGTAATAGGCCCAGTCTATAAAGCTAGATTTCCAAACTGGCTGAAAGTCCCCTGCTAAGAGTCAATGTAAACACTTAAGTTGTGCTTTTTCATTACAAAATTAAATTAAAATTCTGCAAGACCTAATGCCATCTTCCCAATTCATCCCCATAAATAGATGAAAGAGTTAGTAAATCCAATATAAATCTAATTTGTTTCTTCTTGACAGAGAAAATGAGTAGAGAGTTTTTGTTGAGTATTAGAAAGGATTTTTGGAGAAGGTTATTAAACACTGAGAAACATAAGTAATCAATGCTGGATAAACCTACCACAGCCTAAACTCAGCACTAGAAATCAAGGCAAATGCCCTTCCAATTCAGAATTATTTGTTTTCACTAATTGCTTCATCATAGGGGGAGGGATATTGAAACGTAAGATATCTCCAAATCTTTTTCTTAGGCTTGTCATGTGTCTTAGTTAGTTCAGAAAGGAAAACAGATTCTGGTTATTTGAAATGGGAATATATTTGCCTCTAACAGTTTTTGCTTTTTTTATTTATTTTCTATCCTGCCACATCTCCAAAATACTCTAGTATTTCAAAAATTACTATGAGGTCCCTTTTAGGATTGCTTTGGTATCACAACAGATCATCGGTATCCAGGGGCGGCTCGTGGCATCGGGCTGCCGGACTGCAGCCCCCTCAAAATAAAAAATAGAAAGAAAAATGAAAAATAAAAAAAAAAATTATTTTTTGAAATTCGCGGACTTCGCGCATGCGCAGTAGTCCCGACTACTGTCAGTCTATGCGCATGCTCAAGGCAGTCTGGCAGTCCCCATAGGGTGACACAAGGAGACATCTGTGCACTTTTAAAGTGCACAGACTCGCCAGGATTATGGGTCGCGTCCGGACTGCAAGAGCAGCAGCAGGACTCGGGAAGGAGCATTAGGGATCTCGTTGGGAAGGAGCATTAGGATCTCGTCGGGCAGGAGCATTAGGATCTCGCGGGTCTTTCAGTATTGCGCGGGAAGGATGTACGTTAGCTGGATATATTCAGGTAAGGTGCTTTTTAATTTACAATGTTTATTTGTGTGTGTATGGTGCTTTTTACCTTTAATGTACAATGTTTATTTGTGTGTGTATGGTGCGTTTTACCTTTCTGGAGTTTGTGTATGGTGCTTATGCTTTACGCGTGTGTGTGTGTGTGTAAATGCCCCAGGTGCTTATGGTGGTGTGGTAGGGAATACCTCAGGCTTGAACCCTGTACCCTGTATGCAGGTGTTAAAGACTTGAGTTCCCTACCCACCACCATTTGTAAAAAAATTTCAGATTTTTGCCTCATATTCGATCTGATCTGTTCCTCATAATATCTGTGGTTTGTAAATGCTGCAATGCTTGATATTTGATGGTGTAGTAATAGCATTGTTGCCTCACAGCTGCAGGTTCTTGGGTTTGATTCTTGGCTGGGGTTCCTTCTTTGTGGGGTCTGTATCTTCTCCCTGTGTTTGTGTGGGTTTGCTTTTGTGTCCTCCCATGTTACAAAGACATGTCTGCATTATTTCTTCCTGGGCCTCTGCTGAAAATTGTTTATTTGTTCCAAGTCAGACTGTCCTGATTAAAAAATGTTAAATAAAATTGACAGGCATTTGAATTTCAGACTTAAGGGTTTCTGAATGTTTAATTTCTTGCATATTTGATGGTGCAGTGGTAGTATTGTTGCCTCACAGCTATAGGTTTTCTGGTTTGATTCTTGGTTGGGGTGGCTTCTTTGTGGAGTCTGCATCTCCTCCATGTGTTTGTGTGGATTTGCTCTGGTGCCCTGCCATTTTACAAAGACGTGTCTGCAGTTTTAATCCCTGCTGAAAATTGGTTTTGTTCTGTCCGCAGTAAAATTGACAGGCATTTGAATTTCAGACTTCAGGTTTCTGAATGTTTAACTCCTTGCATAATTGATGGTGCGGTGGTAGTATTGTTGCCTCACAGCTATAGGTTTTCTGGTTTGATTCTTGGTTGGGGTGGCTTCTGTGTGGAGTCTGCATCTCCTGCCTGTGTTTGTGTGGATTTGCCCTGGTGCCCTGCCATTTTACAAAGATGTGCCTGCAGTTTTAATCCCTGCGTCTCTGCTGAAAATTGTTTTTGTTCTGTCCGCAGTAAAATTGACAGGCATTTGAATTTCAGACTTCAGGTTTCTGAATGTTTAATTCCTTGCATAATTGATGGTGCAGTGATAGTATTGTTGCCTCACAGCTATAGGTTTTCTGGTTTGATTCTTGGTTGGGGTGGCTTCTGTCTGCATCTCCTCCCTGTATTTGTGTGGATTTGCTCTGGTGCCCTGCCATTTTACAAAAACGTGTCTGCAGTTTTAATCCCTGCGTCTCTGCTGAAAATTGTTTTTGTTCTGTCCACAGTAAAATTGACAGGCATTTGAATTTCAGACTTCAGGTTTCTGAATGTTTAATTCCTTGCATAATTGATGATGCAGTGATAGTATTGTTGCCTCACAGCTATAGGTTTTCTGGTTTGATTCTTTGTTGGGGTGGCTTCTGTCTGCATCTCCTCCCTGTATTTGTGTGGATTTGCTCTGGTGCCCTGCCATTTTACAAAGACGTGTCTGCAGTATTAATCCCTGCGTCTCTGCTGAAAATTGTTTTTGTTCTGTCCGCAGTAAAATTGACAGGCATTTGAATTTCAGACTTCAGGTTTCTGAATGTTTAATTCTTTGCATAATTGATGGTGCGGTGGTAGTATTGTTGCCTCACAGCTATAGGTTTTCTGGTTTGATTCTTGGTTGGGGTGGCTTTTGTGTGGAGTGTGCATCTCCTGCCTGTGTTTGTGTGGATTTGCTCTGGTGCCCTGCCATTTTACAAAGATGTGTCTGCAGTTTTAATCCCTGCGTCTCTGCTGAAAATTGTTTTTGTTCTGTCCGCAGTGAAATTGACCGGCATTTGAATTTCCAACTTCATGTTCTTCAGAATACATAGTAGCACAACCCTTTTTTTTTAGCAATTTTCAAAGTTTATAAGATGAATATTTTAAATTTGTCCCTATTTTTGGGACTGTATTGCCGCATTATTGGCTTCGTCCAGGTTTTTGTGCTAAGGTTGACAGCTATGGCAAGAACTGAATTCACTGAATATGTTTGAGGGCTGTATTCCCTCATTACTGGGTTTGTCCAGGTGTTTTGTACTAAGAGGTTGACAGCTATGGTGAGAACTGAATTCACTAAATGAGAGCCATTTAAGTTTCAGTCTTCCTCTCTTTTACAAAGCAGCTGATGTGGCGTAGTGGTATGTTACTCTGACTGTTTTTTGCTCAGGGACCTTGGCAGTAAAATATATGGTGGCACCACAACATTTTATTCTAGCAACTTTCCAAGATTATACAAGCAATGTTTAATGTGTCCCTGTTTTTGGGCTTTTGACCCCCCCCCCTATACATTTTGGCTTTTTCCAGTTTTCTTGAGCTGCGAAGTTGAGATGCAGTTGAGTATTGAGTAGATTTTACAAGGAACTGAGAGCTGCAGGGGAATAGAAGTTTAGTGCTTTGCCAAGTTAATACTATAGCACAACAGGCTGTGTACTTGCTTTTGATGCAGAAGGTTGTGGGTTCTACTCCCACAAGGGGTAGATGCTGCCGTATTGAGAATGTTCTCCTTGGTGAAGATACTAACTATGAGTTCGTTATCAGTTTGCCATCCGTTTCCTCTTGCAATATTATTACTAGCTTATCATTTTTTTAATGTAATATAGGCAATTTATTCCTGAGGGGCAACAGACACTTTATTTTTCGATGAAACCATGAAATATAAAGGTGATTGCTAGCAGCAACCGCTTCATTAGTTACAGATTTCTTTAATGTGGAATTATTTAGATGACTGACTTCAGAGATTGTGCATATTTACTGATAATGGACTGTAGAATTGTGCATATTTACTGATAAAGGTGGACTGTAGAATTGTGCATATTTACTGATAATGGTGGACTGTGGAATTGTGCATATTTACTGATAATGGTGGACTGTGGAATTGTGCATATTTACTAATAATGGTGGACTGTAGAATTGTGTATATTTACTAATAATGGTGGACTGTGGAAGTCTGAGTAGGCTTTTTTATGATAAATGTTCTCAACTGGGCAGTTTTGCCATTATGGATGCATATGGTTTGTTTCATTGCTTACTGGAAAAAATGTTCAAAACAAATTTAAAACACCCTGTAACAAGTGTACTGTATTGTACAAGGAATATAATTTTAGTACAATGAGGAAGGTGTATCAAAGAGCACATGTATGTTTCATATGCAAGGAGCCTATGATTCGAAAACAGCCCAAAATTAATCTTTATCTGCCACTGGCAAAATGTATTTTCTTTGAATGTGGGTTTCAATGCTGTTTCAATGAATGTGAGTTTCAAGGGCAGAGAAGTTTTAATGCTAAGTTTTCATTGTGAGACTGCATTGCTTTGTTTAACAGATGACTTAGTGTTTGTGCTCTAAAATACAAAATAAAACTTTCAAATGAAGTCCAACTCATCATAGAAGTAAAGCAGTATGCACATTAGTGTTTATGGTAAATGGAGTGAAATAGCCAAGTATAATGGTTCATTGGAATGGCTGCAGAGGCTCCATTCAACCATTATTTTGTCAGGGGGGGAAGGGCAGCAAACTCAGACAGGCCCAGCTGAACTATACCTCCCAACTGCCCAGATTTTCAAAGAATGAATAGATTTTTGCTTCTTATTTTTGGTTTGTTGTTCATAAAATTTGTAGTTTTAATTCCTAAATGATTTGCCAGAAGTCACTCTAAGTTTCAGACTTCATAACCTTCAGAAAAATGCATGTTAAAGTAAGAGCTGTTCTATCAACTGTCTCAATTTATACAAGAGCAATTTTAGTACTGTTTATATGTGCCCCAATATATTTGGCCTTGTTCAGATTTACTGCATTAACAGGTTGAGAGGTACATGCAAATAAATTGCTTTATAGAATTAGGCATAGCCAACCTCTCAACTGTCCCCAATTTTGGCTCAAAATGTTGCTCTTCCCCTTATAATCCCTCCATAAAATAGCAATTTTGGAAGAAAACATGTAGGGTTTACAATTAAGAAATAACTGTAATAATCAAAGTTATAGATTACTTGAAATGCATGTAGATTCTTTTATATTTTGTCAGCTGCTCAAGGTAGCAGTACTAATATTAAAGTGTCCCTTCTTTGACAGGTAGCAGCTGTATTGTGTGTCTATTTTATATTTTTGCATCACGTTTTGTCCATTTTTCATAAAATTGTGTTTTTGGCAAATTAGTGACATCACTAAAGACTGAAGTTAGAAAATGACAGACATTTGAGTTTCAGATTTTATACCCTTCAGAAAATTCATACTAATGCAAGACCTATTCTATTATCTTTCTAAGTTTATTAGAGCAATATTTAAAAATTGTCCTTATTGTTGGGCCTTTGTCCCACTTCTGTGTATGGCTTTGTCCAGATTTCTTGCTCTTGAGGTTGAGAGGTATGACAAATGTGTCAGGGCCATCACAGTCAGCCAGAGAGATTTCAAATTGTGACATGCTTGTTGCACCCCACTCCCCATGTAGTGACTCTGGATGTGTCCAAGCAAGGCAAGGAGTAGTTGTATCTACCTTGGATGGGGAGGACACACTGCATAAGTACTACAGTGGCTTTTCATCTGTCCTTGATTTTGCAGAATGGTCTGGTTTCTGTCATATTTTTGTACTGTTGATTTATGCTTATTACTCAAAGTGCCTGTTGCTCTGTGTTTTAAGTAGCAATGCTTTAATGACCATAAGGTAAGCTTGTCTGAGATCGTAAGATGCAAGTAAGCTTTAATAAGCATACTGTTAAAGAATTGCCAACATTGAAAGCCTTTCTGTTGTTGCCATGCAGAGAATACTTGACTAGATAATGTATAAGCCTTGGGTATTAAAGGACAGGATTCCATTATTTTAAAAAGCTCATTACACTTGTTGGAGACTTCCAGTCATCTCTACAGACTTTACCCGTAAACTAAACAGAATGCCAATCATGTGTGGTCCATAACCTGTACAGTAATCCTTTAAGCAATGTATCTTGAGCTTGTTTCTTGTTTGCTTTTCATTTTTACTTTTATCATGTTTTCCCCATGAAACAAGTTGTCAGGCAGCAGGTCTTTTTTGGATAAGAAACATTTTTACAAGTGGGGGCATCACATAGATTTCTACTTTCAGCATGTTACTTGGTACTTTAATAAAGCTGAATATATTATAATTAGGACTGCAGTGCAATGAGAAGTGGTTTGAGTTGAGTGCTTCTGGTTTTTCTTATACTTGATTTTGACTGGCATTCCAGTAATGTATTTAAAAAGTAATTTATTTTTTCATGCCTCACAACCTTTTGTTTCCATCTAGATATTAAGTAAGCTGTCATGCAGCCAATGCATTGAACTATTTTTATTCTTCTACACTTATTTTTGTCTTGATTGGACTTTCATATTGATGGTTTGCCACCCAGGGCAGCGTATTTAATTAAAGTTAGTTTTTTGTGGTTTTGTGCATAGCTCCTCCCCTTTCTGGTTGACCACACCCCCTCCCCTTGACCCCACCCATTCAGCTGTCTCCCTGTGATTTGAAGTCACCAGCCGCCACTGTCGGTATCATCTGTATAAAGTGAAACAAGAATGTCATCATCATTTAGGTTTTAGCCCCCTCACCCTGGACCTCATTAGTGGATTTCCAATGAGTTTAGATATATAGCAAAAGGAAGGGGTAAAATGTGCACCCCTGCCTGGTACTTCTATAAAGATGCATGTCTGAAACCAATGTAGAGACTTGGGCATTCTTGACAGAGATATTCTTGTATATGGATTTTTACAATTTCACTATTGCTAACATCACTTGAAACAAGAAGTGCTAGTTAACGCTATTAAAAAATGTTCTTGTCTAGCTAGTTAATATAAGGGTCTGTGAGTGTTTGCATGTTCTATAACTAAAGAAGTTTTAGTTAAGCTGTCAAAGTTAGCTCAGCCAGAAATAAATTCTATTCAGCTGTTATGAATAATTACTGGTAATATTCCTTTTAACATTCTCTCTAACATGGATGTGAATATATTATAAACATGATTTAGAATAAATATAACTATACGTGAGTTGATCAAAGAGGGATCCTGCTGTTTTCGAATGATTGTTACAGTGGCTAGTTTCGACAACATAGTGCATACTCTTGTGGACCAGACCAACAATCTTATTAACATTTGTAATACATGCCTCTCCCTCTTAGTCAATAGATCTGCAATGGTATTCCATCCAGGCCTGGAGTATTCTGGCAAAGTTTTCATTATTCAAGTCACTTCTTCCCTGCCTTTTATAATCACATTCCTCCTTATCTTATCCACATGGTATTAAAGCATCTCAGATTATATCTTCCTGTACAAAATGACCATCATGACCTCCTCTCTGTGTCTTCTATTTTCATAAGATGCAAAACTCCCCATTGCATACCCCTGTCACTCAAGTTTCAAATGTTTCTCCATTTTCTTATGGGTCTCTTGTAATAAAATAAAGCTGGAGGTTATATTACTTAAGGAAGGCAAAAGCATTTAACTGGATTAGTAAGACAATTTACATTACATAAAAATAAATTCTGCAACATGTAATCTAGGCATATCATACCCTTGCAGAGAAAAATCATGTTATAACTAAATCAACACTTGACAACTTTTGAACAACTGCTAAGTTCAGCATCCAGTGCTTGATGTCTCTTAAAAGTATATATATCAGATCTATATCAGTTTATCGATTCCTTGACAATATCAACCAGGCACGTGATAACGGAAACATAGTATCTTCCCTT
This sequence comes from Protopterus annectens, assembly GCF_019279795.1. Lineage (NCBI taxonomy): Eukaryota > Metazoa > Chordata > Ceratodontiformes > Protopteridae > Protopterus > Protopterus annectens. The sequence continues at coordinate 1,256,400,122 of NC_056731.1, forward strand.
TTCTTAGACTTATCCAAGGCCTTTGATACCATTTCCCACACCGTATTACTCTCAAAGCTCTCACACCTTAATCTCTCCTCCAAAGCTATCAGTTGGTTCTCCAGTTACCTCCCAAACAGACAACAGGCCATTAAATGGAATAACTCTACCTCCTCCTATCTAGACACCCTTACAGACATCCCTCAAGGTTTAGTACTGGGTCCTTTTCTTTTCAACATCTTCATAAACAACTTCCATCCTTGCATCCCTAATACTAAACTCATCCAATATCCTGATGACTTGACACTCATCTGCTATGTTGAATCTCTCCCCTCTCTACTGCAAGCTACTCAGGCAGCCTTTTCTAGCACTGAGGCCTGGAAGTTTAACAATCATCTAGCTCTCAATCTATCCAAATCCAAAATTATGACATTCACTCCAACCAAAAACACCATAATAGACAAACACTCCTTCACAATAACAAGCCATAATATGACACCAGTTGAAGTAATTTCCCATACCAAGCTTCTCAGAGTCATTATTGATGAACAACTTAAGTCTGATATTCTCCTTCAAACTAAAATTAAGAAAACACAACAGAAGCTTGGTATGCTTTCCACCACAATCGCTTTCTGACCCCTTCCTCTAAGCTTACTCTCTTCACCTCCTACCTTCTCCCCTCTCTCATGTACAGCACTCCCATCCTTAACAATCTTCAAGCCTCCCTCGAAACTAAACTGGCATCCTGCTACAATAAAATTGCTAAGTTTGCTACAGGTGCCAAATCCTCCTCTCCTTACTGTGACTCTCTACACTCCTTAAATTGGCTAGAGCACCCCCATTTTCTCTCTTACATTCAAATCTCCACTGCCCACAAATTCATGTACACCCCGATTTTGCTTTAAGCGAGGAAAAAACTTAAAGGATCTTCTGTGCAATGATAGACAAAGAAATGTTAGTCAATTTATAGGACGTCAGGGTACATTTCCATGAAGACGCTGTAAAGCTTGTCAGTTTATTCAGAACAACAATATATTTGAATACCCTTTATCAGGTAAAAAATATTCGTCAAAAGGATATGCAGATCATCATACAAGAGATATAGTATATTTAGCTGACTGTGTTTCATGTCATTTGTGTTATATAGGTAAGACCAACTGTAAACTTAAGGAAAGAATTCTACAGCATATGTCAGCTATTTGCAATGGGAATGTACATAATGCATTGTTTCAACATATCAAACATAATGAGAATCACTCCTTTAATTTTATGGTTCTGCAAGTAATAAAATTATCAAAAAGGGGGGGGGGTGATTTAGTAAATGAAATGGAATATAATGAGACAAAATGGATCATTGAACTAGGAGCTGACAGGCTTCTGGGTTTAAATGGGGTTGTTCCCCTTAAACCAGCCTTAAAGAAAAGGCAGGTAGTTTACTAAAATTTGATTGGTGGTGAATTGTTTTAAATACACCTGTGTGTTTTTTATGCATTGTAATATCTGAGGAAGGGTTTTAACCTGAAAGTGCTAACATTGTCTTTGGATTGCTACAATAAATAAACGTTTTTTACTGGGTGGTGCTCCAGACTTCATTTTTTTTTTTTTGGCTTTAGACACTGTGGGTCTGGACTTTGATGTGGTAGGCTTACTTTTTTGCATTCAATATTTAGTATATGAAGCCCCTGCAAAGTCTAAATAATATTACTACTGAATCATATTTATAATGTAGGGGTATTTTCTTAATATGTATTCCTGTAAGTAATAGGTATCTATATCAGTTTATCGAACACTTACTTTGTCTAATGCCTTTACATCAAACTCCTTTTCAGTGAACTGTTAAATTATCGGAACTTTTTTCTCATGGAAAGGAGATTGGTGGCTATTGTTACACATTTGCTATTTTCTCCAATGTAGTGAGATCTCAGAGTTGGTATATATATCTGGGGGGGGGGGCAAAGCCTCCCACACTGGCTTGGTTATAATTATGTATTTTTTCTTACAATCGCTTTGGTAGCCAAGTAGTGTATTCCCCTGGAAAAAGTTTCACTGATTTAATGGTTCGATGAAAAGTGGTTCACTGAAAAGAGTTTGATGAAAAGGTGTTTGACAAAGTAAGTGTTTGATAAAGTAATATAGACCCAGTAATAGGCCCAGGTATAGACTACTTGTGTATATTCATTAAAATGTTTGGTATTATCATTTTTTAGTAAGTTATGATCAACAACTTGATTGTTCCTTCCTATCTTTTCCGCTTAACTCACCCATTAAAATGATCACTTGCACACATAACCTGACTTGTTCTTTTTTTTAATGTTTAACCTGCTTTTCAGAGGTAGTTGCAACACAAAATTTAACAGACATTTTGATTGAAGATTAAAAATCACCTAAATAAACAATACATCTGTGAATTCAGAAACACTTCTGCAATCTTGGAGAAGTCAGGATTGTCTACTATGTAAGATGAGCCCCAAGGCTCATTATGAATGCATGCTGGCTGACCACTATTCATGATTACCAGCTCCTCATCACAACCACAGTAAGGACCCAAAGGGAAATCATGTTAGATCAACCTGTGGCCAGAGTATAGTATCAGCAGCTATTGTAAACATTGATAGTGCACAAGTATCTAGTCTAGTGGTTGTGAAACTGATCACAGATGGTAATACTAAGGTAAGGAATTATTGTTGGGATTCAAGGCAAAAATATGCTGAAAATGTCTTACAGATCAAAGTTAGGTTCTGATTACTTAGAGTTGAGTGCATGAGTGACAGTAGGGCTACAAAAACTACAGAAACTGATAAAAAACTGCAAAGGGAGCTGGAGAAAATAGCAGGAATACAGAATGCAAGGGAAAATGGGGGTGTTGCACCTACATTCAGATATCCATCTGAAATACATTAACTTAGACAATATGAAACACAGAAAGGATAGGGATACTACAGCAGAGTATCATAATGTACTGACCTACACCACTCTTGACATGATCACATTTTAATTTACATGTGCACCTGTACTATTATGTAAATGTAATAAGAATTAAAATATCAGCCCTGAGTTGGTTCAACCCCATTTCTCTATTCAGAGATATTATCTTAAACACAGAACTAACATGGTCTACTTTTAAAAGAGTCATACTGAAGGGGTTCAGGGAAGCAGTCATCAAGAGAATGTTACACAAGAACAGAGTGGAAGCAAAAAGCAAACTGCAGGCCTTAAAGGAATTGAACTCCGGACTCTTTTTCAGTGACAGTTACTTAAACACAGCATCAACAAGCTGACCCATTGCAGAAGTCATACTGAAAGACATCAAGGGACTATATATCAGAAGAACATTACACAAGAGCAGTCTAGAAGAAGAACGCAAAGGACAGACCTCAAGGGAATTGATATCAGGACTCTTTACAGAGTCTCTTATATACAGCATTAACTAGTTAAGCCATTGCAGCAGTCATGCTGAAGGAGCTAGGGAAACATATCACGGGAATGTTACACAAGAACAGAAAGGCAGCAACTGAGTCAAACTAAGACTCTCTTCATTGATAGTTTCTAAGACACAGAATTAATGAAATGAGCCATTGCAGAAGTCATACTGAAGGAGTCAGAGTGATACATATCAGGGGAGTGTTGCACAAGGACAGACTGGAAGGAGAAAGCAAAAGACAGACCTCAAGAGAACTGAATCTAGGATTCTCTTAAGTGATAGTTTTTAAAGCAAAGCATTAACAAACTGATCCATTGCAGAACTCAAGCAGAAAGGATGGGAGAAATACATATCAAAGAAATGTTACACAACAGCAGACTGAAAACATAAAAGTAAACTATAAAATTTAACCTTGAGGAGAATGGAAAGCCCCAATCTGTGCATTGATAGTGTCCAAAGCAGGTCATTAACAAGCTGAACCATGAAAGCAGTCAGAGTCACAGAGTAAGCTTGACTCCATTTCATATTTGACAACCACCACTTAACAGCATTCAACTTGTTTGTGCGACTGATAGCAGGATCTGTAGTGCATGACATAGATTGGACTTCATTTCAGCTATACAACTAAATATAATTTCTCAATGGTTAAATGTGGGCATCAAGGGTTTTCTCTGTAATCTGTCAAGCACTATATAACTACAAAAAGTAACATTTTTAATAAACCCTATTTTGGGCGTGTGTGTGTATGTGTGTGTGTGTGTGTGTGTGTGTGTGTGTGTGTGTGTGTGTGTGTGTGTGTGTGTGTGTGTGTGTGTATATGTGTGTGTTTATCTATTTTTTGACCAGATTAAAGGTTGTACATTACAACATCAGACAGAGATGAAAAGGAGAAGCAAGCAGAGGGTAGAAGAGAAGATGGGCAAATAAGAAATGAACAGAATTTAGGTAGGGTAGAAGGAATAATTTTTTTGTGGGACAGCTGCCCATTTTTTAAGACAGGAGAATCTCTGGGATGGAAGGAAGGAAGGAAAGAAGGAAGGAAGGAAGGAAGGAAGGAAGGAAGGAAGGAAGGAAGGAAGGAAGGAAGGAAGGAAGGAAGGAGGAAAGTAAGAGGGGTAGGTTAGGTAGAAGTGAAAGACAGGCAAGATTAACATGGTGTAGGGCAACACAATTAGTAAGGGGGAACATAATGTTGAAATAGACATCAGACAAACAGAGGGAAGGCAATAATTAAGGGAGGATTACTAAACCAACATCGGTGGGCATGGACACAGAAGGGAGAGGAACACCACATTGGAGATAGGTTAGGGTATTCGCATATGCAGTCCCTTCCAGCCAAAACACAGTGAGAGATTACTCTTCACCCTGGGTACTGCCACCACTGGATCCTGGCACAGAATGTGGAGCCAATATTGGGCAGAGACATGATTCAACAAGTCACCCAAATATGGTCTGCATGTGGCCGATAAGGACATTCAACCTTTCAGTGAAAAACCCTAGCTGCCAGTAGGTGACCATTCAGACTGTTAAAGGTGGGTACCATAGTACCAGCCTCTAGTGCAGGGCTACCTGAGACAGGAGCTACAGGTGTGGCAGGAGGTATGGAGACAACTGCGGAAGACTGAGTCCCAGATATGCTGGGTGCTTCCAAAGGTGGGGGTGATGGTGTTGCTGCTGCCATCTGTAGGGTCAATCAGGCCTTGATGTATGCTGTTAAAAATGCATGGGCTGCTTTCAAGCTGCTGTGCTGCTACATATAATAGTAAGACAAATAGAGAGAAACAAAAAAATAAACCAAAAATGTATGTGAAAGTGTCAAAGGAAAAATATACTTTAAAAATGATCAAAACACGGTAGGTTCAGGTTAAGGCACTTTAATCTTGCAGCAAGGAGACAAAAATGTGCTAATACAGAGTTTGTCTAACCAGAAACAGGAAATGCATTCATTTTTATAGGTTATCAAATTAATCCGGTCCTACCATGCTGACGTAACAGATTACCACCTATTCATCATCATCTGCTGACCATCTTTCCCATGAATTTCTGCTGATTTAAACAATTTTTGTGTGAAACTTCCTGAGGAAAACAACATGGCCTTGGTTACTTTCAGTTAGATACTTGTTATGTTACATTCAAGATACTACGGCTAAATCAAGCACAATGCTAGCAGTTCATTTCTCTAATAATCCTTTGTCTACCTTATCTCTAAACTACTGCAGCTGCAGAGGTTCCCATCCTCTGAACAAGGCTGTTTGTCTAGAATCATTACATTTATAATATAGAGTATTGTTCATTCATATGCTTCTGACCTAGCAGATAAACACCTGCTTCTCAAGTACATTTCCACAAGGCATAAACAAGAATATTGCTGTGCTAGCAATTACTAGGTCAGAGGGCAACTTGCAAGTTTCAGTAAGCATGTTGCAGTTTTAGAAAAGCATCTTTTTTAGTCTCATATGAAACTCAATTTGTATATAACACAGTGCATGAAAAATAGAATGAAAAGCATATTAAAAACACTTGATTATTAATTTGGCATTAAGCATACACACATTAATACATATTTTTCTAACAGAAAGAGAGGATAGTGACAAAGGCATTTGGGGAAGAGAAATACAACCTCATTGAAAACTGTATTCTTACTATCATTGCTAGTGATACAGTTAAACAGTGTACACTTTTCAAAACATTTAATTATAATAGATGTCAGATGTCTGTATATATATATATATATAGAGAGAGAGAGAGAGAGAGAGAGATTCACTTCGGAATCTTGAAATTCTGAAACATCGAATGTCATATGTCGGTTTCATAATATCGAAATTCTGAAACAAATCCCAAAACAAAAAAAAAGCAATTAGTTAAATGATTATCCAGGGGGGCAAGGGCACCCCCACACCCCTGCTATATAAATATATCAACTCCGAGATCGCACTACAGGGAGGAAAATGGAAATCTCCCATTCAGCTCTGTATGCAGATCTCCATTTAGAATTTCAAAATTCTGAAACTTCGATTATATGGTCTTGACTATATGAAATTCGAGGTTTCAGCATTTTGACGTTCTGACGGGAACCCATATAAATAAATATATATATATATATATATATATATATATATATAGATAGATAGATAGATAGATATGTAGATATAGATAGATACAGAGAGAGAGAGTTAGAGATCATATGTAGATAGATTTGCAGGAGAGGCTGAGAACAACAGCCAGCCTGACATGCTGTATTACAAACAGAAGATTAATGGCTGGGGCTACTTAGGCAAACTAATGTTTGTGTGTGGTCAGAGATGCAGTTTTAATGTCTGAGAATACTGCACATACATAAAGTAAAGATGTTTCTCAGACACAAATATTTTAGTCACATGTGATAGGCAAAGGACAACCGTTCCTATTGTAAGTTGAGAAATGCCTGGCAAAACAATAATTATGCTCTTACACGTATGTAATGTATACTATTGCAGTGACATTACAATACTGAAAATTATACATGAACCCCGGGTTTCATGAAGCTTGCACCAGGTGCAGGCGTAGCGTAGGCAGTATAACGCCAAACATGGCCGCAGAGCGATTCAGGTACGATCCAATTCCACGTGCACTACTGGTGTATGCCAGATCTGCGCAGCCCTCGGCTTATGTATGCTAATCACCCCATGCGCAGTGCCGCACCATACAAATGAAGGTACATAGCAATTCATGAAGTGGTGCAGGCGTAGCGTAAGCCCACAGAAATGTAAATCAAAAAACACGGTTTACATTTTTCCAAACAGAACATCGGAGCTATGAAAGCAGACCAGACTCATGTATTACAAAGTTAACATATGCCAATGGCTAAATATACAGCCAATGGCATAAGAAAAGATGCACAACACCTAAAAAACATTTAATGTCAAGTCCACAGTAACGCAAAGTACAACCGCAGGGCATGTGTGCACAAACAGGAACACAAAGAAAATATATACAAATGTCATAAAATCGCAATGTAATACAAATCATGATTTCACCATAATACTCAATGGTATGCATGGTACACCACAACTAAGCTGCAAGGGTTGCTAAGGGTGTGTGACAGTGTTCGGCGAGGTAACTAGGAATTAGTAGTCAATGCCATGCAAATGAGGCAGGCAATAGTGAATCGCAAACGTCCCACCGGACTAAGGATATACCATACGGCGCAGCGCTACAACACTGAGGAGTGGCTTAGAGGTATACATGACATCAGCAGTGGGGTGTGCCACCGTAGCTGTAAGCATATTGGAGCAATGCAAATCCGGCCTGGCTGTTGCTAAGCAAAGCCACAGGACAGGGGTGGGGAGGTAGGTATAGCATCATTTAGCTGAGAGCACATATGGTGCCCGAAAGCGCATGTGTACGGGGAGGAAAACGTGCCCGAAACCCGGTAAGCGGATACACGCGCCGCGCACCATAGCTCAAACAGGAAGGTCAGGGAAGAAAATAAGGAAATGCTGCAGTGGGGTAATTGGAGTACAACCGAGCAATTAACACCTATTACTTAACAGCAGGCAATTGACGGCAGCTGACAAGTCTGCTCGCAGAAACCTGCAAAACAGGATAGGGGAGGTGTCGGATTGCAAAGAAAAGCGAACTGTCATAGCAGAGCAAAGTAAACCTGCAGTAGACCGGCCGTAGAACACATTACGCAAGATAAGCCAGGTATAGGAAAGTACAAATGAAAGCAGGCTGCTGGATGCATGCCAGAAAATGGGAGGTGAAGCTTGAAGAAATGTAAAGGGAAGGGCAAGAGGTAATCCACGGCAGCCAAATGTAATTCAACACCAAAGGCACCACAATAGTAGTTCCTGTCATAAAACACATAAGATACCCTGTAGCTATGATCGTACATACACACCCTATGACATCATCGGTGTTCACAGCACAATAGTATAAAGCGTGAAAGCACCCCACACACACCTGTGTATTCCCAAACACTGCACCATAGGTGTAAACATACGGGGAGCTTTTACAATGTACATGTTAGGAGCTGCCATAGCTGTGATTCATCACCATGTGTTAGAGACTGACGGTGTTGTGGAGGATGATGCTGACAACCACCGCAGGCCCTGGAGGAGGAGAAGAGTGTTCATACCAAGGGTAACCTACCAGGGGCTACATGATCTGGAAATAGTAGAGCATTACAGGGTGGATAGGGACATCTTACAGCAAATAGTTGAGCTGTGCCGGCCACGCCTGAGATCCAGAAACAACAGATGGGAACCCATCCCACTGGACACAAAGGTATGTGTAAGCTTGCGAATACTAGCCACAGGTACCTTTCAAAGGCCAACTGAAGATATAATGGGGATCTCACAGGCATCAGCATCCAGGGTACTACACCAGCTCCTGGATGCCATGTTGCCACATGCCAATGAGCATATATACATCCCCCAAACTCAGGAGGAGTTGGCTAGCAATATGCGTCTCTTCCACCATGTGGCACACTAACCGGAGGTACTGGGAGTGATAGACTGCACACACATACATATCAAGTCACCACCCGGTGAGCATGGTAGGCGCTACATAAACCGCAAGGGATACCACTCCATCAACTGCCAGGTCATGTGCAATGCCCAGGGCATTATCATGGATGTGTGTGCTGGCAGCCCTGGAAGCTACCATGACTCCCACATCTGGCATGCCTCACAGCTGTATCAGGTATTTGTCAGGGGGGACATCCCACATGGCCATCTTGTGGGGGATGCTGGCTATGCACTGGAGCCATGGATGATGACTCTCATCAGAAATGCACAGACACCCATGCAAGAACGCCATAATGAGGCACATGCACAGACCAGAATCATCATAGAGCGTGTGTTCGGGATGCTGAAATCACGGTCCCGTTGCTTGGACATATCTGTTGGAGCCTTGCAGTACTTTCCAGGCACGTGTGCCCACATCCTCATAGTATGTGCCATGCTACATAATATGATCCTGCGGAAACAGCTGCAGCAGGGACAAAATGGTGAAGGCCCTCACAGCCCACTGCAATTGCCAAGGCCATCACAGGCACAGAGGGATTCAGACCACGAACACCCTGTGTCAGCCCCAGTAGACAAACAGAGGCATGCCCAATATGCCTATGCCATGGCAAAGAGGGAACGTATAGCACATACTCTGACAGTGTAGGCCTGTGTACGGACTGACACACTTCTCCACCTGCACACACAGTAAAATGGATGGCACACACACACGACCACCTGTAAATTGTAATGTATAGGTGGCTTACTGTGTGAATCCTACATCAGCAGCCCTCAACCATTGTACACACAACAGCTATTGGAGCAAGGAATGTCAACACCTGAACAGTACACGCACCTATCAGCATATGTTGGTACTGTGTGTATAGGTTCTTAGGTACATCGGAAGGTACACGCCTGATTGTCAGAGGCCATTCAACAGTCAAGTCAAACAGTGTCTGCTGTCACCACCACATTGAGGAACCAACTGTCACTCAGTGGAGCAGAGCTAATTGCGGGATCCATGTGTGTAATCACTGTTCCCCACACACTCTGCATGGATTCCCTGGTGCGTTAATGAGGGGCTCCATATAATGTAATCATGGATGTAGTGGCAAAGCATGGGGTGTACCCATGACAGGTATCTGTCACTCCAGCATGCTCCACCTACGGTTGTGTGAAGGTGTAGTACATTATAGTGTGTGGCTCACTGTGACATACATACCCAATGCTGGAGCACATCCATTAAACATCACTTGGACATACCATTAACAGGTCTCATCCATATGTAAATTAACTGAGTTACCCATTTGATCGCAGTATGGAGTAACAGCCATAGTACAGTCCACATACAAAACACCATAACACGTGTACAAATCCCAGATGCCCAAGTGATAAATGCAGTGACTGTCGTGCATGTTCCCGGTCCCACGTCCTGCAAGGGATGTAATGTAATCCTGAAGGCATGAATAATGCATGTTGGATGCAGGTCATCAGAACATGTTTAGCACATGTTAGCGGGAACATGCATTGCCCAGTGCTGGTAAGCGTCATTTAAATATGACTATACGGATATGCGTGAAACAGGGCTAAGCTTCTCTGAATATCGCGCAGATCACGGTCAGTGATGTCCAGAACAGGTGAAACCAGCATTATTCACCCCTGTACTAATAGTGCCTGCTCTGAAGGGTAAAATGACCACTGCCAGGTGTAGAACACGCAATCATGTACACAATCACCTAACACTAAGCTACCCAAGATGTACCAACAGCAGGTGTGTAATGTGACAGGTTCAAACACAAATGTGCGGAGTCCAGGTAACAGTATACACCGACATGTACACAATGAAAGGTGTATTCTGCCTGTCACTCTCTCTGTCATATATATATATATATATATATATATATATATATATATATATATATATATATATATATATATATATACATATATATATGTATATATATATATATATATATATATATATATATATATATATATATATATATATATATATATATATATATGTATATATATATATATATATATATATATATATATATATATATATATATATATATATATATATACATATACATAATAGAGATAGAAAGGGTGACAGAGAGATATATGTTGATATATATGGATTCACCTATATATGCAAATATGTAGATAGGTCAACGACATGTACACAGCCATGGAGGTACAAATAAATAGGATACTGCCAACTATGGAATATGTCACATACCGACACTCGTAATCACGAGGTTGAAAGACCGAAAGAACACAGTACCGGAACACTAGAACCGCATGTAATATTATCACGATATTAAGGGACATTTAGTTATCACTGCCTGTGTTGTGGTCCACATAGGTACTGTGTTCAACTGTGTTTGTGATTGCTGTAGTCTGTGTATGTGTGTGTTGAGGGTGCCGTGTGCATTTCCGTGGGACTGTATGTGTGTGTGTGTTGGCATCGTGTGTCTGTTAGGTCTAACTCGGAGGTAGATCATTATGGTAGGTGTGGTTATAGCTGGCCGTAGGCATACGGTTACCACCTGTCCCACTTTATGACGGACAGCCCCTCCCTGGGCAGTTGTGTCCTGACAAGAAATATTAAAAAGGGCAAATGTCCTAGATTGTAGGACATAATTATGTCCCATATAGTATGTAATAGTTGCATTAAATAGTTATGCCTGTATCTAAAAAATGTAAATGTTACATGAAACATGATAAGTAGCTAAAGTTCTACAAGAATAAGTATGTATTCAGGATAAAGTATGTGCTATCCTGTGTACTGACCGTGGGTATGTGTCGGCCTGTAAACACCGATGTGTGTCCTGCAAATGTCCCACTATGGCCATTTGAAAAGGTGGCAACCCATGCCAAAGAGGTTCAGTCACCAACACAACTGCAATGAGTGCAAATATCTGTGACAGAAATACACGGGACAGCTGTCATTTAGTAACATTCCTTTACATATTGCTGTATTTCCGGAGGTATGGAAGTATCAACCTCACCTGCATACTATATAGAAACCAATTAACAATGGCCCAGTGTATAAGCCCGTAACAACCATAGTTTTAGTCTACTAACTGATAGGTCTTCAATTAGGGAAGGAGCCCACACACATATATGGAATAAGTAGAAATGCAGTCCCCACAAACCTGAATATGCTATGTACATCCACCTACATCTCCCACACACAAAACAATAGCAATACAGACTGTAATAACATCACAAACATCCACTCACTCAACTACATCTGCAGAAGCGTTAACATACCTTGTGAGAAACACATTTGTAAAGGCACCATGTGAAATCATAGCTGTTGTATAATGGAACAGACGGCAATGTTACAGGTTTTGTTTGCAATAGTCCCTTATCAGACGGTTGAGATGACAGGTACACTCACATGTAGAACCACATACTCTAGCCATCACACACAATCCACGGGGGACATGAATCCAAAATATCCGTGTCTCTACAAATAGCAGTTGCAATTCCACACAACAAAACACTTACAGGCTGTCTCTCCAAAGGTAGGGCAAAAGGGCAATGCCCAAGTGAAGAATTCAATTATACCCCACTGTTGCTGCTTAATTGGCGAATGGAGTAGCTGCACAGCTGATGTGCATGTAATAATCTACTCAGGAACACGAATTGGTGGCAGGAAACCACGGGTATCGACGTATATAAGGATGGCTTGCCAGACATTCAAACCGTATGCTCATACCATAGAACCGTTTAAACAGTAAAGGTGTAAGACACATATGTACGAAAGTTCAGAACGCTAACAAGGTATGTAGAACACTTCAGTATGTTAGTGTATGTATAGCCTGTTTTGTATTAATTAAAAGTGTCCACAATGCATAAAGTGGAAAAGGTATTATGTAGTGATGTCTTGCTGAGCATAGTAATGCTTGTAGAAATTGTGTGTCCTGCTGTGGTCCACAAGGTAAACATCACAGACACCACAAGGGAAGCTACATGAGGGCTTTAAACAAAACAATTCCACACCTCCCACCGTCAGTGGTAGGGTATGTCCAACAAGTACATGCCATAGCAGGGGATAGTATATGTTGATATAACTGTCACAGTAGGCATGTGTATGGGCATATAACGACAATAACATGCCTAAGGTAGTCCTGCTGTGCAAGTATGTTTTGCATTATGGGATAATATGTAAAATATGTGTAATGTACAGTATTGTAGGTAGATATGTCAGATATTCTACACAGCATAACAGTTATATCATGCAAACAAAAGGTATCGTCTATTGGCATATACAATACACAATAACAGGATACATATGGCTTGTAGTCATGGGACACTGTAACAGCATGATAGCTAATCAAAATTGAAGAGCTACTCAATTAACCATGCACAAAGGACATGTAATAGCTTCACAGGTTCATAGTGAGGTACTATGCTGTCTGGCAAGTCTATGTGTAAGCCCAACTACAGTGTTTACACCGGCGGCACCTCTCTAGGGTAGTGTCCTGTCTGTGAACAGCAGAGCCATGTGTTACCTGCACCTCTGCACAGTACAGCCACTGCAGTGATCCCTGGTGTACATGTGTGTCTCCCATCCACCAAGTGAGGTATCTCATAAACAGTGCTACTGAGTGTCCCTGCGTGATGTACATAGGAATCATGTTCCAAAGCATGGTGAGTGTCTGGTTTGGGAATGTAACCCTCAAGAACATCCCACTCATCGTTGCGTTTGTGCACATATCCATGAGCATGTTGCTCTCAGTGGCTTTTGCTTATGTCGCTTATGTGGAGAATATCCATGGATATTGTTGTGGACATGGGCCCTGTATGTTCAGCAGAGGTCACCCCTGAGTATGCAATATGCAAATGTGTACAGTCGTGGTGTCTGTAGTTCTGCTGCATACGTCAACCATTGGAGCTCAATAATCCTCATGGTGTGTTAATGTTGTGATATGTAAAGCCGTTGCTGTTCTGTAAGGTACACCCTAAACGAGGCATTGTACCCTTGAATGTGTGTATACATCAGGAGTTTAGAGGTACAATGGGTGCCTTTGTTCCAGCTACAAACCCAGTACAGATAAGGGTGGCCACATAGAAGGAAATCCACGCCACATTGGCAATATGGTTATCAAAGGAGTGGGTGCTACACACGTGTGTACTAAGATCCCGTATAATGTCACATGTATGTAGGGGACTACCACCTATGTGATAGTCAGTGGGTGATTGGTATAATCCAAAGGGGATGTTCATGCACCATGTGTCATGCAGCTTGAGGCCATGTTATCAACATTGGGTATCCGTCACAGTGACACCCTTATGGAGGGAGTCTGTATCAGCTGGTGGATCAATCATGGCGCCTTGTATGCAGTTGTCTGGAAACCTAGTCAGGGAAAGTCCCTCTGTGCTAGCCTGTACCTCAGTGAAGCATATATCGAATATGAGGGGCCCTATGACTGAGGACTGTGGTATGCCAAGTGTAATTGAAATACAGTAGGTACTATAGTATGCTACCCTCATTGTGTGGGTCCTGTCCATGAGCCACTTTGCATAACATCCTGAGACGTAGGAGTTGATGTGCAGGTGGATGTGTATGTTGTCAATACCAGAATGGAGAACGGTGCTGAAAGCCAATGAGAGGACAATGTAAACTGTGTGGACCCCCTTACCGTCATTAACTACCCTGGTAACTGCATCAAAGGAGTCCACCAGGTATAGGAGCCATGGTCTGGCCATAATGAGTCCAACTTAGGTGGCATCAAAGGTCTGGAGCCCACCAATGTCTCTGTGAATGACTTCCATGATGATGTGCCCCATAGAATTGCAGAACAGTTCAGTCAGGCATATAGGGCAATAATCCCTCTGGTTCATTGTGGCGCCACCTGTGTGGAGTGTGATAACTGTTGCTGTGTGCCATTCAGGGGCCACAATGTCTGATACAAGGCTATTAGTGAATCTGGTGGCCAAGTGGGGAGACATGTCGTTCTGAGGTTTGTGTAAATCACAGCCTGGGATGTTGGATGGTCACATGGAGTCTGTGTTCCAGGCCTTAGAGAGTGCAGGTTGGAACTGTGTAGTTGTGACCGCAGGGACCCCGAAATGTTCCTGCATGGATTATGGCCCTGTAGGGAGTGAGAGGGTGAAAAGTTAGCATTGTACCCATCCACCAGGATGTTGCCAACATCACTTGGTTCTGTAATGTTCCTGAGTAACCGTCGTATGTCAGAGCAGATGTGGGTATTGCCATTGATTACTGACATACCTCCATAATGCTTTGTGGTACACCTTGGAATGTGTCACAGTAATGCTTACATAGCTAGGTTTGGAGGATGTGATAAGGGATCCCGGAGCCCTACTGAGGTTGTCCAGTGAGCTACCCCACCCATGGGATTGTACTCCACTTTGCAACAGCCTCCACCTTTTGTTGTACATTATGTCCATGGAACTGGACCCCCAGAGTGGTGTCTGTTATCTGTTGGGTACCATCATGTTTGGAATAGCATTATCCATGCAGTCGTGTAAGTGCTAATGAAATGTACTGGGGTATGTTTCAGCATTTGTATGTGCATTGTCCATCTGCACAGGTGTCATGACGTTTACTACTGCTGTCATAAGATGTCTGTAGTAGGCGTTGTACTAATCTTGTACTGTGTATGCCGTGAAGGGTGTGGTGCCAGGATGTGGATAACAAGGGTGATTAGCATATGTTCGGAAACTACCAGTGAGGGGATAACCACAGGTGTGGAACACCAGTGACATGTTGGTAATGCCCATGTCTAGGATATTGTTGGTCTTGGTGGCGGTGTGTATGGGTTGATCCAGCCGAGTGGAGGTTATGAATCCTGGACAGCGTTGGCCTAATGTGTCGGTACATGAGTAGCTATCCCAGTTAAGTGTGGGGTAGTGCCAGTCGCACATCAGTAGTACCTGCCTGAACCCTACTGTCCAGTACACCAAGAAATGAGGGCCGGTAACTGTGGGGTATGTTGTTGAATCTGTGCACGTTACAATGTGTATAGCAGTTCTGGCCACAGTTAGTTGGATGTGGATCACCTCTGATGCATTGTGCTAAGTAACCAGTCAGGAGGTGTGTACAACATAGTGAAATATGGACACTCCTCAGCCGTGGGTGTTCCAGTCCAGGCTACATGACTGAAAGGTGTGGTCTGCGTATAACCTGTCAGTGCAGTTGTGCTCTGCAGAGCCTAGAGCCAGGTCCCAGTCACTGCAGAGATATTGAAGTGGTCCATTATAAGGAGTGCCTTGCCTGCGTGCATCAGAGATGATGTCAAGCATTGAGTCACATGACCCCATGTTTTGCTTGCCTGTTCCCATTCTGGTGGTGAATGTTATTGGAAACTGTGCAAGACAGGCAGTATAGGAGCATCAAGAGCCTTACATGTTATCTGTACTCCCAGGGCTTACAGGTGCAGGTCATCTGTGCCAAAGCATCGTGTTTTGTTGACCATGTCATTCAAAGTGGACAGATACTGGATGCCTGTGGAATGACAGCAGAAGCTTAGGCAATTGTTGAAGTGAACAGTCAGTTGTTGTATCTAGTCTGGATGAATGCAGAATGCTCCCCAGGGCTTGGCCGATACCGTCTGGGCTACAAGACCGGAGAGCTATTGCATGTCCCGGCACATGTAGTCTGGGAAGTTACATCTCAGGGCAGTCACACTTAACATGGAGAATGACAGTCAAATTGTACCTGGTGAGGTGTGGCATGCGTGCATAGGTTATGTTGAAGAACCAGTTACCCAACAGCTAGATGTAAGCGACTATCGCCTTGTGTAGCCTGCTGAGTGGACATCAGTGTGACCGCCTACAGAGTCACCTATGACTGGTGTGTTGGGTATGTTATAACACCCTATTGTCTGTATTTGATGGGCACACATGAGTCTGTGGGCTATAAGTAATTGTTGTTGTGTTTGGTGATGGGGCTGCCTCTGGTGCCTACACAGAGTATGGAGAGGTTCTGCAAATGTCGTACTCATACTATGTGTGGCCTGTGGTGGTGGAGATCTTGTGAGACTATGTGAGGAGTGGGGTGTGTTGCAAATGTTACATGTCCCCACATGAATGTCAGGTTCAGTCTGGGTTGGTGAGAGCATTACCCCCAGCATGGCTACATATGTGCATCTCCCACAGGCTGTAGTGTCGTATGTTGGGAGGTAAGCATTGACTGTGTACATGAGACAATTGCTCTATTGCCACATGTTCGCCATATTCATCATATAGACAGGCAATAGCACTGGTACGTGACAGTTGGACATGCCTGTATATTCAAGCATGTCTCACAAGATATGTGAGTTAAGTGTGTACAACAGCTGTTGTACTGTAAGCAAGCTAGAAATGTAAGGACAGACAGTGTACTTGTAAGAAATGAGTTGGAATGGGTGCTATAGTAATTAGTAGCTCATGAAGTGCTCACAAGTTCTGAACAAGTGCTGAGCATGAATATGCAATACAGATAGGGTGTTGGATAATATCAACCCACTGCAACCCACAAGTGGAGACGACAGTCATAATTGGAGGCACTGCACTATTACCCTGCTGAGTATGGTCTGCAAGTCTATGAATCTTTATCAACGTAGATGTTAGCAGTACAGACGTAGATGACAGTACGGATGATTTCACACAGCATAGCATACCTGTGACAGGTCATAGGACATCATCACCCATACCATGTTCCAGCTACACTGAGTATACTAGATGTGCCTTCGTATGTCACAGGAGTGTTCTACCAGTAGCCTGTTGACAGAATCAACACTACAAAAGGTGTCTGAGTGACATGTGCATATCACACCAGTGGCAGCTACAGTAAACCAGGGTTAATGTTTTCTACTCCCCCCTCATTGTAGCCCATACCACACAGAAAAATGGGAGGCATCTGTGTATGTAAGGATGTGAATGGCCATGACCTAGGAGCAATAGCTGTCTCAGTGTTGTGGACAACATACAGAATGGGCTTTGTGGGTGAGGTGTGTGACATATGTGCACAATCTGACAGCTGATAATAGCATTGTCACGGCTAGGTGAATAACCCTGTACCCATTAACTACCACCTAGGCAGCGGTCAACATTATGGACACTGTGTAAGGGATGGTGCTGTGCAGTTCACCTCCCTGAGTTGGTGCCATCTCCAGGCCTATTAGGTAGTCATACGAGGCACCCATGTCATGACAGGGTGCCATCCATGAGCATGGAGATCATTGGACAGGCATACTCAGCACTCGGGTGACCAATATCGGATCACATATCACCTTTAAGGGGTATTGGCCATGCGTGGATGGGCAATACCAGCCTTCACAATCCTCACCTCCACTATGCAGCATGCTGGCTACCTTGCATAAAGACATGTGCTACACTGTGATCTTGGACATGCTACACGTACATATCCTGATCTGAAAGACATACGTCATGGACAGCCACCATCCAACTACAAGGATCACCACATGCTGGACAGATCCCTGTGCCATACATGTTACATACTCCCGCCATACCATGCAACCCTGTCTATCAAAGCTGTATGTGTCATCTCTGTCATACATGGTGTGATGACCGCATGGTAGATGTATTATTAACTGTCTGGATCAGTAATGTGGCACTGATGCACCTCGCGGTGGCAAAATGGCTGTCGGATACAGCTAGGAAACCTTGCCCGTACATGCTATAGTTGATAACCATCCCTGCGAATGACGTCCAGCTAGCCATTGTCCCATGTCTATCACATGTGGAACACAGGCGATCCGTGGCAGGATGTTGAACTGCTGTACAGTGCCGTGTAGATGTATATGGCAAAACACATGCATGTAAAGGTTCCGTGCGTATGTGTGCATCGTCACTGCTCATGTCCATTATGGCAGTGTATGTGTTGATATGTGACATATACACAGCATCAAGGTCAACAGCATTACTGTGGACACATCCAGGCATGTGCTGATAGGTAAGAACACCAGTACAGGCAAACAGACATGCCCACATCAAGACAGCATTCACATGGAGTATGAACAATGTAAAGAGGTGACACACATATATGGTGATGATATCCAGTGCATAACGGGTGTTACATGTGTGTGACACAAACATGTCAGTCGTGTCAGTGTCATGATGATTTGCAAAGATAACTGTGCAGATGTAATAGATTTAATAGAAAATGTATGTGTAGCGGTATCTCTGTACATCTCTGTGATACTGTGACCTGTCACCATCATTATGTCTTCCAGATAATGCCTCATTCACGCCTGCCAGCGTACAGCCTCCAGGAGGATTATGTCCTCATCCCGTACCTCCATGAGAACTATGAGGTGTTGTTCAGCCATGTGCCACAGCATGCCCAGCAGCATGACAACCTGTGGCAGGACCTTTGCAGGAGGGTTAATGATGTGGGTGGCCATAACCGCACCTACCAGCAGGTGCGCGGACACTGCATGGACTTGATACGACATGTGAAATAGCGTGCCACTGCAATCACCAGGGAATAAGGCGGAACAGGTGGTGGGCCACCAACCCAGCCCCCACTCACACACACTGAGGAGCTACTGGCCAGCCTGGGAACACCCTCAGAACAGCATCCACAAACACTAGCTGCCATTGTGGAGGTGGGTGTCTCCCAACCAATGAGCCTGGAGTTGCCTGGTAAGTCACTACTGCACATATGACTATTATATCCCATTTAGTTGCATGTGTCACTGTACAATATGTAATGTAACACCATATACAAGTTATGTTTACACACATGCTGCATACTACAGTATGCTACCCTGTGTATGCATACATGTGCATACTATATGCTATTGTACAGGCAAATGTGTTAACATGCACAGTGCACCCTGTGGCTGTCATACAGTCATGGATAATGTTCAAACTGCTGTGTCACCCCTATACAGGTACCTCTGGCATGCCGCACAGACATCAGTCCGTTGCAGGTGAGACTGTCATCAATATCAGGCATGTTAATGCATATATCTATTCACCATGTGGCCAGTTAACACATGTACACATGATGTATGGTCCAGTCATGATATACAGGTCGCATCTCCCATCATTCACACTGGCTACCCATGTGCAATATATACAAACGAAATGAAACACCGACATGAAACCACAGTATCTGTCATTGCTACATGTGTGGACAGCTGTGCATACAACGGTGGAGGTGTTGTTCAATGTAGGCATATGTACTATACATTGGAACAACACATGTGCGGTACGCAAACAGTACCACACAGTGAGCTGGGATATGGGCAGCCCACAGGAGTCACCATTGTGTTATATGCCCCTGTAATGGGTGCACACATTGTGATGTGCCATCTGACAAGTCCCAGACATGTAGTGTTCTGGCTGCAATATTGTCACACTATCCCATAATACATACCCCACATACCAAACATACAACCCGTTGTCTGCATAGCCCTGTGGACGGTGACATATCTGACATCTATGGGTGTATGTCATATGGGACTACACAGACATGTGAGATAGACAGCCATCACAAACATTTGGCCAACACATGTTCACACATGGCCATGGAGGATGGCCAGAGATGTAGCCACACTGTAGATGTGATGTGTATACACCCTGTTGCACATTGTCCACAAATGGTCCAAATATAGCCTTAGTTGACTGATTATACAGTTGATGTGGTACACTGGACATCCTAAAAGCCTGTGCACAGCTAGTGGAGGTGTCACGTAAGTCGACCATATAAGATGTGTTGAACATCACGACTGTGTCATAGCATGACAGTAGTTACCTGTACAGCTTCCACAGACATTGACACCACATCAGGCCAGAGATACCGTACGTTTCCCTTGCTGCTGTAGGACATCACCATCAGCCGTGCACCTTGTGCGTGTGGTACATCAATGTCATGTGGGACATGGTGTATTGACAAGTCTGCCATGTGTGGACATGGTTGCCAGGCAGCTAAGATTCTGTAGTAGTTGTGCAGGGGTGTCATCCGTAGGTCTTCCAGTGACCTGTCACATGACACAGCACGGTTTGGTGTGTATACACCTCAGCAACGTGGGTCACAATCCACAGTTATGTTATGTATATGCACGCAGTTATGGCTATGCAATGTGTGCATATTACACACTGTATAGCAATATAGATGCCTCATGATGCCATGCAATGGCACAGTGTCTGTACTTCACACTGTATAGCAATGTAGACGCCTCACACTACCCTTCCATGCTCATGCACATTTGCTAAATGTGCATTCTATCTGTAGGGCATACAGACAACACTGCAATGTGATACCCATTACAACACTGTACATGTGTCAGGACACTATTGTGTCAGACTTGTATGCATGTCAATGCACACGTCAGCAGATCACATGTCAAGGTCACTTCAGCCATGTGTACTGTTAACCGGTGCTGGTCCACATGGTGTATCACAGGGATGCATGCTTACTACCATGATTGTGTGAACTGCATGGCTACTGATATGACACCTGCTTGCTGTTGTGTGCAACCCAGGGAGGTATGCTAACTACCACTATTAATGTCTGAGCTGCATGCCGTCTGCTGTATCACATGCATGCTGCATGCCGTCTGTCAAATCACATGCATGGTGTGTGTGTGTGTGTGTGTGTGTGTGTGTGTGTGTGTGTGTGTGTGTGTGTGTGTGTCTGTGTGTCTGTGTGTGTGTGTGTGTGTGTGTGTGTGTGTGTGTGTCTGTGTGTGTGTGTCTGTGTGTGTCTATTGTAATGTAGAGTCTTTCTTTGCATTCACAGGTGACGTAGGTGCATTACCCTCCTGCGGTCCGTCTGATGTTAGTGTCCCCACAGATACTAGCAGTGATGAACATATGCATGAGGTACAGGCAGGGTTGTCAGGGGCTGAATCTGTGCCAATGGTTGCCATCCCAGCTATGTCCCCCTCTTCCCCGCACACAGTTCTCATGCCAACACATACCCCATCACCAGTGGCCATAGAGTAAGGACAGTCAGCGTGTGTTAGCTTGGAACAGGAACGTGT
Organism: Protopterus annectens; assembly: GCF_019279795.1. NCBI lineage: Eukaryota > Metazoa > Chordata > Ceratodontiformes > Protopteridae > Protopterus > Protopterus annectens. The sequence continues at coordinate 1,256,421,991 of NC_056731.1, forward strand.
GGTGGCTACAGAAGGTGTGTCTCCACACCATGGTGTCAGTGTAATGACTGCAGATGTGCCACACAGGCATGTGGCCAGTGCAGCTCGTAAGAGGACCTCTGGCAGACAAGCACCTGCAGGACAGAGCGCAGCAGCTGGTGTCACCAGACGCATGTTCCAGACTGTAATGGCGGCACAGGCACGTGCTGAATGGCAGAACAGAGAAGGGCAAAGGCTTCAGAGGGCTGCTATCTGTACTCTAAATGACAACATCCAGGCATTGGCAAATGCTCAACAGCAGATTGCTGATGTTCTGGACAGGTGATTGGGTGACATGGTTGGAATCCTTGACCATGACATGGCAATCCGCGAACGTGAGCTGTCTGTGCTGGAACATCTGGTAGGAGTGAGGTGTAGGCCACGTGGAAGTAGGCCAGCTACACCACCTAGTGCAGGTCAACGTGAGCGAGCCACCTCATATGCCCGGTCCCATAGTGCCGGTAGCAGTAGCAGTGCAGCTGGTGCTGCGCTGTCCACACCAGGACACAGCAGGCCACGTGGACATAGCCCTGGATGTTCCCAGTGAGGACACGGTTCCAGTGGACATGTGTCATTGGACAGTAGCCAATCTGTACCTCTGCCTGGTAGTGCCTGTGCAATCCTTGGCAGGCACAGGTCACATGGCCGTGGCCGGACACAGTGAGCTGTACATCCTGGTCTGTACGATCTGGAGCTGTCAATAATACCCCTGTGTAGGCCTGGCAAAAGGCAGAACTTTGTGCACTCATACACACACACAGCAAAAACATCTGTAGGGCACCGCAACACCCACATGCATAACTACCACACATGTCCAATCAGATCACCGGCCCTTATCCACACACATGATGCCATCCACTGGTGCAGCCTATGCCCCTGGCAAAAATTATCACCCTGTGCATATGATGATGCCTGTGCTGCATTCTTGTCATCCACACCATCGGTGCAGGGACATGCTCAAATGGTCTGATGCACAGGGTGAACAGAATAGTGAGAGAAGTGCATATTACATTAGTTGTGTACTGTTGACATGCACCAGACATACCATGTAGTACAGGTTTATAATGCATTGTTATATGTTCACAGTATGTGTCTTGGTAACAACAGTAACAGCATGTTGGTAATGATGCCCTGGTTCCCTCCTTATGGTCTACTTGCATGTGCCAACAAGTAGCAGTGTTTGCAGCTTCCCATGTGTAAATGTGGAGTACTCACAGGCATGTATGGCAATACCAGCATGCTATACATAGCCTCAACCTGACTGTTAGAAAGGCTACCATACCACAGATGTCCACACATCTATTGATCCAGAAGCATGTGGGCTGTTTAATAGGCTACAGTGGCTAGAGACGTGACATCCATACCAGGTCACATCACAGGTATGTTGACATGGTGCAGGGGGGTTTACACAGCGGTCTGGCCGATGATAATGTTAGAGGCCACTTGATAGCATGAGGCCTCACTGTGTAGCAGTAATACCCTGTCACATTGCAGGATGAGAACACACACAGACATACACAGAAACACACAGTAACATGCCCACACTCACGGGGTCAACAACACTATAACTCACACTCAATAGTGTTGAGGTGAGGACCCCTGCCTATGTGGTAATCATCCTCACAGTACTGTGCACCCACACGACGCGACACAGAGAATGAACATGTACAGGTAGCCTGTAAGGCTGAGACCGATGGCATCAACAGGGTAGTAGACTGCATCACCATGAGGGGTTAGGGATCCTGTCTGTTCTGTATGGTAGCATACACCCTCACTCCATGCACCAGACAGCCATACATACATGTACACACACACACACACACACACACACACACACACACACACACACACACACACACACACACACACACTGGAGTCCACAAATGTCATTCACATATGGATAGCTGAGATGTGTGTGATACACACACCACCCCTGCCTATGTCATGCTTTCCACACTGCAGTATGTACAGATCTCTACAACAGTGTACAGGGGTGTGTAACAATTGGGATGTATTCCCCACCATATGTGGCATATATGGTCACATAAGCAAACACACATGGCAGTATTGTGAATGATACACCTGCTATATGATGATACGTCTGACAGACATGCAGCAGTATTGGCCGCATTATGTGTACCAATGCTACCTTTGGCAATTCTGCTGCTATATACACATGGGAGGATGTAAGTGTTACAGGTGTCAAGTGACTTACAGTCAGTACCACCCAACCGCTGTGTAGGTTTTATGTCTTCACCATCAAGTAACAGTAACATAGCGTACTGTTTGCACATGTAATGGTAGGATGGCTTGTGACACACCTGTGAACCATCCCCGGCAAACATCCATCTGCAAAGGTGGATCACCACTTTATGTACACACATCCATCCATACATGATGTACATCCTACCGTACTGTTAGTATTTCACCATATACAGGTGTCAATGATGGGGCTGCAGTGCAACTGCATGTTGTAGTTAGACACAGATGAATTGCATACATCAGCTACTGCACATGCATGGTAGCTGCATGCACACCACTACATGTACATGTGTGTTGGTCCTACATGCCTGTCATGTAGCCATGTTTGTATGCATTGCAATTGGTGGACATACATAACACATGGACTGTTGTATGATATGATGGGTGTCATGGGTTACTAGTACAGAGGGAATGTTTCCTTGGTCAACATTGCTACCTCATGTACTGTTAGCATTCAACAGCCATGGACCTACCTTCCATGTGCATGCGTGTGATTGTTGTAGCCATTTGTCTACACGGAGGACAGCAAAAGCTATGCTATGTACATATGTGTTTTGTGTGTGTGTGTGTGTGTGTGTGTGTGTGTGTGTGTGTGTGTGTGTGTGTGTGGTCCATGCACATAACAACTGCGATCACATGTATGTCATATCCAAACATGTGTGTTCTTTGGTGTACAGCAACAGTCATCTGTCACAGCTGTGTAAGACCCAGGGCCCCTGTTATGTGTAGAGCAGACCTGGTTATGTACAGTGGTATCATTGCATTGCATAACACATGATGGAACCCTGTCAGTACATGTGTAGTCTGCACAGTTGCTGTAGACCTATGTACAGTCAACTGGTCATGAGTCACATGGGTGTTCTGGTAATGTATGGATGTGTGTTGCTGGTCCAAGGACATGGTGATGTCTGAGGGTTACATAGTAGAATGCGGCATTTACCTCTGTGATCTGCACCTGAGACATCTGTGATGGCTCTTGAGTGTGTACTGGTCAGTACATGTGAGTGGCCTTCATGTAAGTGGGGACAGTAACACCATACTGTGCCCTTCCGTGTTTAGAATCCGTGTGCATGCAAGACAGCCCTTTGCTACTGCTAAGTGTGTGAGCATGCCCAGTACGCCATTGTGTAGATGGACACCCAGTACATTCCAAACTGTGCCCTCCCATGTTTAGAATCAGGGTGCATGCAAGACAGCCCTTTGCAAATGCTAAGTGCGTGAGCATGCCCAGTATGCCACTGTGTAGACGGACACACACTACATTCCAAACTGCGCCCTTCCGTGTTTAGAATCTGTGTGCATGCAAGATTGCCCTTCGCTTCTACTAAGTGTGTGAGCATGCCCAGTATGCCGTTGTGTAGATGGACACACAGTACATTCCAAACGGACGTGTGATACTAAGTGTGTGAGCATGCCCAGTGACACCTTGTGTCGGTGATGTGCCTCTGTGTATGGGCATGGCCATTGACATCCTGTATAGTGAGGGTGGTCATCCAGGCAACAGATGTCCATACCCCACATCAGGATGGATGCCTACATTGAACACACTGGTTGACTGTCTTAAAGGATGTACTGTCTGTGGCGCATCTCGTATCTATGTAGTGTTGTAATAGTGCTCCTTAGATAGGCAGTTGTTCCACACACACCACTGCCGTGTGTTTGTCTACATCTACCTTGGGACAGTAATATGTTTTTAGACTGCTCACTCTCTATACATTCCCTATCAGCGTCTTTGCCTTTGTGGATGATGTCATCCACCTAGAAGTATGCCTCTGGGAGAGCTGTGTTCCAGTAATCTCGGTAGCGCGTTCTGTAACTGTGTAATGCTGTAGTGTGATAAGGTAATTAGGTGTATGTTCGACTCCCAGTCCTGCCAAGTGTGTGTGTTTGTGTGCTTCCAGCTGCCTGGGGACAGAGTAATGCTTTTAGACATCTCACTCCACATACATTCCCTATCGGCATCTTTGCCTTTGCGGATGATGTCATCCACCTCGAAATATGCCTCTGGGAGTGCTGTGTGCCAGTAATCTCGATAGCGCCTTCTGTAACTGCGTAATGCTGTAGTGTGATAAGGTAGTTAGGTGTATCTTCGACTCCCAGCCCTGCCAAGTGTGTGTGTGTGTGTGTGTGTGTTTCCAGCTGCCTGGGGACAGAGTAAAGCTTTTAGACATCTCACTCCACACACATTCCCTATCGGCGTCTTTGCCTTTGCGGATTATGTCGTCCACCTAGAAATATGCCTCTGGGAGTGCTGTGTACCAGTAATCCCGACAGCGCGTTCTATAACTGCGTAATGCTGTAGTGTGATAAGGTAGTTAGGTGTATGTTCGACTCCCAACCCTACCAAATGTGTGTGTGTGTTTCCAGCTGCCTGGGGACAGAGTAATGCTTTTAGACGTCTCACTCCACATACATTCCCTATCGGCATCTTTGCCTTTGCGGATGATGTCATCCACCTAGAAATATGCCTCTGGGAGTGCTGTGTGCCAGTAATCTTGATAGCGTGTTCTGTAACTGCATAATGCTGTAATGTAATAAGGTAGTTAGGTGTATGTTCAATTCCCAGCCCTGCCAAGTGTGTTTGTGTCTGTTTCCGGCTGCCTGGGGACAGAGTAATGCTTTTAGACGTCTCACTCCACATACATTCCCTATCGGCATCTTTGCCTTTGCGGATGATGTCATCCACCTAGAAATATGCCTCTGGGAGTGCTGTGTACCAGTAATCTCGATAGCATGTTCTGTAACTGTGTAATTCTGCAGTGTGATAAGGTAGTTAGGTGTATGTTCAACTCCCAGCCCTGCCAAATGTGTGTGTGTGTTTCCAGCTGCTTGGGTACAGAGTAATGTTTTTAGATGGCTCACTCCCCATACATTCCCTATCGGCATCTTTGCCTTTGCGGATGATGTCATCCACCTAGATGTATGCCTGTGGGAGTGTGATGATGCTGGAACTCGGTAGCACGTTCTGTTACTGCATAATGCTGTAGTGTGGTAGACTAGACAGATAGGTGCTCGATTCCAAGGCATGGCAGGTGTGTGTGTTTGGCAGTTATACCGTATGTGTTGGTATCTGTGGGTGGCTAGTTGCGGGATGTGTTCAGTGTGTTTTGTTGCTGACCTATATAGTGTCCACAGCCCGCATATTCTGCCAAGACACTGGGTTGTCAACACATACATTTGCCAATAAGTCTGGTGAGTAACTGTCAGGAGCCCTACTCTTACCCTTGATACGGTCTGACCCGTGTGACGCAACATAACACACGTGCCTTGATAGTAACAACACTACATGATGCAGGTGGCACATGTTGTTTCCTTTTCATTCCTGTCTAATGCATTGCTGTCATGTGGTCCGCTGTTGTGATATAAATGCCATATCTACATATGTGTGTACATGCATATGTGTGTGTATATATATATATATATATATATATATATATATATATATATATATATATATATATATATATATATATATATATATATATATATATATATATATATATATATATATATATGTCCATGTATATATGTATACAAATAATATATATGATATATGTAGATGTAGAGGTGGACATAGATGTGAACATATATGTCTGGGGAAATCAGCACTGTTGAATGTTTGTGCCGGATGATTTGTACGTGATAACCAGGGATCTATGTATATCTGCCATGGCGTGGTGGTAATGCACATCATCTGTAGTGTGCAGGGCCACGGGCTGTAGACGTGTAGACACCGGTTATTTTGTTGCCGGGAAGTCCATGGGACATCAAATAGGTGATAGTAAGGCACCTGTTGCCAGTTGTGTATGGATCTGAGCGACACTGAGCAGTGGTTATTAATTTGGAGGTTCGGTATGGGTCATATAACTATTCATTAGAAGACTATACTATGCAGATGAGGTTGACTATAGTGTACCACATTTATCACCAGGGTGTGCTGCTGGTCCCTAGAGTGTATGTGTGTAGTCTGCCGGGTGCAGTTCTCGAATATAGTTGACAGCATGGGAGCGGGGGTCAGGCATACTGTATGTACATTGCAGAACTGTGCCTCGGGAGTGCTCCTGCCTTAGCACACCTAAGCTAGGAGTGTGTCTATACCTGCCTGGTGACATTGGAAGGGATGACAGCAGTGGTGGGGTAGTCAGGGTGTACAGGCTGCACAAACAGGTGTTGATCAGCACAATCAGCAGATGACATGGCCAGCCCGCACATGAACAGTACATTAATGCGAGCAAGCAGCATACACACAGGTTTCATCTGCACTCTACACCACTGGTGTATACCTGCAGGCACATTTCATGACACAGTCCAACCAAATGACACGGGGTGCAGCAGGCAACATATGCCAACATGTGCAGGAGGCTGGGGCAGTGAGGATGTGTATGCTGTCGAACAACCCTTATTAGGGTGACATAAGACTTTATAGACCCAGGGTGACTTACCAGGGGCTACATGGGCTGGGGATGTTGGAGCACTATGAGGTGGAGAGAGACCTCCTACATCAGCTTGTTGACCTGTGCCTGCCACACCTGACACATCAAACAGGCCGAGGGAAGCACATCACAGTGGATACCATGGTATGTGTTGGCCTAGGTGTACTAGCCACAGGTACCTCACACAGCACAACTGGGGATATCATGGGTATCTCACAGGCATCTGCATCCAGAGTATTGTACCAGTTCACAGACGCCATGTCAACACATGCTAGTGAGCACGTACATGTCTTCAACACACGTGATTAGTAGACCAGCAATATGCATCTGTTCAACCACATGGATGACTACCCTGGGGTACTGGGTGCTATAGCCTGCACACACATACACATCGTAGCACCACCTGGTGAGTGGGGTAGGGCCTACAGTCACTGCAGGGGCATACCCTCCAACAGCTAGGCCATATGCGATGGCCAGGGCATGAGAGTGAATGTGTTTGCTGTCTGCCCTGGAAGCTATGATGTGTTCTATATATGTCTTCTGAGACAGCTGTAGCACACCAATGCCAATATGGACATCCCCAACAGTCTCCTAGTGGGGGATGCTGGGTAAACAATGGTGTCATGGCTGATGACACCCATCAGCAATGCACACACACCTGAACACTCACACCATACTGAGGCAGATGCACAGGAAAGACATATACTTGTGCATGTGTTTGGGATGCTCAGTTCACAGTTCTGGTATCCGGACACATCCATTGGAGCTCTGCAGTATTCACAAGCTACATGCAAACAAGTTGTTATGGTATTTGCTATGCTACACAATCTTATCCTGCAGTAACAGTTGCAGCAGGAAAAGCATAGGGCAGGGCCACACAGCCCAACACCACTGCCAAGGCCTGTAGAGGCACAGTGTGACTTGGTGAAGGAATTACCTGAGCAGGGCACAGTCGGCGAATGCCCGGCCACAGTATGACCTGCCCATGGCAAAGATGCAACACAAGGCATATGCATTGACACAGTAGGTACCCATGGATTTCCCTTCTCTGACCCGCACACAGTACAATGGATGCCAAACATGACAGTACGTGGGCTCGGCCATGTATAGGAGGTGCACTGTGTGCATCCGACATAGGCAGCACTCCAGCACCATCTTCAAGTCCGGAACACACCCAGGGTATGTCTATTGACCTAACAAGTGGCAGTTGTATTAGAATGTGTAGTTACCCATTGCTATGGTATGTATGTGAGCATACAAGTGACTGTGGTGGCCAAATGTTAGGGCAGCAGACAGTACAAATCCATAGTGGCACCATGACCTCTGTAGCACATACGGGGGTCATAATGGTAGCCTGTAGTACACAGGGTGTCCTAACCCACTGCAGGTTATGGGCTGACCATCATGTGTGTCCGTACAGCCCACACACGTTCCATGCAGCTGGACAGATGTGGACCAATACAGACAAATGATATACGATGGCCTATAGATATGCCCAATGAATGACCTCAACCCCCTAAGACACACACAGATGACAGCAGGCCAGGCAGTTTGATGTAGGTTGTGTAAGCTATGACATTCAACACCACTGTGCTGGTAATTAAAGCTGGGAACTGACGTACCCTGGTGTCCCTCCAACCAGCAATTTAGGTAGGTCCACACACTGGCATGGAGTACCCGGCATACCAGTACAGTAGTGGCAGATGTGTACAACTGTTGGCTGTGCCCCCGTCAAACCTACACATGTGAGAGTCATGTGCGCCACCCAGGGTGCTGTGTAGGACTGTGGTTGTGGTTCGATGTCCCCCCACGCTATGCAGACATGTAGCAACTGTCAATGCCACATTACCATTAGCTACCCTGCAGACACAGCATGACACCTGTCTGTGTAGAACGGTGGGGTCAGCAACACAGTACTAACTATCTGGACATGTGACACATGCAATACAGTTGACCATACTTGGCATGCTCACACACATGACGGTATGACGGTAATGTCGGTCGACAACATGCGTAACAGTCATACTGGGCATTCTCACACACTAAAACACCGGTCAGCCAGGCATGCATACACCAGTGGTCCGGACATATCTGCCAGTACATTGCTATACTGTTGGATGTCTGCACTGTATGGTGTGTGTGTGGTCTATTGTCTGTACATATGCCATGGTCTATTGTTAATTCACATGAGCTATGTGCGCAGGGTACTTCTACCATCACGTGTATAGGGCAGTTCTTTGTTTGCAGACAGGCCAACACCTTTGGATACAGACTGGGTAAGGCACATTCCAGCAGGTGGGAGCAGTTGTGCGTGGGTTTGCACAGTGTTAAGCACTGCTGACCTCTGGTCACAGCACCTTATACATGTTTAGACTTCACATTTCTTTGACAGTGCACTACTGGCATACTGGTAGACAAACATGCTTACAGCCGCTCGCTCATCGACATTTCCGCTTACATTTGTCACTCACGCTGGGTGTGTGCAATCCCTTGTGAAGCGTATTACATCGGACTACATGACTACAGTATTGGGTATGTGTAACCATTTTGCAATGGCAGGCGTTCGACTGTACGGACTCGACGGCCTGTCCAGTGACATAATCATATTATATGCATGTTCCTCATATGATCTGCTCCCATCTGCCTGATACATGGGAACCGATACTCTGCAATGCTGACATGTGACTTGAGTTTGTTAATGCAGCTGTCCACCAAGTCATGCTACTGCATACCTACTGTACGTTGTCCAGCTTTCAGATTGCACGACAGGAGACTGTAGGTGTGACACCTTTCCCACTTTGCATGGGACAGTCCCTCATCATGCATATCTCATGTGACAATACCAGAACTCTCCACCAATCGGGGACACATTTCTACAGAATCAGGGACAGGTCAAGAAAAATCAGGGACACTTTTACAAAAGTAGTGCTATTAACTTGAAACATTGACAGAATCAGAGTATATGACTTAATACACATATTCTGAAGTAACAGTTGTTTATAACTCTTACTTATTGTCATTAGTCAGTAAGTGTAATTCATCACCTTTCCTTCAACAGCCACTAATTTTAGGAGGGATTAAGAGGGACAGAGTTAAACTTTCAGTCAAACTCAGGGACGTACCTGACATTCAGGGACAGTTGAGTGGTATGGACAATACTCTAGCCATTGCAACTGTCCTGATTAGGGGACATTCTCATGTTGTACTTGTCTGTACTGGTTGCTTGTTACAGGTCTTGTATGCCTGACACATTGATATGTCATATGTAGTAGCATAAGCAACTTTACTGCTGCTAGACTACGCTTTGATTTGTTCCGATATGTATATTTCTGTACTATGCATGGCTGTAGGTATGTTCTGCCCTGGTACATCTGACATTTCTACAGAGCAGGTTCCAATTTGGCCATTCAGAATGGTGGCAGCCCTATAGACCCTATATGTAGAGCTATCACATGTGTCAAGGCAACACATACCCACAGCCAGTAGTAAACGGACGACTTCCACGGTTTGCATATGTTAAGGTTATTCATGTAGCATTATAATTGATAATACTGTTTCCTATTACATGTAGCTGTTACTGATACAACAAATTGATGTCTGACACCACTACACACACTATATAGCCTCCTCACAGGCCATGTGCCATAACTGTCATTTTGCAGGACACAACTGCTCAGACGGGTGTGTCCCTCGCAGACGTATGGGTATTGAACCTCTTCTATTATGCTATCATCACCTAAGATGGTCAGCAAATTATGCACTTTCCGTCAGTAGCAGAACTCACATACCAATGGGTGTGAATGAACACTGTATCAGGAACAATGCATAACACCCTGTGGGACACATTTAGATGATTGGGTCTATTAACCAGACACATTCACAGTCACAGAGCATATGTATTCATTCACGTTTGTCAAGGTACATGCTGTTTATGACTCATACATGTTGTCATCTGTCATTACCTGTATTCCGTCACCTGGTCACCTAATATCACTAGTTCTGGAAGTGTTTAGTTGGACTTTGTTACATTCTGATACATAACTATGGACGTCCATGCTAATCAGGTACATGGCACTGATTTGGTCTCTATGTATTCCCCCGATGGTTTACAGACTATCCGGTAGATGTGCTCTTCAGGTTTGGGAGGTGTAGGCGTATGCTATGCCCACATAGGAATATTAATGACTTCCACTGGGCGGCCCTACTACATCTCTGCCAACCAGCACCTGCACACTTAAGCCCATTAATGCATACCCATGGTCCACCTATCTGGCACCTCTCTACAGCAGTCATGACAAATACTTACTGCGAGCGCAGCTGGGGTATGAGCACACCCCTACACATTGCCCACTCTCCCCCTCTTGGGACACATGTTGTACATTTTGTCAACCCATGTATTATTACACTTGCACAACCTACTGTTCCATGTACACCTACATCCTGCTCGTATTGGTGTCAGCAGATTCACACGTACCCTGAATTTTTGGGGTCCTGCAAGGGACACCGTTATCCATGTTTAAAGTGTAGACTTTGCAGAACTCTCCCACTGGTACTTTCCTACCAGTGTTTTGGACAGCGGCAGTGTATTGATCTGTATTTCCTGTCTGTATGTCTGTCCGGCCTAGCTGGGTGATGTGGGGGGTACAACATTTATTTATTGGACCTCCCAGTCACATATGCCTGGGCTGTAAATATGTTACCCCTAATTGCTATGAAGTAACCTATTTATGTACATGTGTATATCTACACTGACATATATATTTTGTTTTGTGTGTATGTGTATATATCACTACCTGTTGTTTGTGTATATATATATATATATATATATATATATATATATATATCCGTAGTATATCCTTGTGTGTGTATATATATATATATCCGTATGAATATATATGTGTATGTAAATTAATATAGATATATGTATATATACATTTTTATCTACATATACATCTGTGTGCCCGTTAACCTATACATTTCCCGGACATGGACACTTACACATGCATATTGGGTTTTATCTCTGCTTCAACAGCATACTATTGCCTTAGTCATTATGACACTGACACTTCACTCCGGTGAACTTCTGCTCAGTATATTGCACGTTATACAGCAGGCAGATGTTGCACGTTTTTCATGTCTGGGGTACCGCTGCTAACTGGGATGTGATACAGTGTCATTCGACCTATTACTCGTATGCACAGCCTATTATTAGGTTCATAGGTTCATAGTGTTCATACTAGGCTATCTGCTCTGGGGCAATTATAAGCCTAGCCCGATTCTGTATGGCTTACGCCACCCCTTGATTTGAGTATACTGTGCCCTTTTTAAGGTTTAGTTTACTGTGGCTCTGTCTAATAGTGACACGGGAGTAATCCCTGGGACAAACCTATGATCCCCCATCCACTTATCGAGATTCTTCTTGAAGAGATTCAGTGAGGTGCTCTGCCTCACATGAACTGGAATTCTATTCCAGAGCGAAGGGAGCCTCTGGGTTATGAACCTGTCCCTCCAGCAAGTTCTATTTATTTCTGTGCTGAGGTTCAAGTCCCTCAAGCGTGTGGCTCTAAGGGATTTAGATTTACTGAGGTGGAGCATGTCCATTAATTCTGGGTTGGACATAGCTTTATATGTCAGGCATAGATCGCCTCGAAGTAGGCGGTATGCAACTGAGTAGAGCTGGAGTTTTTTTAACCGAGCAGCATATGGCATCTGTTTGAGACCCTTGATCCTCTTGGAGAGATACTTTTGGGGTCTTTCTAATTGCTGCATGTGTCGGGTAAGGTACATCCCAAAAGGGGCATTGTATTCTATGATGGGCCTGATGAGGGATGAATAAAAAGGCACGATTACCTCTCTTGATCTAGATGTGAAACCCTTCGTGATGAGGTGGGCTATGTAGAAGGTCTTTCTAACCACTTTGGCAATGTGGTTTTCAAAGGAGAGATTGTTATCAACTTGGGTCCCCAGGTCCCTAATAACTTTCTCTGTACTTAATGGGTTTCCACCTATGTGGTAATTTGTGGGCACATTGTTTTTGCCAAAGGGTATGACTATACATTTTTTGGCATTTAGCTTTAAACCATGGCACTGGCACCAGTTATCTGTCTCTGTGAGACCTTTTTGAAGGATGTTTGTGTCAGCTGGAGAGTTGATTATGGTGCCCAGTTTGCAGTCATCTGCGAACCTGGTGAGCCATAGTCCTCCCACATTTGCCTGTACCTCGGAAAAGTATATACCGAACAAGAGTGATCCCAGGACAGAACCCTGTGGGATGCCACTTGTGACCGGTTTCGAGTCTGACTTGGCTCCAGCAACTCTCACTCTGTGGGTTCTGTCTTTGAGCCAGTTTGCGACCCATCTTGTGACATAGGGGTTTATATTTAAGCTGGATAGCTTATCTATGATGCCCGAGTGGGGTATTGTGTCAAATGCCTTTGCAAGGTCCAGATAGGCTGTGTGGACTACCTTCCCTTCATCTATGGCTTTCGTGACTGTTTCAAAGAAGTCAACCAGGTTCAAAAGGCAGGATCTGCCCTTGACAAAGCCAAACTGGGTAGGATCTAGTGTCTGTAGGTCCCCAATGTCTTTGTTTATGAGCTCCATGATGATCCTCTCCATAGCCTTGCAGACTAAGCTAGTCAGGCTTATGGGGTGATAGTTTCCAGGGTCCATAGATGCTCCACCTTTGTGGAGTGGGACCACTGTTGCTGTACGCCATTCTGTGGGCACATATCCTGTAGTGAGGCTGAGATTGTATAGCTGCTTTATTTGAGGGATTAGTTCCTCTTGGAGTTCATGTAGGACACAACCTGGGATGCCATCTGGTCCCATGGAAGCAGTGTTTTTTGCTTTGGAGAGGGCAGCCTTCACCTGAGCATCTGAGATGTTTGGGAGGCAGCCCTCTGCCGAGATAGATACTTGCTCTTTTGGGGTGGAGAAGTTTGCACTGAACCTGTCTGCCAGGATATTGGCGATGTCTGTGGGTTCAGTGTATTTTTTGTCATTTAGAATCAACTCAGAACAAGTCTGGGAGTTGCATCCCAGGTTTCTAACATAACTGAAAAAAGCCTTATGATTGTCTTTGGTGTCCTGTGTAATTTTTCTCTCGAAGCTGGCCTTGGAGGATTTTATGAGGGATCGTAATTTTTTGCTAGTACTGATCAGAGATGCCTTCCCTATTAGGGATTTTGCTCTATCATGTAGTAGCTTCCTCCTTTGTTGTACAGTTTATTTATGGCAGGGGTCCACCAGACTGGACGCCTGCCTTTGGATGATTGGGTCTTGATTTTGTTTGGGATAAGATGATCCATGCATTCCTGGAGATGTCCGTAGAATGCATTTATATAGGATTCTGCAGTTTGGGCCGTAGTTTCCACTGGCCCTGGGGCCTTGAAGGATTCCACTTCGGTTTGAGAAGTGAGAAGTTCACTTTTGAGAAGTTTTTCACTGTGGTTTTCTGGGCTGGGGGTGGGGTCGGGATGTGGACATCCAGTGAAATTAATTTATGGTCTGATCTTACCAATGAGGGATATACTTCTGGTGTGGAGCATAGAGTCCCCATGTTGGTAATTATCAGGTCTAGTATGTTGTCCCCTCTTGTGGGAGTGGTGACTAGTTGTTCCATAGCATTTGAGTTTATAATTTCTAGGAATCTTTGGGCTAAGGTGCTGGGGCTTGAGTAGTGCTCCCAGTCAATGTTTGAGTAGTTGAAGTCGCCCAATATAATGGTGTTCGGAGAGATTTTCATGTTCTCCAATGTTTTCAGGAAAGCCGAGTGGGATCCCTGACTTTGAGAGGGTGGTCTGTAGGATGCTATAAACTGAAAAGCAGTCTTGCCCACTGTTAGTTACACATGGATGGTCTCCGATACTTCGTGCAATGCCACTAACCTGGAGGTGTGGATATCCTTGATAAATATGGAAACTCCCCCTCCTTTTGTGGTTCGGTCTGGGTTTTGGGGCCAAAAAGCATGATATGAGGTATAGCCTGGTAGTGCTGGGGTGCTCTCTGGAGCCTTGAACCAGGTTTCTGTCACTGCACAGATATCGGTGTTCTCCATACTGAGGAGAGCTTCGAGTGCGTGCATCTTGAGGTTAAGACTTCTGGCATTTAGCAGCATTACCCTTAGTTTCTTGTTCCTTGTGCTGTCTATGGGGGTGGGTTTGACTTTTGAGCCTTGCCTAAAAAAGGCACTATGGGGGTGGCAAGAGCTTTTGCCAATATCCGAAAGCCCAGTGGTGACAGGTGCAAGCCGTCCCTAGCGAAGCAACGTGGCTTGTCGAGCATATCATCCCAGGCTGACAGACACTGGATCCCCTTTGAATGACACCAAAATTTTAGCCAATTGTTAAAATGGATCATTTTGTCTTTGTACTGTGGCATCATTCTAGGTGAGGGTAAGATGCTGCTCAAGGTCAGGGTCATACCAGCCTGGGCTACATGATCAGAGAGCTCCTCTATGTCTCTTTTCATGTAGTCCAGGGAGGTACGTCTGAGGTCATTCACACCAGCATGTACAATGACTGAGTCATATTTGTATTTGCTTTGGAGTGACCTGAGTGCTTGCGTTATGTGTCGGATCCTAGCACCCGACAGGCAGCTCACCGTGACCTTCTCTTTATTCAGACTGGTGAGCTGGACGTCAGTGTGTCTGACAATAGAGTCACCTATAACAAGAGTATCAGATGTGTTATTCAGCCTTAAGGGCTGTGGCTGCTTGGCACACTGACTTTGTGGGTTATGTGTTGTGTGTGTTTTGTTTTGAGGTAGCGTTTGCTTGGATGTCTGCTTTGGAGGTCTCTGTTGCTTAGGTAGATTTTTATTTAGAACCTCCGAGTATGTTTTTGTGTATTTATGTGTTTGGTTCGCTGATGTGGTGGGACTATGTGATACTGGAATTGTGTTGTGTGAGGTTACCTTCTCCTCCTGACTGGTTACACCAGATTTGAGATGAGAGAGCTCAACCTCCAGTTTGGCTAAATAGTTGCATCTCTCACATATATTTGAACCTGTTTGGAGGAGGAGAGGGTTGTCTGTGTACATGAGACAGTTGTAACATTGCCTCAAAATTCCCAGATTCACCAGCTGGACTGGAGAGGAAACCATTGACTGACCTTTGGACATGCTAGAGTAATAGGGAAACTGAATTTAAGATGGACCAATAGAGGACAGGGTAATCGTAGAGAGTATAAGAGTAAGTAGTGCTTCTGGTTTAATAGTGCTAACTTGTAGGATTACTTAATTGGACCAGTGAAGGGCCTTAGAATGAGAATATGGTGTTTAAATTGAGAGATAGAGCAGTTCTAAGGGAAAAAGTGAAGAGCAGACTTTGTGGAGCCAGGAATAGTTTAAACCCAATTAGGCAGCGCTGCCCGCTGTTGTGCTATGCTCAAAAACGTGCAAAACCGCGCAAAAGAGGGTTTTAAGAGAGGAAGATGAAGGAGTTTTAGAATTGACCCAAAATGGCCAATAAAACTACAGTTTCAAGTCAGTAACCACTCCCACAGGGGCAGGGAGGCTGCTCAATGTTTTTTCACTGCCACTGATCAACAGAGAGACTTCCCTTTAGCCCAAGCAAAAAATGGCCTCACAGAAACTTACAAACAGTTCAAGAACAGCAAGCCTGTAACTGAACTTTTTAAATCTCAGAAAAGTGGGAAAAAGCAAGATTTTTTTTGTTTTTTTGTTTTTTCAGAGATAGCAGAGGTTCACAAGTATCAACAAGTTATAACAGTGCAGTAAATGACCCCACACAAGAGTGCTAGGCCAAAGACAGATTAAAATGCAAGTTTTGAGAAAAAAACGATTTTAAAAATAAGTGCAAACAGGAAATTCAGTAAACAGCTCTAGGTTGTGCTCTAAATACAGTTACTAATGCAGAAATCAAGTTTAACAAGCCAGAAAATGCTCAAAATAGGCTCAGAATAAGCATTATTCCTGCTACTGTGTTTGTTTCTGTGCACATTCATATTATTACTGTTGATAGGATGTGTGTTTGTGTTACTGTGACTGTACGTCAACATATTGTTGTCTTCATGTAGTTGTGTCTTTCTGCTTTTCCCGGTTTGGGGTTGTCACAGCAGAACTCTGTTCCGCTCATGGGTGGCGTATAGATTTTACGTGCCGGGCTGCCAGCCCTGACGCACATCATCCGACAATGATACGCCCATTCATGCATGTCTCCACGCAAACGACGCTCTATCTGGGAATCGCACCTATGTACTAGCTGACCTCCACGGGCCGCTTCATTGCACCCGGCGCAACATACCCTAGCACTCCTGTGTCCATAATCGCATATCCATAGTTTCTCCTGCACACCCGTGTTGAGGTTCCACGCATAACAGCCATTATACACCTGATATCGCAGCCATGACACACCTTTACATATTGCCCTCTCATGAGAATTGGGGCCCTACACACATTTTGTACCACCTCGTGTATTCACAGGCTCACCATCCATTCATATTGCACATACATGCCTTTCCTGGTGTTATGGATTACGAATGATTTGCGGGTTACAAGTGTAGGTTGTCGCAACATGTACTACATTCCATCTGTTTACAATGTTGACGTAGCACTTCATCGATGCTATGGCCACTGGTATAACCCTGCCTCTGGTGTGAAGAGCGGTGCTCTACTCACACTTGTGCAGCTTTATGTGACATACGCTGTGAGCACTTCATAATTCCTTACTTGCTCTGGATTCCCTTCACAACCCTTATGTGTATGTATATATTTCCACGTATTTCCCTTCCCATTTCACTATTTCATTCATTTAGATATACAATGAATATTATTTTGGACATCTGTTATAAATTCACTACAGGTATGCAATAGTCCTGTCAACAGATGTGACAGTTGGTTGGTGTACTTATGTGTACGGATCTCTGTGATACTTGGGGACTCGTTTCTACAGTGACAGGGACAAGGTTATGACAACTCAGGGACAATCACGGACACTTCTACCATATTAGTACTATTAACTTGGAACGTGTTGACAGATTCGTAATACTACTAATTTTTTGCAGTTAAATGTGTCTATTACTCTTCATTGTTGTAAGTAGTCATTCTCATTCAACACCTTCCCCCCCAAGGTCACTGGCTTTGTGAGTGGTTAAGAGGCTGGCCAGTTATTGTGCTACCATTGGTAGCGTTATCATTGTCATATGTACAGGTTTGGATGTATTCTGGGGACTAGGGTTGCCACCTTTTAAAATGGCCAAGTTGGGAGATTTTCGGAACACACATCAGATTTTACAAGCCAACACATACCCACAGTCAGTACAAAGGATAGAACTTTACTTATTTGCCTACATAAAAGCCTATTGTTGTAGCAGTTTAGTTGCTTATTCTGTTTCTTGTAACATTTAGGTATTTTAGATACTGAAATAATTATTTTCTGCAACTATTACATAACATATGGGACATAATTATGTCCTACAATCCCAGGACATCTGCCATTTGTAATGTATTTTGTCAGGACACAACTGTCCAATGAGGGACTGTCCCTCGCAAAGCGGGACAGATGGTAACCCTACTGCGGACACCAGATTGGTAGGGCTAACACATAGCCACGGTCAGTGCAGGTTTAGAACATTCATTTGTTTCCTAGCTGTGAGCCTTATACCTTTGGCACTTTTGTTGTTTGCCTGTTTCTTCTACGAATTAAGTTTATTCTATCCTGATGTGACCGCTTTAGGCAACTGTTACTTGCAGTATGGTACATAGTTATTTACTACAATCACAGGACATTTGGCATTATATCATTGTTGGTCAGGTCACACCTACACACACATTAATTGTCCCTCACACAGTGGATCAGGAGGTATCCTGTTTATGTCAGTGACTTCATCACCCTTATACCATGTGCCACTATGTGAATGTGTGCAATATATTCTCTCGCTTATTCGTGTCGGGACACGTGCGTCACGGGCAGGTGTTTGATCCTGGGTAGTAGGTTCTGCATGACCATCTAGGGCTGGACAGTCTCGTGCACCACTACTGCACATTCCAACTTGTGTCCAGATATCTACAGGACTGGACTTCGTGTCTTCATACCCATTCTAATGTTTACACAGGTTACTTATCCCATGAGGGATATCCCAAAAATTGAACAAGACCAAAACAAGACAAATACCGAACATTCTTCTGGCGTTATGAAAATGTGCTGGGGGTTTTACATGCAAGGGATACATAGTTTGCAATCCTGAAACTGCCTAGGGTGACACTACCTACTACATATGCGTAGTGGTCACTATGTGTAGATGTGGCTGCACCAAACCAGTAGGCCAAGTATGGCTGGATTTGGTGGACGTTCAGGTAATGGAGCGGGTTGTTTGCTGTGGAGGGGATGCTGGGTAGTCCATTATGCATCCAGGTGTGTTGCATTTGATATGGCCAGTTCCATCAGGACCAATCTGTGGGTATGTGCCGGTGACATGTCTATACATTTGTATCGCACATTTTAATATTCATATGTTTTTGGGATTGTGTTGTGCAGTATGGCCTGTGTGGTTGTATTGCAGATGTGTATACATGTTTTTGTGTTTCTTTCTGCTTCACCCGGTGCTCCCTCATACACCTCTGGTTCACCTATTCTGCATACGACACAGTGTCGCCTTGGAGAATTATACCATTACCCACCCCCACACACACACACACATATTCCTGACACTCCATCCATCACTGCTTTGGTTGATGGCCCATGACACGGTCAAGGTAACACATTGCATACCCTACATATGTCAGGTACCTGTATGGTTGTGTGGACTACCCTGCCATGTTTGACTTTCCACATGCTATACCTCACACACATAGGTACATGCCCATATTTAACTTTCATGACATGGTTGGTATACCCGGGTAATACCCGTTCAACTGTGACACATCCTGACAAGTTCGGCTTGGACCGCTGATGTGCGGATTTTGGCCGACTGTTCTAATCATTCATAGGATGCCACCTTTTCCTATGTCCAGGATGGGATATATTCCGGACACATATCCGACTGTACTGGACAACATGTACCCACAGTCAACGGTATGGATAATACTGTTCCTTTCAGCCTACATGTTGCCTTATTGTTGTAGCAGTTTATATGCTCCTTCTGTTTTGTTTACA
Source organism: Protopterus annectens (assembly GCF_019279795.1). NCBI lineage: Eukaryota > Metazoa > Chordata > Ceratodontiformes > Protopteridae > Protopterus > Protopterus annectens. Next base: position 1,256,441,821 of record NC_056731.1, read on the forward strand.
TGCTTATTCTATTTCCTGTCACATTTGGTATGTGAAATATGGACATACCTATTGTATGTGACTATTACATGCGTTGTGGGATATAATTCTGTCATACGGTCGCTAGATATGTACATTTATCATGTTTTTTGTTATGGACACATCTGCCCAGCTGTGTACCCTCCCTCACAATATGGGTCAGCTGGTGACCCTGACCATTGGGCTGGACATACCTATTGGAGGCGCACTAACATATGATGCGTTTCACTTCCACTTGGTATAACTATCTATACTGCGTTGGACTACGGGCACACGGTTTTCAATGTCATTTGTTCGCGGGATAGGGACCCGTTATTCCCTACCGTGCATTTGTGTTTTCTCCTTCATTTTGTGTTCGCAGGAACTGTCTTGCATGCTTTGCATACGTTTCAGTATCCACGGACACTGACAGATGTGATTACTATTGCTTGAAAATTGTTATATGCAAGCATTTTAGGTTGCATGTCGACAGCTGACATTTCCACGCCTCCATGCGGCACTTCGACATTCCCTATGCACTCGCGCTCCTTTCCTATGCACATGGCTGTGGCGGCAGCGTGCCTTCATTAATATGCATTTGGCGCTACTGCGCCATCTTCATGCCGCATGGTCTGCACAAGCCTAACGCTGGCCTTGCGCCAAGCTTCTTGAATCCCGGGGGAAATGTTTTCATGATCATAGCAGTGTCTATGTGTCTGTCTGTGTTGGGGGTGTGAACCAAGTGACATTGTCATCAAAGCAAGAACAAAGATACTTGTCATGAGCATCCACTTGTCTACATATACCCACATATACAGTTGGAGACATGAAGAAGCATTTCTAACATTACACAATTTCACCAAAATGTTTGACTTATGGCAGTACTGACAGATGTGGTACCAGTGAATGAAAGTTATATGACATTTTTTAATACCTACTACTTTTAATACTAAAAGCCAGGCATTTTATGGGAATATTTATATTCAACCCAGTACTTTCTTAGATGCTCCAGTCTGCTTCTGTGCATCTGTCTGTTCCTTTCAATCTCTTCGGGGGTTAGAGACATAAACAGGGCATAATGGAAAATTTGATGAAGACACGAAGTGTTAGGTTAATTGGGTAGCTACAAGTTACTTACAGTACAAAGGTGGTGATTGCCTTATCTTCTTCTTTCCATCGGCACAGGAGGTCAGGACTACAACCCCAATGATGATGCTGTTTCCAGTGGATGGGATTCCAATAGCATGGACAGTAGCCTTGACCAAATTATTGCAGGCATCATCCTGTGACCCAGAAGAGCCCTCCTGCAGGAGACTCCAACTGTACTCCTTATGGAGGATGTCTAGAAAAACTTTGGACTCCTCAAACCACCTCTGTGCTCTAAAAGGTGCACTACCCACTCTTTCTCCAGCCATGATGTCTCACCTTGAGGAATCTCAGGGAAAAATGGCAAACAATTGGTGTCCAAAACAGCTGTCACTTGTCCCATCTGCTGCACAGTTATGGGCATCCCATCTGTGTGACAGATGACAAACTCAGAAAATATAGGTACTATATAACTGCTTCCATTGGCACTCAAAGTTGTGAAACATGGCAGATCTCCATCCCTGTGTATTTTGTTGAGAATGCATGCTCTACACTGACTCCATCTGATGATGGTTAAGTATAGGATGACAATTCTCTCACTCTTAAAATAATTGGCTTTCTGCATGTGCACGGAACTGCCCATGGGTATTCATGCATGTGCACTGCATCATATAAAACTCTCCATAATGTTTATCAGGTTTGCTCATCGCATAAATTAAGTGATTCAATGAGCACTATTTGCATAATCATTATACCCAGAGATGTAAATCTACATGATATAAGCACAGCAAGAAGCTCAGAGCCTCATCATGCAATAGAAGAAAATGTCTGTAACCGGAGTTTGAATCCTGCTAAGAATGTTTTTAAAGAGTTAGCCTTTCTGATTAAAATAACAGCTTAAATAAGATAAGTGCTACTTTTTGCACATTTATTTATTTGTACAATGATAATATTTTGACTTTTCTTTACTGTTAGGCATATAAGGGATGTAAATTTTGTCAGTACTTCAGAATGTGTTGTCCAAACGTGTTGGAGGTTACATTGCAAGCATACTCAATGTAGTAGCATGCTGGATTATTTGGATAGATAAGACACACCCCTGATTTCATATTGAGAGTACTATTCAATACTACAGTAGTGTTCCATGCCTTGCCCATATGTAATTAGCCTCAGCCTTTGCAACAGTGCTATAGTAATGGTCAGGTGTTTTTGGTCAGTTGTAGTTATGTGCTTGTTTTGTTGAAGACATATATTCAGTACAATACAAGCCTGACATTTATTTAAAGATTGTGTATACAGGTATCTAACTCTTGTGTTCAACTATAGCATACTATATGATGTAGTAGGATAGTAGTAATGTAAGAATTACTAAGGCTCATTAGAACAAGGCAGTTAATTCCAGTTTTCCACACCAACAGAGCAATGCCTAAGAAATGTAACTCAAAGAAAAGTACTGCATATGGTAGTTTTTCCACATCCACCTGCAAATGCGTTCTTACAGATACTGAGAATGAGGTTATACTGGAGGCCATTTATCTGCATTAGAGATGGCTCCTTGTTGCTCATTCAACTGACTAATCCTTGTGTGACCGTGTCTGGTATGAAACTGTCAGCAATGTTATGTGTGTGGTCAGGGTCAAAACTGTGACATGGTCCACCATAAGACCACCATTATGATCCACAATGCTACCAACAGTGCAGAAGTCCTATCATGAGAGTATAGGGGATGGGCCATCAACTGAACCACCCCTTATAGAGATGGAGGTGTTCCTGGCCTCATTTAAAAGCAGTACTGCTTCTGCAGAGCCCCACAGTAAGGTGCTGGATTTTGGGGCAGAACTGGACAGTCCCCAGAGCATTTCAACTACAGATGCACCAGGTAGGTAGTCATAGCTCATTTTATCAGCAGCTGCAAGTCCTGCTTACCTTGTAGTCTCTCTAAATGTCATTAAATATGTCAGACTTATAGTATACAGGTATATATGGGATCTAACATGCATGTCCATCTGCATAAGGTATGGGCAGTGATATTATTTTTTTCTCACATTTATAACTGTAAACATATCAGTTGGATATGTAGTTGAAGCACTGACTCATGCTTATACTAGATATTTTTTGATTTGGTGTATCAGAGGTGATTCTTTATCCAGTACCAGCACTGTGGAACTGCCATCATCTGATGTTGGATGATCTGTAGCCTCTGATAATGATGGTGTGGATGAGCTGGAATAATCAAGAGGTGCAGGGTCTATATGTTTGACATGGGGGGAGTAGGATAACTGCATCTCCTATAAAAATACTGTACTCTTTATGCATTTGGATATACAAGATATACAAACATTTTAGACTGGACAGGCCGATGGGTGTGCTATAGATCAAGGCAGTGTACTGGTCCTCCAGTGGACAAATGTGTGACTCTGCCTCTAGCACTGATGGACATGGAGGTTCACACAGGAGAGTTAGGAATGCTGCACACTGGACATATGGTTACTGCCCTCCCTCTGAGGTTGGTGTGTCAGAGGCTGCAACCCAACATATTTGCAGGGCTATCATGAAGGCACAAGCAAGTTCCACCACAACCATAGCAAAGATAGTGATGGTGATTCATGCTGACCTACAGGAGTACACATCCCATATGTATGATTACTTCAACAGACTAAATCACAAGTTGGACAGTGCAGTGTTTTTACTGGTTCATCTGGTAGGGGTAAGATGCTGCCCATGCCCTGTACATCCATTGATATAATCCATCATGGTGGTAGACAGCAAAATCCATGCATCCAGAGCGACATCTATTGTGAAGGTGTCTGCACCCAGGAGAAGGCATCCCCCATGGTTGTGGCTGTCATTATGATAGCTTATCTTCTAACAGCACTTACATTCTCTCACTCACTTCCCCATGAAAGGCATACACCCCTGAAAGTGCTATAGTATTTTTGGATTATATGCAGGAAAGTGCACACCCACATGGGAAGATGCATCATAGTCTTATGCCTGATTGTCATGTAAACCACTTACCAAGAGGTTAGGGCCTGTAGAAAGTAAATCTCTTATGTCTGCCTGAGTGATTGCCATGCTGTGACCATCTCTCATCCCAGTGATGATGAATTAATAGGGCAATCATAACATGGGCATTATGGTAAACACGCAAATATAGAGTTTAAAAAATAATATTAAAATATGCCTTAATGGCTAGGCTGGCCTATCTACTGTGCAAGTTACATGTATCTTCAAGCAGGGCTTGGACTATGCCTTTATCCAGAAACATTTCCAAACTTTTTTAGCAGGATGCCAAATCTCATGCATGCTGTATGGAACATAGTTGTGCAATAACTCAGTGGGATTAAAGTTGGTTAACATGTACTGTCTCAGCTATGCTTTTGCATTCCTCCTGAAACTGTGGGGTTTGCTTTCAGAGGTAAACAGGGCTCCATCTAGTTGCAGACAGAGCAAGAGATCTTCAGCTGTCAGAGATCTGGTTTTGCCATATGTGGGAGTGAGTCATCTGCTAACTATATATCAGGGAGCTCCTTTGTTGACTTATTCGGGATCCAGTTTGGATTATAGATAGGGTCAGTTCTTTAAACTCTTCTGATCATATTGGTCAACCTCTCTTGGGCAATCCTCATCTTAACACGTCAACAGAAGTCAAAGCAACACTTGAAACTCCAAACATTAGGGCTGGGAGAGTACATATGTTGCTGGGCAACAGAATATTACTGGGCAGTGATTTCCAGGTTCTGCTTTGCTGCTACATCAGCTAGGTCATGCTATCATCAAAAGTATCACTCCATATCCTTGATCTAATAAGTTAACAAGCTAGCTAGATGAGTAACCAATGACCTCACTGTAAGGCAGGGAAGTGGCAGAGTGACATTTTCAATACTCTTCCTCTCAGGAATGAGCACTTTTTAATTCTGGGAGTAGTATACAGCCTGTCAGTTGAAGAAGTGAAACTAGCTGATCAGTGGTCCAATATTCTATGTGTGACACCCTCAATGAGTCTAAAGTCCATCTATATGTAATTATGGAATAATGTATATTTCACTCCATGCTTTATTAGCAATTTAGCTGGAGTTAAGGATAAATGAAAATAATCAAGGAGAGAACAGCTTTATTACACTTGCAGCCCTGCCTGCATAACATGTTAATAGAACACACTCCAAGAAGCAATAAAACATGTTTTAAGTTAGACCGGCAATCTTCCTAAAGAAGAAAAATGCGACTAGGGACTCTTTCTCCAGAGTGATAGTGAGGACTATACTCATGCTGCTATTATTGTTTAACTTTCATATTTTGTCCTATTAATTCAATATAGGAAGAAGTCTAACATGCTGACTCTTAAGGATTGGAAAACAAAGCTGATGCTGATCTGTTTAGTTGTGAGCAAACTTATGTGGTCTGATGCCTCAGAAAACCTATGTCACTGCATTTACAGCAATCTATCCCCCAGGCTAACTTAGTCTAGTCTATTCTGGCATTTTTTTCAAAGTATGTATTTGCATGTACACTCTTTCTCTCACTGAACTTAAATTTTTGCATTATATTATGGATGAGTTCACTGGTAGAAACAAGTGGGCAGGATGGAGGAAGGGTGATGTTAGTATGCTTGATTTTTGTCTCCTTCATGTTATCTTTTTCATGCTGTTTACTTTGTAGTTGGCTAGTACTAAAATCGGCATTAAATAAGATTAAAGGCCGGAACCATGAATGGCTAATTTCCATGCTGCTATCATGCTGTGATGCGCGCACGATAATGTGCAATTTTATATTCATTAAACGGCTCTACACATCATGTACAGCCACTAAAGAAAAGTAAACGGCAGAGTATGCTAATGGAGGCATATGCAGATGAATTACATGATGGAGGAGTCATTCAAAAAGCTACAAAGTAACTGTGTAGAGACAGTGTAGCCCTTTGACACAAACACCAAATTCTATTGGAATACAGCCACCATCGCACTTAGAAAAAAAAAGGCAAAGTCAGGGGCTACTGCTGCTTTCGTTCATATATATATATATATATATATGCAACAGGTTCAGATCTATGCTGCTGCTGCTGCTGCTGCTGATGATGATGATGATGATAGACCTTGTCCAAGGAGAAGAAGGGTGTTCAGATCCCATTTAACATATCATGGACTGCATGATACTAAAATAGTAGAGTAATACAGGGTTGATAAGGAAACAATACAGGAACTCTGCAACCTCTGCCACCCCCATCACAGACCCAGGGGAAATCAAGGAGAACCTAGATCAGTGGAAACTAAGGTATGTGTAGTATTAATGATATTAGCTACTGGCACATTCCGGACTCACAGGGAGTATACAAGGGGTATCACAGGCCACAGCCTCCATAATATTTCACCAATATCTTAATGCTATGCTACAACATGCAAGGGAGTACATCTATTTTCCACAGACACCAGAGGAGACAGCAAGAACAATCCAGGAGTTCTATGCTGCAGCACACTTCCCTGAAGTCTTGAGGGCCATAGACTGCACTCACATAGAAAAAAAGCCCACCTGGTGAACAGGGACAGACATACATCAAAGGAAGAGGTTCTACTCAATCAACCATCAGGTTGTCTGTGATGACTGAAGGGTTGTCCTCAATGTCTGTGCAGGTAACTCAGACAGGAGCAAGGTTCCACAAAGCCATTCCCTAGATGATGCAGGTTACGCACTAGAACCAGGGCTCATGCTACCCATATGCACACACACCTACACAGGAAGGATACAACAATTCTCATGCTCAAACTAGAAACATCATAGAGCATGTGTTTGGCATGCTGAAGTTACAATTTCACTATCTAGACACATCAGGGGGTGCCCTGCAGTATGACCCTGGCACCTGTGCAGAATTTCTCACAGTCTGTGCCATGTTTCACAATATCATCTTGACTGAACAGCTGCAAGCAACACAGCAAGGGCCAGAGCCACATTCCTGGACCACAAGCAATGACAGCACCCCCAACACATATGAATGATGATTCTAAGGGAGAACCTCCAGCTGCAGAGGTAGCCTGCAGATGTAGGTGTGCACAATATGCCCTTCTCCTGGTTATGAGGCAAAATATAACACATACACCACCTAAGACTCAAAGCTTTGTATATATACACACACACACACACACACACACACACACACACACACACACACACACACACACACACACACACACACTCAGCAACTAAAATGAAAATGACAGCACCCACAGTGAAGCATTACATGTAACAACCTTAGCACATACAAATATTAAAAGTGATACCATCCAATGTCCACAAACATTACCTACCCATGTAATGTCTGTGTACAAATAGCATCAGAGACAGCCTCAAAGTCCATGACTCATAACTGCAGTAATGTCAAAGTAAGCGTGGAAAGTGTAGTATACAAACAAATGTGTAAGAAGATAAACTACCTGCAAACTGTCAGTCTGATACCTATCCTCTCTGTGTATCAGACATATATGCAACCCTAAGTCAAACCCAAATGATCAATGCTCATGGCAAAGTCATCATGATTCTCACAGGTGGGGGGTAGGCCAAGGGTGATACCAAAGACACATGGGTGCTGGCCATCCACCAGCAGATGTACTATCACAGACACTGCCTAATCCAGTGTGTCACTCATCTTATTCAATAAGTCTTCCACATGGTTGAGGCAGTCATGCAATAGCAAATGATAACACAATACTGTGAAGTAACTATACTAAATTAGACTGCACAGCAAGAATTGACATAACAATACTAAATTAGACAGCACAGCAATAACTGACATATGTGCTGTATACCAGCTGTGAATTTTTAAAATTGCATTCATCTCAAAATTCTTTTTATCATTGCATATTGAAATACATTCAAAATATAAACATGTAAGCAGTCTGAGTAGTGCAGTGATTTGTAGAACTAACAGTAATGCTCTGTCTGTATACAATCAGTTTCTCCTCCTTCTACTTCCATAGCTACACCATTAAATTTCTACAGTGTAGATTTAGCTCTCTGAGCACTATGAAGATGGAAATGAGGTGTGAAGTCATTAGCATTCCTGAATACCAAAAATTTAGTTGGTGTAGTGGATGTAAATATAGTGTATGTAGCCACACAATTGCATGTGCATGCCTTAGGGTTGCAGACAGGAGCAATGACAATTGTTAACTGCTAATGGCTTGCAAGTGTTACTGAATGCTTTGACTACAACAACAAGCTATACTGATGTGACTGTTCTCTCTGAGGTGTTGGTATTATGCAGAGTAGACTTACAATAAAAAGTGTACGAACCTTGAGATCTATGAGAACAACTTAAAAAAACTGATATTCTTCTACTAAGAGCACACTATCCATCCTCAGCTTAAAATCTAACTGAAATGCTAATCAGCTACATTGCACACTGAAACAAAGATGCAAATAAGGTAACCATTTGAAATGTCAGGACCTACTAAAGTGAGTCCCGAAATATAGAGAGTGAAGGGCTGAAAGATCAGACTTAACTCATTCTCTCCAGTACAGCTCTTTTGACGGTGTACCTTTAAATCCCAGTGGGTGTGGCTTGAGTCTTTACAAAAATGAAGTTATCACCTAGCAGTTCTAACAAATACTCATTAACAAAGGTCAAATATCAACACAATTATGTCTGCCATCATGTATGCTTCAAGATAAAATATTCTGATACCCTCTATGTAGCATGGTTTTGGAATTAGTAATGCAAATATGAACAAGCAATATTTGATGCCTAGAGGCGCAATCGGTGGTAACTGTAGAAAGGCATGGAAGCACACTCAGCTGTAATGAGTTAAACATATTAAGGCTAAGATGCCAGTTCTCTAAATATTTCCTTTTCTCTGAGGTATGGCAATCTTGTGGTTGGTATATGTAAGTTCAGGGGGTGTGGGGGGTTTGCCCTCCACATGGAGGATGCATATGAGGATCAGTGTATTGCACAGATTAAATGAAATTATGTTAAAGAAACTTGAAAGAGGATGCTAGATTTTAATCCAACTTGAAGCCCCATGCTTCTGGGAATACAAGAGATGTGAAAATGCAGCTTGCAATTTGTTGTGTGGAATATAAATTGCTATACATGTTTTGTACCTGTGTAATTTCCACAGTGCTTAGCAGAGTGCAAGAAGAGCTCACTGGTGAAGGAAATGGTGAACAACTTCATTCCTGTAATCTCCATTACAGCAAACAGTTTTGGCACCAGTGCGAATTATTTCTAATGAGTGAGTAATGTGCGCATGCTGTATACCTATTTCTGTGACAGAAGCTGTGAATGTAGTGACTTTTGCCCCTTAGCAGACTTTCTGTAGTGTTCAAATACATACAGTATGAAGGGAATGTAGAAATTATTACACCAGATATATGACTTATTTTTATTAGAACATCACATACTTTTTTTCCTTTGTCTTGCCTTGTGCAGTTGCTCACTACTGAGTGGCGCACAATCAAGCTTATCTGCTTAAGGAAAGAAAGTGACAACTTTTGTTTGGGGAGACTTCTGTAGCACAAATAGAGTTAGTGGCATTGTGTGGATGTCAGCAATCTGTACAGTACTGAGTGGAGAAAATCCACCTGCAGTTTGATAGTCTATGTTGCACAAGGTGTAAATGAGCTGCTTTTTAGTGACTGAACACAGGTGATCCAGGGTCCAAATCCAGATAACACTAACTTTTACAAAGGATGTTAGAATGCAGTTTATCACAACAATTTCATAAGGAAGGTAACACTACATACAAATGGCTATCATAATTATGCTTGTTGCAAGAAATGTCTCAATGATGCTTTGATAAATGCATTTTCCAATTAGCATATCTCATAAATGATTTACTTATGAAACACAGTTGAATGTATGTGTAGTTGTCTAAGCAGGATAATTATAATAAATTGAAATGCACTTGCATATCTATGATGGGCAGAACACTAACGTTAAAATCATCTTCTGTCCTCACATAGCCCATCTCTGTTTTTAGAAAAGTATGTGTACCGAAGTATGTAAGTATCATACCCCAACTTGTATTACTCATCACATGAAAGTCTATCCATCTGACATACATTTACAAACAGTAGTAATGCCTCTTTCATGAGAATTCATTTCACAGGACTTCCTAAAGTCACACACATACAAGTGTATTTGAAGTATATCTCCATTCATACTGAATGCAGTTTATCTGTAAAGAACATGGTTGAAAGGGAGTTGTCCTGTAGCACTGACAAACTGACTTGACATTTGTGCCTCTCTGTGCTTTCCTTCATGTAAATGCAGTTGGCATAGCTGTGCACATTTGTGAAGTAGCTGTTGAATGTGAGATTAGAATTTGGTGCCAATTCATACTTAGAGAGGGAGATGATAGTGCTAAATCTAGAGCACAGAGGTGGGGAGTTGAGGAGTCTAGGGCTTTCGTGGCACTCCTCATGAAACACTACAGCCGTAGGCTACTGCAGGGGGACTATACTGGGTCTCAGTATAACACTGAGGCTTGGAATAGATTAGCCAAGACTGTCTCCAGTACAGCTGGCATCCCATACACTGGAGAGAATTGTCATCACCACTAAAATGACTGGGAATGGCAGAATTAGGACCTCCTTAGCCAATGACAGGATGAGCTTAGAACTTCTGACATCTCTCCGTTGTGTAAGTATACTGACCCATCTGTATAAAATGTTATAGAATACATTACCCAACCAAGATTGTTTTTCAGTATGCTTTCTTGTCTCTTCTTGTCTTCTTCTGTGTTGTGCATCTGCTGAAGACATTGCAGTGAATCATGAAGTGCACCAACAGAGATTAATTTGCCTCAGAGTTGCATGGGGAACATTCTTATCATGTCTTACCGTAAACCTAATAACTACTGTAATTGTATGCAGTATGGCAATACTCAAGGAAATAGTTGTATTTATTACATCATAGCAGTGCAACTGATTAATGTTAAAACAGAGTATGACCTTCCCATCAAACCTGGATGTGGCAAAGGTGTATAGAGTGAATAATCGTAACTGTTTATTTTCAGAAATTATAAAGTCATGTGATATGCCATGGACCTAATTCTCCCACTCTCTTTTTTGTCTCACCCCATCACTTTTCTCTCTTTTTTTTTTCTTTTTTTCTTGGGTGGGCTAGATATTTTATATGGCTTAAAAATTTTCTGTTGTCATACATTTTTGTTTACAAAAACTGTCATGCAGCACAGAGTGGTACACTGACCACTGCGGATTGGTCGACCATCCCTCCACAGGTTGCAGCACCAATGCTCAGCACTTCAGGGTCCCAACCTGTCAGCAGTACCTCCTGCCCTACCTGCCTCATCTGCATCAAGTAGCTCTGACCTGGGTGCTGGTACACTGGTATGCAAGGGGATTAGTAGGAGTGAAGGTGGTAATTTTTTCACCCATCAAGAGCTGATGGGGCTGGTGCAGGGTGTAGAAAAGGTGCTTTTTCACATTGCCAAGATGATGCCACATCGAGCACTGACACAGGAAACTGCGACAGGAGACAGTGATGACTGTTCTGAGGGTGAGGGCTATATTCTCACTGTTCTGAGGCTTGACATGGGTGCACCTCCAATGTCCCCTACCTATCACTAATCATGGTGTCTTCCAACCTTTTGTTTCCCATCACCATCCTTGTCTGTCTTGTTTGTTCTGTATGTCTGCACCAGCTTCCACACCTAATCTTCCAAACTCACCTTCACATTCCTAAGTGCCTTCCTCAACTTTCCTCTCTCTTTGATAGAAAAAAAAAGTAAAAAATGGGCACCTGTTCCACAAAAAAATAATGACCCATACATAGCTCTCCACTTCACCTATGTGTCTTCTTGACAAACTTGGTTTGGTAGAGTTGGCTGTACAACATTATTCTGTTGTTGTCACCTTGTGTGTTGACAGTCTAACTTCAGCCAAAGCTGTCTACATTTCTACAATTAAGTTTGTGAAGAAGTGGATAGCTATGGTTCACTCTCATTATCTTCCTGCAAATTCCTCTATTCTTTTTCCAGTGTCTTCCCCTCTGCTTGCCCTCCATTTCACCACTTTCCTGTCAGCCTCATTTTCACATGTTTAATCTTGTCAAAAAATAGAATCACACACAATAGATATTGCCAGAAATGCCTCATAGGAAAGACTTCACTTTTTTTTCCTCAGAATTTGCACAGATGTTGGCATCATGCACTAATGCCATGTGACTGTGAATGGCTGTTCATATCCTTTGGGAAAACCTGGTCAGTTATTGCCATCACCTGCAGTAGTCCAGTTATTCTCATGCAAAGCTGCCTAAACATGCTGCCCTATTGGAATGCAGAGTAAATGCAGAGTACAGGAAATTACTGGCAACAGCTACTGTAACAGTTGTTTCACTATTGAAGGCAGTCAAATGCAACAGCCTCTGTGGAGTGTTGACATAAATTACTCATCTGAAATTTTATTTTTTGACCATAACATCAAGGGTTGGATTCCAAACTGATGTCATATTATTTCTTACTATAATGTTGTACTTCTATGATATGTTTCACGACATATATCTTACTTTCTGTCCAGTTAAGCATTTGACAACACATCCATGACCATAAAGAAGATGTAATACACCGCCCTTATTCTACTCATGTCTTCACCAGGTTTTGCCTGTCCTATAACTTCTTGATGCCCAGAGCCATGAGTTACTGATACAGAACATAACAGATGAATATTGAGGACACACCATAAAGATATGCCTTAATGACCCATAACGCCACCCTTACATAGGAGTCTGTACATCTGTTTCTGTCATCGCCCTGCTCACGTACCCCTTTAGATTGTTGACTATTTATTAGGCTGATAGATGTAAATGTCATGTTATAGCATTTGAAGACTGCCGTTATTTTGCTGAAAAATAATATTTACATCTTCCACTGCAGAATATGTTATCATTGTCCCTTCAAAGGTGTGATTTTGACATGTTTGAAGTATGACTTTCTTGTTGGTATGTAGAGGTAATGCTTGAGTCTGTAATCCTAGTTTTTCATCTTCACAATGGTTTGAATCCAGCAACAGGTGAAACACTTACTGCCTGTTTTTATAACTGTCTTTCCTGTGAATGAGTTGCCTATGTATCTGTCTAAGCACCTACTGTTTGATCAGTTGTAGTCATCAACATTTGCAACAAGTCTGGCAATGAGCAACTGTAGTATGTGATGCTAAATGTCATTGCAGGTGTTATTGGAAAATGTAGTGAGTGTTTGCTTAACACCGCACCCAGTAAACTTGTGATTTCCCTTGAAGCATGTCTCATATGTAGTGGGTATAAATGATTATTTCAGTAGCTATTACACTTCTAATCTGGTCAGGCAACATGTTTAAATTAGTCATTCCTAGGTATTCTTAAATTTGTGGTAAAAAGTTACTACAAAAATCATATTCTGACAATTTATAAAATGATCTGCTTACTGAAGCTGAACTCTGCTTCAACTCCACTTTTTCATTTAAGTCTAAGAGTTTACACCTTGTGCCAGAGATAAAGCTTGGATGTCAGTTGGATTTTCTCTGCTAAGTACTGCCCAGAGTCCTGAGGGGCACTCATCGCCATTAAGCCAGTTTTAACTTTAGAAGGCAAACCAAATTAAAAGGTTTTCACTTTTTCCTTCATCAGAGAACTCTTGTTTACTTACAGCCAAATGTTACACAAACAGGGAAGGCAAGCACAACCCTTCATTTTAGAATGGAACTTTGGAGCTAACATGGAAAGGTATAATACAACATGCGGCGCACCACTGAACACCACTAAGGACTGATACTTCACTGTCCTAGTTTAACATATCAAAGTAGAATCCCACATGTGCCAATGTAACCTTATAGTGATACTGTTCAAGTGTACAGTAAGAGGGCTACAACCAGTTCTGATGAGTCTTTCCTCCCCATAGGAGCATTCCCCCACCCTTGCAGTAGTTCCATAAGTTCCACAGCTACTTTTAGCCTCAGAGACATGTCTGTGTATGATCTTTAGGATACATCCATGTGTACATTGTCAACACTCCTCAGAGAGTCACACTGCAAAGGGTGAAACACTTAGTGATCCTACTGTCACCCAAGTGATGAGCTTGAGCCACCTGCCACCATCTATTATGGGCTAGCTGTTAGCAGCCATTCATAGTCTTTTTCCCCCCTCAGCTCTTACAGGCACCCAAGCTGCTAGTCAGACTTGTGTCATCTGCATCCTATAACAGTCACAAGTTTATCCCTCAATACTACAGAGTGGCTTTTCCATATAATATTTAAAATATACGGTTGGGTTAAATGCTAGCTAATAAAACATTTAAACTCAAGTTATCATCTCAGTAACCAGTCCCATCATGACATTATTAAGAGCCCATGCAAATTTCCTAGCTTTTTCAGCTCTTATCAGAGACCACTGTCTACCTAGTGCCAAATAAAAATGTTTTGAAACCGCCACCCCTATTCTATCCCTCCACAGCATGACAGTGATTGGATCCTTCAGCCTTGCCACCCCATCCTGGCAGCAGTCAGAAACTCCACCAAAGTCTCTTACAAGGTCTGGCAGTGTATGTAATACTCAAGTTTTCTCTAAGCAGTTTAGTGGTGATTGGAGCTCCTACCTTCCTCCCACCTTTGCAAAACAGTGACTGGTATTTCAGTCTCAGCCTTACATTCTTGTCTTCATTCAGAACTGCATCTCTTCAACAATCAGTACATATAAGATCAGGTTCTACAAGAGTTGGCAATAGAGGAATAACTTCAGGTTAAATCTCACTCCATCTGGTAGGATGTGACAGGGCTCTAAGTTGCCTGTCGTCTCACTTTGTCATCTATACTCCATGTGCTGCAGAGCTGTTGGCCCATGACAAACACATAAGATATATTTTATTTATGGGCACTATGTGCATAACGAATCCATTCATACATTTCACCTCCAGAGGTTACATTGGGTATCCCGGCCTACATATTCTACTGTTCATATGCCACAGTGTTGCTGCATGTGGGACCCAGATGTCTGCTCAGGCTGCCTCTGTCAGGTAGGCAATGCTGCATATGGCTTAAATGCAAGTTTTGCAATACCAAATACCCAGCTTTTGACTCTAGAGACAGTTGTGCTGTTTGTCCATATTGTATTGTCAGTTCATTCATTTTTTAACCTGTTTTACTTAATTTTGTACTACATAAAATGTCTTGTATCAGTAAAAAATAAACTATAGCACCAAGTTGGACATGGAACTCAATAACAGTCCATATAAACTTTATGAGGATTATGAATGATCATGTATTCTCTCAATACTGATTAAAATAACTTTTAAAACCTTTGAAAACTTAATGACTGCATTAAGTGAAATGCCCTGACTAAACTGTGATGGTGAAAAATTTCTTTGTCTGTACTTTTCACATGCTTTTTAAAAGTACTATACCATTAGCAAAATAAATCTCTCTAACTTGTTCATAGCGTCACTTTTCAGGTTATATGTAAAATATCCTTTCACGCTTCTAAACTATTTTGAGCCAAAGACTGGAAACTATCACATTTATGAGCTGATCTAAAGTAACTAATTTGTGTAACCAGGGCCAAAATATTGAAAGCTAAGTTTCAAACACATATTTGTTACACTGAATATTCCTTCAACATACTTGAATAAAGTAATTAAAATCTCTGTAACTTGTTCATAACATCACTTTGTAGAAATTATTATATTTATGAATTGATCTAAAGTAACTAATTTGTGTAACCAGGGCTAAAATATTGAAAGCTAAGTCTCAAACACGTATTTGTTACACTGAATATTCCTTCAACATACTTGAATAAAGTAATTAAAATCTCTGTAACTTGTTCATAACATCACTTTGTAGAAATTATTATATTTATGAATTGATCTAAAGTAACTAATTTGTGTAACCAGAGCCAAAATATTGAAAGTTGTCTAAGTCTCAAACATATATTTGTTACACTGAATATTCCTTCAACACACTTGAATAAAATAATTAAAATCTCTATAACTTGTTCATAACATCACTTTGTAGGATATATCTAAAATCTCCTGTCAAGCTTTTAAACTATTTTAAGTCAAATATTGGAAACTATTATATTTATGAACTGATCTACAGTAACTAATTTGTGTAACCAGGGCCAAAATATTGAAAGGTGTCTAAGTCTCAAAGATATATTTGTTACACTGGATATTCTTCAATAGTTTGGTGTATTTCAAAACTTACTTCTGCTGTATATTTTCAACATACATATTTAAAATTCAAACAGATATTTAATTTAGTATTTTGTGCTGAAAATTCTAAAGATGATTCTTGTACTAAAATCTTAAAAAAAATGTCAGTTTTATACCGATGGCTGCACCTACAGCTTTAGACTGATACAGTGAGAAATGAAAAATGGTGAGTATGAGTTTACAGACATAATAAAGTTATTATATTTTGCTCTTAGGGTGTTGCATATTAATTCTAAAAAAGGTGATTGTTCTTTTTATGATTTCTTCACTAGAACTCAAAATTATTGGTCTGACTTTATCAAATGAAACCTAGCCAAGCATGAAGTTTTCAAAAGGTTAATGTCAAAATATTACCATATATCTTAAGTCTTGACCTCATGATCTGCAGTAATGAAAAGTTTCAGATTGTGCTCATAGAGCAGGTTTCCACAACTAATGCAGCATTTCCTTTCAGGACAGAGTCATAAAATGATACCGTTTTTCAAGAAAGACACCACAAGTATCATTTTAAAATGTGTGTTTAAAATGTTAGAAATATGTTAGGTACCTCAGATGCAATACATTTGAAATCCACTGGAACTTTTCAGCAATCCACAGTGTGGTATTTTGCTGGTTGTTTTGTTTAGTGTCTCAGCAGTGATAGCTGACTCTCCAAGAGCTCTCTGAAGAAAAAGACATTCTCAAGTTCAGAGGTGATATGGGCTTTAGACCAAAGTGGGATAGACAGATGGTGAAGCCGGATATGATGGAGAGTAGTTTCTCATTTCAGAAGAATGATGATCAGCTTTCTTAAGTTCAGATGCTGATGCCAGTAGATCCATAACCCATTAGTATCTCAGACTGGGAGAATAATGTTTGCAAGATTAGGCACCTTAGTACTACTACTGCTATCGCTATGCATGTACTCTGATGGGTATGGTATCATAAAAAAGAAATAACTAAGGAAAGATTAGCTTCATTTTAGGCTCTTGTCATTTCTGTACTAACCAGTGTACAAAAATAAAAGACAGGGGTCTATTTTTGGCTACCAAATACTAGAAAACTTGAACTGCGAAACATCAAAAGTAAAACAGCGAAAGGGACAATTACCAAACAACGGCAACAGAAAAAAAAATACATTGAATGGCCATAGTAAGCCAACATTGCACACACAACCAGCCAAGGTGAGGGCTGTGCCCTGCACACCCAACCAACTATATATACCACCTCTGAGATCACACTATACTGGGAAATAGGACAAATTTAAAAGGTTTCCCTTCACTTCCTTATGCATTGCATTACTTCCTGGTTGTTGGCTAACTGTGGCCATTCAGTGTATTTTTTTTCAAAGTTGCCATTGTTCGATAATTGTCCCTGTCACTACTTTATGTTTGTTATTTCACGGATCAAGTTTTTCAGTGTTAGGTAACTGAACATGGGCCCAAAAGGCAGTACATGAGAGCATTGGAAAGAAAGCATTCCAAGAGTCATGGATATCGTAACATCAGTTGGGATATTTGCCACTGAGTAAGGGCAGGCAGATTTTTTGTTTTTAATATACTGAATTCAACAGGAAATTATGCTTGCAGGTTAAATAAATGGGCTGATGATGGTAAATGTCTCAGACAGGAGTCAATAGCACAATGGACACATGGAGGGTCCTAAAATTCAGGTGCATATATTGGGGGATTGGTTCTTTCCAGATTCATACCTTGCTGTTTATTTGACTGGCTGCAAAATGCGCATCCAGGATTGGGGAGAAATGCAGAAAGAGAATTTGCTGTTTACTATGCTTTTTGAGGTTTTGAAAAGCAGCAAACATTCATATGAGCATTATTTTCAATTGATTTTTTTGCCAGCAGCTGTTTGTATGAGATTGTGGTGCAGTGGTGTAAGGGAATTTGTTTTACCCCTCTGTTTTGCAATCTTGGAGTTGTTATATATAATTAGCAGGGGATGTGGGGGTGCAGGCATGCCCCTCTATAAAAAATAGTTTCAGTTTTTTGTTCGCTTCAATCATTTTAATGTTAGACTCAGTCTAAAATTATGACTCTTGTGCTGAATACTTGGAAAACTGACTGAAGAATCTGTGTCATTCATAGAGTATTACACCGAGAGACACTGTACAGTGTGTTTGTAGGGTGCAGCCAAGACTGCATTCTTATTTTTTCATAGTGAAGCTGTGCATGGGGAAAATGAGCAGAATAAATGTGCAGAGTTCAGGGAATACCACCTGCCCATTGACAAAGTTCTATTAAGTTCTTCCTGTGCATCATACTTTTATTGCACGTTGAGTGGTTGTATGGCAGAATGTGTCCATGAATTTCAGTACTGGGCAAGAAACTGTGGGTCATATATCTAAAATACTTATCCATTATCTTATCCTTGTACAAATTCCCTCAAGTACATTTTGAGGTAACAGCCAGTCAAGCTTAATTTGTCTCATTTATACTGCCTTTTTAGGTAATATTTATACAACTGAATATATTACTTGTGGCCATTTAACAACTGTTCTTGACTTCTCATTTCTTGCTAAGTTGCTTGAACTATAATCTGTGTGATGCTGCTATTCTGACAATTTATTACAGATAAATAAGGCTATAAACTGTTAGCTTCATTTGATAATCCAGATTCTGATTCTTCCACTCATCATTCACCTACTGTATAGAGTTTGGGAAAGTCAATTAACCAGCACTGCTTTCAGGAATCACCAAGAAAAAAGAGAAGAGGTTGCCTAGTGTGTTTAACTGGTTAACAATTAATAAAAAGGCAAGGAGGATGAAAAGCAGTGCCTAACAAACTTAAATTACCAGATTGGCAGGAAAATGTTGAGCCATCACCAATTATATCCATACATGTATGGATAGTTTTCTGGGCAGTTTTCTTTAATGTTACAAATCACGGGTTTCATTTTCTAGTTTTTCAAAGCACTTCAAAGTAAGTCATTCTCGGGTTATAGGGCATTCTGAATGAATACGAATTTTGTTAAGCTCAGATATGATCAGCTTTACAAATATTGATCCTCTGTTATATCTAAAGGTTTAATCTAATCACTTATACTGCTGAAAAACATAAGGAAAAGTGCTCTCAGTGACAATTATTCATGCCTGTCAGTCCTTTCTGTAATACTTATGTCTAAAAAGGTGTGCATTAATTTATTCTTTAGCTATCTGTGCAGTCGTCTGTTGAATGCAAAAAGCTAAATTAACATAACCCTCCATAGTCAGATCTATAAGGAAATGGTAAACGTTTGGCAGAACAAACGTGCCACAGGTTTTCTTAGAAGTAGTTCATAAACACTGATGAAATATTGAATTAAGAACATTTACTTACAATCATGCTGTAAACTGCTGCATGATTTTATTTTACCCAGACGACACTATTAAGAATAATAACTTCTTTAACTGCAAAAGTACAACTATCTTTTAAAAAAAACATTGATTTATCACTTGCAACACTTTTAATGATCATGGTAAACAAAATGCTACAAAATGGTATAGCAACAGTAGCATGAAAAGGCCTACATGCAAAAAGTTCGTGGCATATGCTACTGGCTAAGATTTATCTTCTGAAAGTTGTTTAGACTGTTACATGTGGTAGCTATTTGTTGTTACTTACTGAAGGCTGACAACACAGTAATGAAGAAAAATTGCAGCAATAACGCAATACAACCCAGCTGAACTACACTAAGATCCTCTCTAATATAATTAATTGTGCTGTGGCCTTGTGTCACAATAAAAGTAATAAAGAGAAGTCAATAACTGAGAAATAAATAATAGAGAAATAACTGATGAGAATTTTATTTCTAATTTCAAGACCACAGAAGAGAACTTTTATATACTATTGAACAGCAGCAGTGAAAACTCGGAAAATATGTTTAATTCCATTTCCCACTTGAGAAAACTGGAAGTATAAACTACATTTTGAAAACTACCTAAATTAAGGCCATTCTCAGCAGAGTCAGATTTGAACATCACTGTTTCTTCCTCTGCTGTCTGATCTAATGAAATTAAAAAGGTTACTGTCATCTATATGAAATCCCTGTGGTATTTTGGACAATTTAGGATGGAAGAAAACTGTAGCTAACTCAAACATCATTTGCCACCAAAGGCCAAAACAGAAAATGAGACTAGATGTCATCAACAAAATGAAACAAGAGAATGTTTTAGTCCATGCTTCACCTTTCTTCAGATATAGTCATTGTTGCACCACCATTCTTCCTCAGGTGGCTTATTATTTCTCCTTATGGCAAGTAAATAATCCACTCTCCAAGGTGCTTTTGGTCAAAGGCAATCATGTTTCTGCAGAACATAAAGAAGTGAAATACATCTCAAAATGTGTTGTGTGTGTATGACTGAGTGTGGCCGGTACTGGTGCTTACTACTCTCAGCAGCAAACAAAAAATAGAAGATTTAATTTATGAAAGCGCTTGGTTCACTGTGTTACTGTAACATGCCCTGTATTTACCCTTTGAATCAATTAATGTCTTTTTGCAGCAAATCCTATGTTTCATAATGAAGCCTTGATGTAACTAGTCTTACAGTAAAAGAACAAAATGTTTCCTGAGGTTTCTGTGAAGCACAACTGGTCACGTTGTGATCCATAATCTGCTGGACTGAAATTGTCTATATGAACCCCAGTGAAATATCTGATACAATGATTTGATGTGAATGTTATGCAATCTATTTAAAAAGAAGCAGAAAAATAATAATAAAACCAACATGAATTTTTAAAGTTTCATTTTGTAAACATCACAGTTTAGATGTTGGTTACATTTTTTTGCTTTTCAGTGACCTAAGAGCTTGATGTAACATTCATAGTATATTTTCTGGTTCACAAATTTACAAAATTATTATAAATATGTGAATGCACAGCAAAATGTGAAACTGTTTTTCATAGAAGTAATAAACTAACAAGAAAATGAATATTCTTTTATGACAACTTTCTAGAACGTCATTAATAAAATCATGTAAATTTATATATATATATATATATATATATATATATATATATATATATATATATGTGTGTGTGTGTGTGTGTGTGTGTGTGTGTGTGTGTGTGTGTGTGTGTGTGTGTGTGTGTGTGTGTATATACACAAGCATGCACATACATATGACTATATAATGAATGGCCAAGTTGTTTCATGACTGAAATAAAAACATCAACAAAAATAATTCAGCCATTCATTATAGTCACAATACAACAAAGCAACACATAGTACATGGAAAAAGGAAACAAATTTCCATGTCCAAATACTACTCATAATGCTACCACACATTCAGCTCAAATTAATTTGAGTAGTGAAAGTATTACTAGAATGGCTTTTATAAGGTAAACTGCATGTTAGGGTTGGGGCAAGCCAGGTTTAGGGTTAGCACTCAATATTAAGGTGGGCAGGAATGCTTCACACACACACCCGTGCCACCTTACTAATATGCACTAACCCTAACACTGCCCCTAACATGCAGCTTACCTCAAAAAATCCCATCTCATAACACACTAATGGTGCACATGACAGCTAAGACACTGACACCATACACATACACATGAAAACACGGCATCTAACCTGTAGCATATACGCTCGCACAAATACTAAGTCTACCCCTTTCCTAACTCACACATTAACCCTAAAACATTCACATGCACACACTAAATACATCCCTTTTCTAACCCGTATCCTAATCCTAATACACACACACACACACACACACACACACACACACACACACACACACACACACACACACACACACACACACACACACACACACATGCGCGCATACACTCCCGGCCCAGAGGTACTCACCCAAATAATGTTTGAACAAAAGCTCTTTAGTTCAATAATTAGGATAGTTCACTAGTGTTGCACATACATGTTTCACCCAAGACAGCTGTAACCATTTACTTACATAATACATATACTGTATATATATATATATATATATATATATATATATATATATATATATATATATATATATATATATATATATATATATATATATATATATATATATATATATATATATATATATATATATATATATATATATATATATATATATATATATATATATATATATATATATATATATATATATATATATATATATATATAATTTTTTTTTTTGCTTGATGAAAATGTATTGACAGCACACACAACAGTCTCACCTCTCCTTTATGAAGTGCCTAATTCTGAAATGCTTAAAAAAATATGTTTATTTGAATCAGCATACACAAAGAAAACAGTTAGATATAGGTACAAAGTCTGTGGACAATATATGCCCATTTGAGAGTTAATTAAAAAATAAGAAGCATTTCACATCTAGAAATCTTAAGAGCACGGCAAATACTTGTTACACGATATCCATTATTATGGAGGACAACACGTGAAATAGGAACCTAAATGGAAATAAAAAAAAAATCAGTAAAAGTAAATAAAAATAAAAAAAGAGTGTAAATAAGAGAATGAAACATAAAACCAAATGCAGGTTATCAGTAATGTGCTCTCCACTGGTTGGCAGTACACAGCCCCTATAGGACTAAAATGCTGCTAAATATGCAATGACAAACAAAACACAATATACAGGCCATACAAAAAGTAAGTCAGCAGAATGTGTGCCATAAGGTCAGGATTAAAATGCCACTTAATGAGTTGCCCTTTGTGTATGGCATGTGAACAGTGCTTGAATTGTTAAAAATAACTGCAGGGGCCATGGAACCTGTCTTAAATAAACCTCAGGAACCTATGGTGTTCTACCCCTAAGAGTTAGCCATCAGGTGGCAGACTCAGCCCACCCATCAGAACCCAGCATGGTACCATGGTGACCCTGCCATTGAGACACACTCACAGATACACATGGATCACCAACACCTGGTGGTATTAATGTACCATGACACAAGACATCCCCATTAAACATAAGCTTGCAGCCAGTCAGATCCATGTCGATGATATGCCAGGTGTAACTGGCCCTGTCAAGGATAATTGAGTGGACACTGGAGGAGTAATGCTGTCAAAATGACAAGGGTACCATTTATGAATGACAGGGTAAGGCCAAGGACCTGGCAAGATAGAAAGGTAAATAATCAGGCCATAAATAGATGATGCATAGTAAGGAAGTGGAAAGCACAGTATGAACTTAGTCATTGTCACCATTTCTCTGGTGGGAATCTATGAAGGTTGGATGGATGGTAGAACAGATCAAGTTGCTCTAACAACATATGTGATACATAAAGTATATCAAAGCTATATGCAGTGGTTAAACTAAGTAGCAGCAATCTGTAAGAAAAGCACACTCCAACCACAAACTGATATAAAAAGCCAGATAGAAGCCAGTAAGATCCACAACCGATTTATTGATTGAGTGCTTTCGTCTCACAATAGAAACTTCATCAAAATACCATCGTAACAAAAACTCCACCTTTTGTACATTGTCTTAATCACATAAAAGGACATCACTTCCTCTATGCACAAGGTGAACTCATACAAAAATACAAATAGCTACTTAAAAAATGCTACTTGACATTATCCTATATAAAACACTTACATATAAAATTCTGCTTTTAGTTTTAAAATAGAACTAATAGAAATTGCACTTTTAAGTCGTGGTGCCTCAGAGCCCTTGGTTCTCCATTTGCCATCTGAGCTCCTTAAGTTCTAAATATTCATTCAAGTGCCGCCCCCTCTCACCCAAAGTGAGTGCTCAATGACAGTGAACCTGAAACTGTGTCCTGGGTGCATGTCTATATGTGAAGCTAGCGCACTTTTTGTTTCATTCCTACCAATATCATAATAATGTTGGTAGATTCTAGTTCTCAATGCATTGATGATTTTTCCTATGTAAAAACATGGACACAGGGAGCACTTAGCTAGGTATATAACTCCCTTGCTACTGCAAGTAAACTTGTAACGTATTATGTATCCACCATAATTGGATATGTATACCTCCTTGCCTTCCAGGATATGTTTGCATTGCACACATAATCCACATTTTACCATACCCCCCTGTCCTTACATTCGTCTTTCTGTAAGTTTCCATCATATTTTTTATGCTAGTATCCCTTTTATATACAATTTTAGGGAATGTGCCTACCAAATTAAGGTGTTCTGGATTTGCACTAAATATGTGCCAGTTGTGGGTTAAAATCCTTTTGATGTTATAGAATTGGTTGTTAAATCTAAATACACCTGATTTGTTGAAGTAATTCACTTCTTCACTAAAGTGTGCTCTCCCTAACAGAGGAACAAAGTGTCCGTTCTCTCTTTTTATCATAACTTCCTTAAATATCCCATCCACAAATGTTTCTGAGTATCCTCTTTTTGTCAACATATTTTTTAATATGTTCAACTGACGTACAAATTCCTCATGTTCAGATACCATTCGTGCTATCCTAACCCATCGTCCTTTTGCTAAAGAGGTTTTTTGTGACATTGGGTGGCAGCTATCAAAGTACAGGAGAGTGTTGGAATACGTGGGTTTTCTGAAAATATTGGACATAAATTGTTTGATGTTGCTATTTTTATGTAATGTAATGTCCAAGTAATGGGTAGTGTCCCATGTAATAGTACTTGTGAATTCCAAATTTCTTTGATTTCCTTGATGGAGCTGGTCTTAGATATGAATATTATCATTTCTGAAGGCCAACTTTTTCAACAGTGGAGGGAGATAGCAATGGGGGCAGCGTGTGCCCCCATTTTTGTCAATATCGTTTTGGCATTCTGTGAGAAGGAGATGGTGTTCAAAAGTAAATTTACTGAATACTGGACATTCTATGGTCGTTTTTTGGATGACATCATTGTCTTCTGGAAAGAAAGTGAGGGTGACCTGCATAGTTTCCTCGAATTTATAGAGCAGAGGACTGAATTTTGGAATTCACAAGTACTATTACATGGGACACTACCCATTACTTGGTCATTACATTACATAAAAATAGGATCATCAAACAATTTATGTCCAATATTTTCAGAAAACCCACATATTCCAACACCCTCCTGCACTTCGATAGCTGCCACCCAATGTCACAGAAAAAATCTTTAGTAAACGGACAAGGGGTTAGGATAGCACGGATGGTATCTGAACATGAGGAATTTGTATGTCAGTTGAACATATTAAAAAATATGTTGACAAAAAGAGGAACCCAGAAACATTTGTGGATGGGATATTTAAGGAAGTTTTGATAAAAAGAGAGAACGGACACTTTGTTCCTCTGTTAGGGATAGTACACCTTAGTGAAGAAGTGGCTGTACATAAAGAAAGGAATTACTTCAACAAATCAGGTGTATTTAGATTACTTCAACAAATCAGGTGTATTTAGATTTAACAACCAATTCTATAACATCAAAAGGATTTTAACCCACAACTGACACATATTTAGTGCGAATCCAGAACACCTTAATTTGGTAGGCAGATTCCCTAAAATTGTATATAAAAGGGATACTAGCATAAAAAATATGATGGAAACTTACAGAAAGATGAATGTAAGGATGGGGGGTATGGTAAAATGTGGGTTCTGCATGCAATGCAAACATATCCTGGAAGGCAAGGAGGTATACATACCCAGTTATGGTGGATACATAATGCGGAACACGTTTACTTGCAGTAACAAGGGAGTTATATACTTAGCTAAGTGCTCCCTGTGTCCATGTTTCTAAATAGGAAAAACATCAATGCATTGAGAACTAGAATCTACCAACATTATTATGATATTGGTAGGAATGAAACAAAAAATGCCCTAGCTACACATATTGACTTGCACCCAGGACACAGTTTCAGGTTCACTGTCATTGAGCAAGTCATTTTGGGTGAGAGGGGGGGACCCTTGAATGAATATTTAGAACTTAAGGAGCTCAGATGGCAAATGAGAACCAATGCCTCTGAGGCACCAGGACTTAACAGTGCAATTTCTATTAGTTCTATTTTAAAACTAAAAGCAGAATTTTATATGTAAGTGTTTTATATAGGATAAAACAGTGTAAGAAACTTCTCTGTGTGGAAGATTTTCAGTCCATATATTTCTAGTTAATCACTGTATATTAATCAGATCAGACAATAGTAGTAGAAGTAGTGAACATAAACTCGTCTTAAGTCAAAACAAAACAAAAAGTAATAATAGAAAATATATAATTGTACAGCATTACTAAGTATTCAAAAGTAATCCAAGCAAGGCAGGCAGTCTGTTTCCAGTCGAAAATCCTTTATTAAGTACACAGACAAGCGATCCAAGTAAAACAAAAATAGAGTAATAGTTTCCTCACAAGCTTTCTAAATATATATATATATATATATATATATATATATATATATATATATATATATATATACTTTTATCAGGCATGGGAGTGGTTTATTGTGCTGTAAAACAAAGTGTTATTGGTACACATGTTAAATTCACATCCCTTCCCCCATCAGTGTGACACTCGAGCTGGTCCCGCACTACTTAGTAGCTGCCATAATAATATATAACCCTTATGTACTTTAAATAAAATTATATAATGATGTGGTACCTCTTATCTAACCAAATTATTAAGTAGATTATTAAGTCTGTGATTTTATCCAAAACAATATACTACATGGCTGGAAATATACCAACCTTAGTTCATTTAGCAATCAAAAAATATATATAAATATATACATATACATTTTGCATGTAAAAATCTATTTCTATTTTCATAACCTATTGTTAACAAAGATTGCTTTCGTCCTTCTAGACTTCTTCATGTGTGTGAACAAGAACCCTAAAAACCTATATAATTGTATAATTAGTTAGTATTGTTATTGCACATCATTTTGAATAAAGTGGAAAAAAGAACCAGAAAAAAATAAAAATAAGAACAGACGTATGTATGATGATGGAAACAAAATATACACTTAAATTAGGTTATGCAATGGCACCTCCACAGGGTGTGGGGACAGGGGTCTGGAACAGCTGGCCAGTGCTCATCACTGCCATGTCTTCCAGTCATTGCTTGAAATGGGTACCATAATGGGCATTATACAATGGATGAACAGAGCAGTCACCCAGAACAGGCGCATGCACCACAGAGATGATAGCTGTACTGCACAGCCTTTGTGAAAGGGTACTTGAGGGCTTTCTATACATGTCCCTCTCACTGTTGTGTTGGACAAATATCTGGGTGCCTACACTGCCCCATGAGATTGTCTGCTTCTAGGCACTATGGTTATTGCCATTTCAGTGCCTGGTGCTCGTCTGCCTTCGTTGTGGGTATACTACACATGGTAGGCAGTTCATATTCACATTCTGCTGCCTTCTCCACATCTCTCTCCAATGATGTGCGTGAAGCACAGCATGGCCATAGACATGCATGTTGAGTATGATGGAGTCAAGCATGTGCAGTGGCAATGTGGTCACAGTTTGAGGTTTTACTATTGTGCCTGACAGTGGGTGTTGTTGTCAGTGCCATTCCTCACTCGGCATAGACCCATTACGAGGGATGTCCATAGCCTTACATCCTTCCTATCTGAAGTCCAACATCTGCCATAAACACATACACACAGGGCATTCATGTCTGCATGATTTGTTTCCCCAGGAGAAATTTTGAGCACATAGCCAATACTACTGGATACCTACTCCCTTCATGAAGGACCAGCACCTTCCAACATAGCATAGTCAGCTCCCCTCAATCTCATGGCCATATCACACACTCCATTGTGCAGCCATAGTAATCCCCTACCCTAATACTGTACCCACTACTGATTCTTGCCACTGTACTGCACCCCACCAATGCATATAATTACTATTGTGCCTTGGCCTAACAGCTGTTATATGGGCAGGTGACATCTGATGCAACGAATGGCCAGTCAATGCACTGTAGACATAGCCTGGGTGTAGTATTGCATGCATTCATTTTTGTATTTATTGTTTCCAAGCTGGTCCATAGCTGTGGACCTGACACTGGCCCTTTGCAAGTGCTGCAGTGTAGTGCACCTGCTATTACTAGAATGAAATTCTAAAACGTGAGTGTCAGAATGGATTTCTGTATTTTAGACATTGCAAACTACGCCACAAAATAAATTTGTGTCCTGTGAGGCATAATGCTGCAGCTATGTACTGCATGGTTAGGTAAGGAAACACAGCTCTGCTTTGTTTATTATTATGGCATATTGCTTAACTTGGAGTGAACAGCTGATCTTTGTATATAAAATCAACAGTGTTAACAAAAGACCCTGAAGATGAGTGTATTTAGATAGATTGTCATTGTGTTGTTAACTTAGGATATGATAAATGTTGTATAAAAAGAAACTTACTGCATTTTAGAAAAAAAAGCTCATATTCTTAAAGTAGCAGTCTGAGCAGTCACTAAATGATATTGCATGATTTTAAACTCAGCTTAAGAATATAAATCATAACTGATAAAAAATATTCCAGAAGGTGCAACCTAAGCTGATCAGTGTTTTGTTTCATGTATATAAGTTAGTTATTGTAGTCTGCCATGTTAGATTCACATTCTGTGTAGTCTTAGTTCAATACAATCCTGGACCCATAACGCTTCTTGCCATGACAAAATTACTGCCTGAGTGAACTTGCAGATATGTGAGACATGCAATTATCTGCCATTTTACATCCACATCTACCATGCATGATTTTCTCCTGCTGCCAGTTCCTCAGATGGCTCCTCAAGTCAGTACCTATTGTGCTGCTGGCTCCAGCCTTTGTAGTCCTCAGCCAACAATCTTCTGCTCTACCTGTGTCCATACAATTATGTTGTGCAGAGTTACATTGAAAGCAAATATCTAGCTGCAGGTCTCCAGGGAATACTGCAGCAGAAGCAGGCCTTCCTCAGTTCAAACTTGCACTTTATGATGATTCAGGTCTATGACAGTTCAGAATTGTATAGTATTTTAGTCAAGCCCCATTATTTGTGTATTTGTGTTACGAGCCATTGTTACAGAGAATATACAGCATCAGTAATACGATTTTCCTGTGTGAAGTCACCCTGCATGATCTGTTGGAACAATTTGGACATATGCCACATATGGGAATTGTGGAAACTGCCAGGACTATGCATAGACACACTGCATTTGATACATTGTGTGTTGCACACCACATGCCAATTGATAGACAGGAAACTCTTGCAGTTGATGTACCATTTTCTATGTAGATCAGATGAGGCAGGCAAGGAATACACCGTCAGTCTTTAATAAAACACAAATACACAACGCAAAGCTTTTGAGCATGACTCTTTCTCAATGCATAATAAGAGGCAAGTCAATTATCACATTTATACAACTAACTGCCCAATAAAATTCTAACCAATAAGATCACATGTTAAAAAATTAATTAATTAAAAGGCATAACATTCAATTTCATTTACAAACTGCCTGAAACACACAAAAATATAAAAATACATACACAAATACACATTCAAATATATCACTAACATATATAACTGTATAACTGTCTAACCCCAGTAAAATATCATATTAAACATAGTCATGCTTATATTTTAGCATAGGTTTCAAACTATTCTGACTATTCAAAGCAGGACTAGTAGCTGCTCTAAAATAATCTATCCACTTACATTCAGCTAACTCAGTAAGCAGTTTAATATCATTCCCTTGTTTTCCTACACTTATTATCTGAATAACACAGAACTTAAAACTATGAGTATTACCCATCAATTGGATATGTTTAAACAATGCATTATTATCAACGTCCCTATGTATTTCTGACAAATGAGAGCAAATCCTTTGCTTTAACTTCAGATTGACGGTGTATTCCTTGCCTGGTCTTTTGGATTTTTGCTGACATTTGCTATGGAATACTTCAATTCCTGAATGTGGTTGTGGTGCTGCAGATCAGATGGGGCCTTTATAGTGATGTGTGTGCATACAATGTCAGGAGAAATGGATTATTTCATAGAATTCCCATACATTCTTGCTTCTCTCTTCTGTCATCCTTTGGAGTCACATTTGGTCCTCCACATGTTGTGGTAAATGGTGTAGCATTCACAAGGGAGATGCTGGTGATAGATCCACCATGTTCTTGAAAGTTGATGGAAGGTTCTTGTAGCTAGAAAAGTCAAAGCTGAATGCATACACATTAGTGTTCACAGGGACCAGTATTCCACATATGCTAAGAGATTCAATGCAAGGACAGTAGATGTCTACCGACTTCCATATGGGGCCTTTATCCACATGATAGCAGTCAGTTATGCCCCCATAATAGAGCTGATGGTATGTTAGGCATAGCTGGCTCCTTCCATGATACAAATGGTGATGGTGCACCTCATTGTGGACGCAGCATGTGAGAAAAGTCTCTTGCATGTACCACTTATAAATGACTGCTGTTACACTTAGCATTGCAGCATGGTATCTTTCACTATTTAGTGAGAAATCACTGTGTCCAAACTCACCTGTGGCAGAAGCTGATTGCTCAGTATAATGGTGGTTCTGAAATCTCTCTATCATATCGTTTATCCTCATTTGCAAATAAGACTGGGTTTCATTAGTATAGTATTGCTAATTTTCAAATCTTTACACAGTCCTTAACATGTGATGCTGACCACTCAAATTCATCTGCTTACACAATGGTGCTACCTAGGTCTCTGAAAAAACCCTGCCCTGCATGCCACCACTCCTCGTGTGATTTTGCCTAATGCATTGAGTATTTGTTTTTTAATCCTGGTGTATTTTTTTTCCTGTAAAAAAATATAATCTTGTGCAAAATAGAAGCTTTAGTGATAGTTTGTTAGCATATGAGTAAGAAAGAAATACCAGGAAAGTTTTTAACTGACGAGCAAATGAACCCAAACTACTGATAAATGATAAGGACAGTAAAGATCTTAAGAAGAAGATAGTGTATATCATTGTGTACACACTATAACATCAGCATACTCTCAGTAATCCACAGCCACGTCCCTGGTTTGCTAAATGTAGCCGAAATGTGTATACAAGCAGAGTGTACTATGACACAAACAAATATTAGAGCTTTAAACATGCTTCTCAATTGACCTGATTTTTGCAGAATGTCTAGATTTTTGCCTCATACGTTTGGTCTTTTCCTCATAACATTATATTTTTTGGCAAATCATTGCGGATTTAACTCACTAGATGATGACAGACATTTCAGTTTCTGACAATATCCACCAGAGAATGCATAGTAAAGCAAAATTCATTATTCTATTAACTTTCTAAGTTTACATGACCAATATTTAAGATCATACTTGACTCTCTTCATACACAAAAATATTGTCATTGCATAAAAATGTACTTTCACGGCTGTTAAATGTCAGGTAGCTTTAAAGGCTGCTATGTAGCCATTGAAACACAAAAGAACACAAAACACGAAGAACTATAATAATGGCACAATTAATAAGCTGGTTGCACTGAAATTTATAGGAGAGGTAGGATACAATAAAGTAACATGATATATCTATCTGCATCAATCCTTGCAGCATCAGTGTTCAAGTAGTAGACATGTACTGTGATGTTGCTATCATTAAAAAGTAAACTATGATGCCCTCAGGGGAGTCAGAGCATCAGTACAGTCCACACTGGTATATTCACAGTTTCTTAGCAAGTGGAGCCACTGCAGCAATCAGAGTAAACGTAACCACAGAACACACATAATAGTGACATGCAGCAGATGTGCAGATTGCAAACCAAACACTGTAAAATAACATACAACCATTAGAAGATTTGAAATCCACAACTAGTACGCTGACACAGCAAACATTATTAAATGAGCACACTGAGACACTGGAGTCAAAATAAAAGCATCTTGTGTACTTTATAATAGATTGGTAGGTACAGAAATACTTAGATTGTTTGTGTAACAGACCAGCTCATGCCAAGGATTTTTCATAAATTTTGTCCCAGGGCTGTGGGGTGCCATTTCACTATGATTATATATGACCAACTATATTGCTTCTTGTGACTGTCATACAATGTAAAACAATAGAAAGATTGATATGAATTCTAAGTCCTTTGTGATCATGTGTAGGCTGTCTGTGTGAACATATTATAAGTTGGAAATGGGACTATGGGACAGCGTTAGAAAAGACGATCAGGTAGAAGGTATAACACAAGGTGAGCAAATAGGAAATGAGAAGGATAACAGTCAGATAGGAGCCAATATTTCCCAACTTCATAGATCAACGATGGCAGACAAATCCATAAGCAACTCTGGTTAGAAAGTACTAAACTCCATAAACTGATGATAAGGATGTTTCGTCGCCAGAGAATAGAAACCACGAAAACAAGAAAAAATACACCTAAATACATTATTACTAGGCTAATTGCCCTTGCAAGCCATTTTAAGCCTAGCCAATTATCCCTTGTGAGACTCAAACCCTGCACCTTGTGTTTGCTAAATGGATTTGAACCATTGCTTTTATAGAAATGCACCAGCACAGCATGCTATGGAAGCAGCAATAGGATAGGCTTCTGTAATGCACATTTCAAGAGGGGGATAAAAACCAGGATAGCAAGAAAAGAAAATGCACATGAATAGATTTGAAACCCTGCCCTTGTCACCAATATCTTGTTAACCAGTACGTTACTATGGCATGCCATGGAAACACTCATAGGAAAGATTTTTGGAAAACACTTTTAGAGGAATGGGAATCATAATAGCAAGAAAAAAAATACACCTGCATGGATTCAAAACCTTGCTGTTATCGCTGACATGCTCTAGAGCAGTGCATTATCACAGCATGCTGCAGAAACACTCATACCAATGAGTGCTGAGAAAAACATTTCAGGGGAAGGTTAGAACTTGTAGATTGAACCATCTCCTCAGTTCTTCAAGTGAACAGCGAAAAAAAAAACAAATATAAGTGATTGCCTTATTAAAGTTATATCTATGCCCCACAGTGTTTCCACTGAAGAGCCAAAAAAAAAAAAAAAGGTGTTCCTTCTACTGGCACACCAACCAGGTGGCCATATGCATGATGATATGACTCCCCCTCCCATCCCACCCAGTAAGGTTCTTTTCTGTGCCCTTTCCTCAGCTCTCCTTCAACATACTATATTACAAAAAATATTTATTCTTTTAAACTGTAGCAAACTGTTTGCTACAAATGTAGTAAGCAGTTGTTACAGTTTATATCCTGTCTGCATGGAATGCTACAGTGCAACTGTTTTAGTTAAAAAAAATAATTAGTTTAAACAATGGTAAACTGCTTGCTACAAATGTAGCAAATAGTTTCTACAGTTTATATGCAGCCAGCACACCCCATACCTTTCAACTGTACAGATTTTTGCAGAATGTCCAGACTTTTGTCTTATATTTTTGATCCATTTTTCATAAAATTGTTTTCTGGCAAATTAGTGGCAAATCATTAAAGGCTGAAGTTAGAAAATAATGACAGTCATTTGAGTTTCAGATTTTATACCCTTCAGATAATTCATGTTAATGCAAAACCTGTTGTACTATCAACTTTCAAAGCTTGTAAGAGCAATATTTAAAAATTGTCCCTATTTTTTGGCCTTTGTCCCACTTTTATTTATGGCTTGTCAAGATTTCTTGCACTCAGAGGTTGAGAGGTTTGCACCTTGCTGCAGTGCTCAGATCTTTGTTAAAAATAGTTTTACTTTAAAACTGTAGCAAACTTCTTGTTACAATGTAATAAGCAATTTATATAGTTTACACTAGCCCATGTGGGCATTTGTGTGTTGTGTTCGTGTAGTTTTTGACCAGGTTAAAGGTTGAAATGGAAATATATCACAGAGATGGTGCAGGTAAACAAAAGTTTGAAACACAGGATGAGCTACATGGAGGTGGGCCAGGAGTATGTCATTTAACCTCTTAGCTCAATGACAATAGACAAACCCATAATTATGATTTGTCAGATCATGCCAAAGTCCCTGAAAATTGGATAATAAGAATGTTTCATTTCAGGGGAACAGAACACATCATAGCGAGAATGCAGAAATATAACTCAATGGATTTGAACCAATGCTTTTGTCATTAATATTATCTAGATCACTGCTTTAGCAAGTGAAGCCTCAGGCAAATGTACTATGAAGGTATCAAAAAACACACATTTCAGAGGAATGTTAGAACAGTGTTAAAGACCGAAAAGTGAACATTGCTGGGGAATTTCCTAGTGTTGCATGATGGAAACAGCATCTTTTAAAACAACACACCACTCTCAATGGATTACAACCCTGCACCCACTACAGTAAGAGCAGATTCATTACATCATGAATACATTGAGACATTGAAATCATTACAGTCAATGTGTCACCTTTGCCATATTTTATAGTTGCTTGGTGAAGCACAACTTCACTCATCTCAGATGCATGACTGGTGGCACTATCAGTTGCGCATGTTAGGGATATTTCTTGGGTTTTTCCACAGGATAAGAAGTGTCATTTTTGTGTGATTATATATGACCATCAACATTGCTCTATGCCACCTATCATGCTAGAGAATGATGATTTTGATATGTATGCCATTTTGAGTATGAGTAGTTTGTTTATCTTTTTTGATGAGATTAAAAGTTAAATATTAGAGCTTAAGAGAGAGATAAAAATGGAAGCAGTCACAGGGTAGAACAAAAAGTTGAGGAAGTGACGAATGAGCAGGATAGGGAAGGTACAGGGGCAAAACTCTCAACGAATGTTGACCTACAACAAATACTTGCATTTCACTGACAGTAATTATCAATGGATTGTCAGACAACTGCACTTTTTAGGCTAAGCAGTTGTAGCCAATCATGTGTACATTATTAAAGTATGTGGAGAGTGCAGATGTATGGCTGAAAGTATTTTATTCTTACGGGGTTGATTACTTTTTATTTATTTATTTTTTTATTAAGAATGAAAAGTTGAGGAAGGAAGTCAGGGAAATATAGGTAGGTAAGATGGGCAAGGTAGGTCACAGGGAAAGACAGACATGACTGACATACTCCTGGCTATCCAGCCTAAATATAAATCCCTATGTCACAAGATGCGTCACAAACTGGCTCAAAGATAGAACCCACAGAGTCAGAGTTGCTGGAGCCATGTCAGACTCGAAACCGGTCACAAGTGGCGTCCCACAAGGTTATGTCCTGGGACCTCTCTTGTTCGGTATTTACTTTTCTGAGGACAGGCCAATGTGGGAGGACTATGGCTCACCAAGTTCGCAGATGACTGCAAACTGGGCACCATAATCAACTCTCCAGCTGACACAAACATCCTTCAAAAAGGTCTCGCAGAGATGGATAACTGGTGCCAGAGCCATGGTCTAAAGCTAAATGCCAAAAAGTGTATAGTCATACCCTTTGGCAAAAACAATGTGCCCACAAATTACCACATAGGTGGTAACCCATTAAGTACAGAGAAAGTAATTAGGGATCTGGGGACCCAAGTTGATAGCAATCTCTCCTTTGACAACCACATTGCCAAAGTGGTTAGAATGACCTTCTACATAGCCCACCTCATCATGAAAGGATTCACATCTAGATCAAGAGAGGTAATCGTGCCCTTTATTCATCCCTCATCAGGCCCATCATAGAATACAATGCCCCTTTGGGATGTACCTTACCCGACACCTGCAGCAATTAGAAAGACCCCAAAAGTACCTCACCAGGAGGATCAAGGGACTCAAACAGATGCCATATGCTGCTCAGTTAAAAAAAACTCCAGCTCTACTCAGTTGCATACCGCCTACTTCAAGGCGATCTATGCCTGACATATAAAGCTATGTCCAACCCAGAATTAATGGACATGCTCCACCTCAGTAAATCTAAATCCCTTAGAGCCACGCGCTCGAGGGACTTGAACCTCAGCACAGAAATAAACAGAACATGCTGGAGGGACAAATTCATAACCCAGAGGCTCCCTTCCCTCTGGAATAGAATTCCAGTTCATGCTAGGCAGAGCACCTCACTGACTCTCTTCAAGAAGAATCTTGATGAGTGGATGGGGGATCATAGGTTTGTCCCAGGGATTACTTCCGCGTCACTATTAGACAGAGGCACAGTAAACTAAACTTTAAAAAGGGCACAGTATACTCAAATCAAGGGGTGGCGTAAGCCAAACATAATCGGGCTAGGCTTATAAATGCCCCAGGGCAGATAGCCTAGTATGAACCTATGAACCTATGAACCTATGAACTTATGACTGACAGGGTGTGGTGTAACACAATGAGGAGGGAACACAACACTGTTGGAGATATGATGTTACTGTTGGAGATATCAGACAAACAGAGGGAAGACAATGGTGAAGGGTAAAATATACAAGATATAATGGTGGGCATAGGCACAAAAGGGAGGGGAACACCTGGTTTATGGATAGGATTGAGTGTCGGGAGATGTAGTCCCTGTCAGCTTAGAACTGGTGGCAGATTACTCATCACCCTGTGAGATATCACCACTGGGACCTGCCTCAGAAGCTGGAGGCAGAATTTGGCAGGGAAGCAACTTGAGGACTGTAGCATGGTCTCTGTACATCCAGTGAGAGCATCCAACCTCCTCTCTAGTATCTCCTCCACAAGGAAAGGTGTCTACTCCACTTGCACTGCTGCTGGAAGGTACCAATGTACCACCCTCCATTGCAAGGCTCCCTGACTCAGGTGGTGCAGTAGGAACAGGAGGTGTGGAGCCATTGTGACAGGCTGGGATCCAGATGTTCTAGATACCGCTGTTGTTGGTGATGTTGCTGCACAGCACCCAGCACCATCCTCACAGACAGTCTCTGTGAGGGGATGACAGCCAGTGTCTGCAAGAATTGTGCTGGGTGCTCTGCAGCTGCATGTAATAGTAATAGAACTGGAGATATAAATAAATAAATAAATATATAAAAAATAAAAGATCACAACAAACAAGTTGAGGGAAGAGGCATACACAAGCAGTCAAACTGCATTCTTAACTGTGTCGATACTCGTAAATTGAAACAAAATAGCCTTTTGATAGTAGGATTTATATAGGTATGTCATCAACTTGTATATTTCATTATTAAATTTGTTGTTGGGGCCTAAGGCAAAACCAATTCTCACATGCAGTCTGTGATAAGATCATGCTAACTGCAGCAGATATTTATCGGGAAAGTACATATGTGCTTGTGGCCAGTCATACCGATTCATTTTTTTACAAGAATACAACTATGTATATACATAAGAAACATGCTGACTATTTTTGTCAGATATGTGTACTATATACTGTAAAATGCCCACACATAATAAATACGGATATTACATACATGAACCTTATAGTGGTGCATTCATACTATTGGGATGTCACATAGTCTACTGTGACAACAGATATTTTTATTGGTAGGGGTTTAGGATCCATGCTACATGTGACACCCCCCATGTAGTCTATTAAGCTATCTGTCAAATTTTCTGTAAATATTATGTGGGGAAATCAGACAGACAATTTAAACTTAGAATTAGGGAACATTTATACCACATTAAGAAACAAAATGTGCACAATGCATTAGCGAAACATGTTAAGGATACCAATATACACCATACTTTTAAGTTTATGATATTAGGTAGATATTTTGAAAATAGAAGGGGAGGTGATGTCAGAACAAGAACTGAAACACTTGAAGCAGAATGGATCATAAGGCTTAGGGTAGGTACAGGACATGGCCTAAATGATCATATTCCATTGAGACCGATCCTAAAGACTCAACCCCTAAGCAGATGAGTCTTAAATATTTTATTTTTATATTTTTTTATGTTTTGAGTACATATTTTGAGTATGACATTTTTAAGTGATATTTATATGAATTTATGAAAGTATTTATATATATGCTTATTGCAAATGTATTTTATAAATGACATTTATTGATGAAATGTTTATGTTTCTTTAAATGGTATAGCACAGGTCATGTGGTATGTTCAAATGGTATAAAACAGGTGTTTTATTTTATTGTAGATTATTCACCTGAGCAAGCTAAATCTGAAAGCGCTTGTGTTAGTCTGACTACATTAAAACCGGTTGTTGGAAACTGGAGCCTGGTCTCTACAGAGTCATTTGTTCTATTGGACTGCTTGGATTCACTTATTATTACTGTAGAGACGCCTGGATTTCACTGGTTTTGGTTGTTTTTTTTTTTTTTTTTTATAATGAGCCACATATCCACCTATGCAAGGAGTGGCATGCACAATCATAATTCTATCATTTCACAGCCATGTGAATTCAATTAAGGGATGCCATTTCTAACAGATGTGGTACTGCTATATCAAAATTATACACAATAATTTGTAATGGTCACAATTATCACTACACAAAAAGGCACATTTTTCACATCAGCTGCTATACTCACCTTGGCACTCACTTAGGCACTCTAATTTGCTTCTCTGCATATCCCTGTTGCTTTCTATCTCTGTACTGGCTGGAGATATAAAAAGAGCATAATGAATACAGTGGCATGCATAGGCAAGACATTTAGTTAGCAAATGGATGTATACTTACAGTATGGAGGTGGTGATCGTGCCTTAATTTCAGCTTACCAGTAGCCAAGGAATGTCAGCTTTGCATCAGCTTAGGTCACTGTAATGGTGACGGCACGGTTACCCATTGTATGAGATGCCAGTATACAGGTGACAGCCTTGGACAAATTATTCCAGGCATCAGCCTTATACTGTGACCTGGTATAGCCTTCCTGCAGGAGCCTCTATCTGTACTGCTTTAGGGAGGATTCCCAGAAAAATCTTGGACTCCTCCTCCTTCTCAAACCACCTCTGTGCTCTAAAAGGAACACTACCCTCACCTTCTTCAGCCATAATAGTCTCACCTTCAAAGATCTCAGTAAAAATAGCAGGAAATTGGAACCCAAATATCTAACTGCATGTTTCAGCCTCTGCATATAATAGTAACAGAAATGATGGGCATCTCATTTGCATGATGGATTGCAAAATAATAAAATATAGGTACTGTATCATTGTGGTTCCAATGGCACTCCAGGGTGTGAAACATGACATTCCTCCATCCCTTTGATTGCTGCTTAGAGTAACTGCTCAACAAGAGCTTCATCTTCAAATGGTTAATTATGTGATGACAATTTTCTCCTCCTTAACATAATTGGCGTCATGCTCATGCAGTGAGTTGTCCACAAGTGGTCAAGCATCTGCACAACATTGTGTAGTAATCTTCACAATGTTTATCAGATTTTCTCATCAAGCAAATTAAGCAATTCAGAAACAGCAATGTGATGATCCCTAATAAGCATAATTATCATGGCTCATGGAGTGAAGCTACATGACAAAAGTGCGACCAGAAGCCCAAATCCTCATCATACTCTGGAAGAAAACCACTTTGAGACAGATCTGAAGCCAGTGGGTTGAGAGTTTCTAAAACTCTTTTTCACTGTGAGTCACATATCTTGAATATACAAGGTAAGTCCTACTTATTATACAATTAATTCCATTCTATGGATGAGCCAAAACAGCACTGATATCCTACCCACACAAAGCCAAAACAGAGACCTGGAAAAACCTGAAATAAAAGATGTTGAAATACTACCCCCAGTTATAATATTATTTGGCAAGATAGAACATGTGAAAAAAGCAGGTGGAACAGCTATAATCTTTCCAAATATGCTTTCAGTAACTCCCAATACAGGCACAATCCAACAATTTGTTAAAGCAGAAATCCTAATCTCATTCGTAAAATTAATATAGCCAAGAACATATTTATTTAACATTTGTTTACTGGGACAGAGCACATTTTTACCAGAGGCCTGGGGAGAAATGCTATAGACCCATGTCTTTGGAATGTGGGAGGAAACTAGAACACCCAGAGGAAATCCACACAAATGCAGGGAAGACATGCAGACTTCACACAGAAGCCACCTCAGCTGAGAATTGAACTGGAGAACCTCTTGCTGTGAGGTGACAATGCTAACCACTGCACCATTGCATTACCTCACATATGCATTGCTGCGCTATATATCCCACCAGGACAGAGAATTCCAATACTTGAAAACATAATATCCGAGATAGCGGATACAATTACAATTGAAATTATCCTCCAGAATGATGTAAACAGTGACTGGCAGTCTTTATTTGCAAACTTAGCAATCAACAGCATGGACCTCTTTGTATTCAGTCAACTTAATAATACACCAACAAGATATGGCAAAAATAACTCCCAATATTCTATCTTGGACTGGATTCTGGTTAACAAACCATCTAATTTTATCTCCTCAGGTACCCTTGCAGATATACTGAGTGACCATCTCTCAGCTTATACCCACAGAAATATCAAGCAACTAACAAAGAAACATAAGCTCAAAATTTCCTGTAATCTCTCCAACTTTTCCAAAGTCTTTCATTGAAGCTCTAAAAGTGGTTGACTGGTCCATCCTAAAAA
Source organism: Protopterus annectens (assembly GCF_019279795.1). Classification (NCBI taxonomy): domain Eukaryota; kingdom Metazoa; phylum Chordata; order Ceratodontiformes; family Protopteridae; genus Protopterus; species Protopterus annectens. Next base: position 1,256,482,351 of record NC_056731.1, read on the forward strand.
GACTCCTCTTAAATGATGCAGTTGAATACTTCATTGCAGCATTTCTAAATATTCTTAACACCTTAGCCCCACAGCATACAAAAATACTTCAAAGCAACCATGCCCCATGGCTGAACAACCAGTGTAAACTCTTTAAGAAAGACTGAAGCAAAGTATGAATTAACTGGCAAAAGAATAAAGTGACAAAAATCTGCATCTGTTCAGACAGCTACAAAACCAAGTCAGGAAACAAGTTAATTGAGATAAAAAGTCTTATACTCATCTACAAGATAGCCATAAAAAACAACTATAAAAAAATCTGTCTCATCAACCCAGGTAGAAAAAGAATCCCAGCCCATACCCAGACATTCCCCCTCTTCAAACAGCTACCTATTTTAATACATACTTCATAGAATGCATACCCAATTTATCCCCAAACTCACCTAGAAAAACCCTTCCATGCAGCTATCTTCTCCCACCATAGACCCTAGCACATCTTCTTCACAGAATTCACCTAACTGCAACCTCTCCAATACACAGATAGACAACTCCATCCACTTTACCTTTAAACCTGTTTCTATAACTCTCATAATAAAGCTTTTATATAAACTAAAATCTTGTAACTTCTCACCTGACAACCTTCCCCTGCGATATATAAATCTAGCTACAGATGCAAAAGCATAATCAGTCAGCATTCTTACTAACAGATAAATTACAGAATCCTGTGCCCCTAACTTATGGAAAATTGCACATATTATCCCTTTACATAATAAGCTAATCACCAATAAGCAACATGAATTTTGGCCAGACCATAACACTTCCACTGCTTTACTCTCATTTATGGACACTGTCAATAAAAGCTTGCAACTATAATAAACTTGTTATCTGCAGTATTTCTAGATTTATCAATAACCTTTGACATCATCTTTCACACTAAACTCTTCGATCAACTTTCCACCCTAGGTTTATCATCGCCATCTATTCAATGATTTTCCAGCTACCTTGCCAACAGGCAACATGCTGTAAACTGGCAAGGGTCCATCACTGCATACCTTTCAACTTCTACAGGAGTCCTACAAGGATCCATCCTTGGCCCTCTACTATTTAGTATTTTGTATCACTATCCTACATTCATCTTGTTGTGAAGGCACCCTGATTCAATAAGCAGATGACTGTACTATCTGCTGCTCTTCAAACACCTTAGGTCACTTCCAAGAAATCACTCAATGAGCTGTCATCTCCATTCAAACCCGGCTAACAAAAGCCCAACTCTTAACATCAAAAAACAAACTTCTCCTCTTTATCCCCAAAACTCGCACTCATAACAAAGCATCTTTCGAAATCTTTTTGGCAAATAGAACTGAAATTTAATTATTCGCCATACCAACTATAAGGAGTCTTAATAGTTGATAATTTTAAATTTGACCTGCATATCTACAGCAATGTCAAGAAAACCCATCAAAAACTAGGCATGCCATACAGGATCAAACATTTTCTGAGCACACCCAGAAAAATTACTCTAGCCAAAACCTACCTTCTGCCCTCCTTTCTATATGGAGCGCCAATTCTAATCAATTTACAATAATCCATAAAAAAACAAACCTGAAAGCAGCTACAACAAAATTGCCAAGTTTGCTACTTATTCACCTTCCTTTACCTATTGCTGTAAAGCTCTGCATACCCTTAGTTGGCTGGAACTCCCCTCCACCTCTCTGACATTCAGCTTGTAACAATAAATAAAATCATACACAAACAATTAGTCTGCCAATCTCTTACACATTCTTTCAACATATATTTCCCTAAAAGAACTCTCAGATCAGAAGACAAATTTCTTCTCACCATAAATATACTAAATTAGTCCCCTGGATAAAGCCTATACTTGTGCTCAATAAAACAAATCCCTACCTCTAACTACCAGAACTATTTTGAACCTAGAACCTTTAAATGCTCCCTAAAAGTATACTTTACAAACTCATGGATCTGCTCCTGTGTCAGTCCTGGCTGAAGTTGCTCACTATACTTCACTCACCACCCCCAACCTAAGTCACACCTCACAACCCCCTCCAACCTTCCACTCCACTTTCTTTTGTTTTTCCCACTATCATAACATACCCACTTTTCCTGTAGACCTTTCCTGTACCTCTTTCTCTTTCTGTTTCCTCACTACTCACTAGCTGAAGACTCCCTACCCTGCATTATTTTTATACTCTCACTTTCTCTCCATCCTTACTTCTATTACCGTAATATGAACCCCCTCTCTCATACTAAGAGATCACTCAATTTCCTCTCACTGCCTCTAGTCATGTAATCTCTAATATCTTTTTTAAATATCTTATTAGAATTGTCTCAGGTCTCATTTATCACATACTAATCTATGTAACAGATAATATGACTAATGAGTTTTTCATCACATATTTTCTCCAACTCATGTTATTGTTCTTCATTGCACTCTGCTATGAAACATATGTTTTATGTTTTTCTCATTACAATGTTTTTTCACTCCTATGTTTTGTTGAGTTACATGATACTTTGTGATTTAAAATATCTGTAATTGATTTTTGTTAGGTTGTGACTGCGTAGTTTTTTCCCCAAGCCTCCATTGAAGATGATCACTTTTTGACCCAGTCACAGTGTCCCGGTAAACACATGTTAAATAAATAAATAAATGCATACATAAATATAATGTTACATTTGACTGTTCATAGACCCTAATGCCTGTGTGGAATGTTACCTTATCAGTACTTTTAAGATCTGTTGGGCAAAGCTGTGCAGGGAAGTACATTACAAGTGTGCTATAAGTAGCAGACTGTACACAGCTGTTAATAATGATGGTAGACACCCTCTTGGGCTCATATTCTGAATAACGTTTATTACTACTTCACTGTTGTGTGTCCTGAAAAATTGTAATTAGGCACACAACCTCATGGAAAATTCTGTTGTATTGGTCAAGGTTGTTGTTTACTTTCACTTCTGTAATTGAAGTTGAAGGCTTTTTTTTTCTTTGGGCTAACCACTTGCTGTCTAGTTTTGATTGGGTGGTAACCTGGGTCTGTGAGCTGCTATGTTATTGTTAGCAAATACTTAATTTTTGAAGTTCATAATATATGTTGTTAGTGCACACATTACACCTGACATTTCCTAAAAGATTGTTGGTAAACATATATAACAGCCAGGTAGACACTGGGCTTGATATATGACCTGGCAGGATAGGAGCATTATGAAGATTTTTTGTGATCATGTAAGAACAAGGCTCTTACTTCCTCTGTTTTCCATGCCTACACAATACCCCAAAAAACAGGGACCAAAACAAACACTGAGATCTGATGTCCCATCTGCATCTACCCTCAAGCTTAAATTTATAGATGCAAAAAAATATAGTATTACACACCCTGACTCTACATCACCAATGGCACATTGATATCCATGCTGCTGGTCAGCCTTTCCATGACAGTGCTTGGTCTTATATGGTCACCAGTGTAAAAGCAGTGGATGGACATGCATCATTTCTACTATATATATCTGCTTAGTTAATGTATAGTTAGTTGTAAAGCTACGTGCAGTGTGCTGCCTCTTTGCTAGTGCCACTGCATATTGTGTGCTCCTGTCTGCCATTGCAATCCCCTTCTGCTGACTCTTTCTCTGACTCCTCCTCTGTCTCTGCTGCCGCTGCCTGTGGTGCTATGAAGTGAGGTCCCTGCAAGAGGCCAGCCAATTGCAACTGTTTTGTAAGTGCCTTATAATGTAACATAGCACAAATGGTCAGTATTTCTGTAAGTGTCTTATAATGTAACACAGCACACATGGCCAGTTAAGTGCCTTATAATGTAACACAGCACACCTGACCAGTATTTCTGTAAATGTCTTATAATGTAACACAGCACACATGGTCAGTATTTCTGTAAGTGTCCATAATGTAACACAGCACACATAGTCAATATTTCTGTAAGTGTCTTATAATGTAACAGAGCACACATGATCAATATTTCTACACACATGCAAGGGTCATATTGCATGGTACCATCAGATGTATCCAGACAACAAAAGCATGATTTCAGCAGCCTGGACATTCTGTGATATTTCTTGCTTGTATTATTACACGATAGTACCTGTGAGCAGTTTGGTTCTGAGGATTCTTTATGGGTGTCATGACCCAGGCTTGCAGAACATATCCAGCAATATCCACAAGATGACCCTGTAGGAAACACTCCTTTCAAACTTTTGATAAATATCACAGGTGTGAATCACAAAAACTGGCTGAATGGCCTGTACACACATTGTAGATGATGCTCTGTGCATTTTAGACTACCTGGAAGTTTTTGGAGTATATGTTGGTCACACACCTTTTTCCCAGTTCACCAGACGGTGCCTTTATTTCAATGAGTGTACAGTCTATGACCCCAAGAACCACAGGAAATGGTCTATGTTATAGAACTCCTACATGATATTTGCTCTCACCTGTAAGTTATGTGGAAACCAAATATGCTCACCACATAAATACAACATGGCTTTAAGGAGTTGTTGGAGTATTCTCAAGGCAGATGCCTGAGATGTTCCCATTTTGTCTCTAGTAGGTCACTGAAAGGTCACTGTAGCTAAAATACATAAAGCCACACATACCTTAGCATCTGCTGTGATAGGTACTCCATGACTCCCATGGGGTCGACATATGTCCACAATTTCATGCATGGTGTCCACATGATACAAGTCTATTATGGTGTTGAGGAGGGCATGAAATGTTAATCATGGATATTTGATCCAGTGCCTCCAGAGATTAAGTTGTACACAGCTGGGTAAATAGAGTGCTGTAAGAGCTTCTTGTATTACACATTTGCAATAGCTATGGCAAGCCTTAAAACAGTACACTACTTTAGTCTACCTGAATGTGAGAATATGCTTCTGCACAAATCTACACCAGGTGCAGCATTGCTGAACTAAATATAAAGGCTTCTGAATTATTGTACCATTTTTTTACCTCATTAGCATATGCTGCACTTCATTATACAGTCCTTAGCATATAAAACATCTGAGCATGTTATTTTGACTGGCTGTTCTATGTTGCTGGGTTTTCTGATTCCAATACACCATGAGCATGGCTGTTCGTGAAGCAAATTCACTTATCATGATACAACAACGTTTTCTGAAACTGGTTCATTAAGTCAAAACAAGAATTAATGAAGCTTTTTTTTTCTTTTTTTCTACAAATAAACTAGATTATAGTGTATTAAAACACAGAGACAGCTCTGTTTATGTTATCAGTACAATAAGATACAAAAAAATAAATAAATTCATAATGCGTTTCAGAAACTGATGATGATGTGCTTATATCATATTTAAGGAAAAAAGCCCTGACAAAAGTAATACATTTAACTAGAACCATCAGTTTTAATTATGTCATCCATACTGAAGAAGAGTAGAATAAGGAAAATTAAAAGCTGAGTTTCAAATTATTATGGACACTATACAAAGTTCATTTTCAGCCTGTTAGAGATGAAGTCATTCAGCAAAACATATATTATTAAGCTTATTGGACCCAAATAAATTTGATTTGGAAAAAAAACAGCAAATAGCACTGACATGGCTGTGGGCTTATGGAGATCAGTACCCTATGTAGTGGTCCTAGATTTACCCATGGTAGGAGAAAAAATTAAATTTGAATATTCTCATGAAGTAAAGATGCTTTATAAATTGCCAAATTTCCCACAAACATCTTCTAAGAGGCCGGCTTTAGCCAGTATGGCTACAAAGAGAATTATCCTATAAAACTGGAATCAGAATATTCAAGAAAATTATTTTTCAACTAATAAATGGTGATTTATATTTAACTATTAAATGGAAATTGAAAGAACAGAGTTATGAACTTAGACCTTATAATTTAGAATTCACTAAAGATTTTTTTTCAGATGATGGGGCCTTGGGGGAAAATAGGTCATAATACAATCATTAAAGAAATATTCCCCAGGATTCAGTAAATTTTCATGCAGGAATAGCTTATTCCTGCGTGGAAGGGACCGTACCCATACAGCAAGGCAGTGCACCATGCATATTCATGAAGGCGCGCTGCCGTGCTGTTAAATGGACACAGTTCTGTGCATGAGTGCAGGTGGTGTGTCTGAGAACAGTGCTCTCACAATACACATGCCTCCTGCACACCAGAATTGCCATTTGGCAATTTAAAATGAGCAAGAACGCTTATAACACCCCCAAGCTGTCAGGGTAAGAAATCTGGTCAAAGCCATAAGGGACAATCATCTCTACAAAGGCAAATGCTGATAGAATAACAGATGTAGCATAAGCACATAGCACACACCTCCCAACCCGTTAGAGTAAGGAATGTGGACAAAGCCATAAGGGACAGTAGTCCCACAAAGCAGAAAGTTAATAGAATAACAGATTCAGCATTAGCATGGATATTCTGAAGGGTACAAATAATAAAACACAACAAATACATTTTTTTTTTTATACATGCAATAAAGTTTAAGCGTAGCTGTGTGGGTGTGCCCATTGCTTAGCTATGCTTAGTCCAGCTTAAACAGCACAAGACGTTAAATAGCAAGAGACATCCAATGCAAGTGATACTGCAGTAGTATAGTGGTTAGAGTGTATACTTTACAAACAGCCATTCCTGGTTTGATCCCCACTCCAACCCATTTGCATTTTACATGTGAAAGCAGTACATAAACATTTTTTTTTATAATTAGCTACTAAATAACATAATATTTGTTAACCAGAGTACTGTAGTAGGTCCAGATGTAAAGTGTCAGTTTAATAAAGTTGTGATACCCCCATATAAACACAAGTGCCCCATACAGTAAAGTCACACTTGAATAAATGTAATGAAAGCACATTGGGGGATGTCAGGGACAGTAAACAAATTTATAATATGTAATGAATGATGAATCAATCCCATACAGCAGATAGTCTATAAAATAAAAAATAATCATTGCTAAGCATTGTACATCTCTGCTGACCGGGCGTAAACATTGTTTACATATGAATATTAAGCAATGAATAGCCCAGCTAAGTGGATTTGCCATTGGTAACCAATGCTGAACCTGCCCCTTTAAGCACTGCCAACCTTAGCTAAGCAGGTTTGCCCGTAACTTAGCTTAGCTCAGCATATTCAAAACCGTTCAATCACAGCAAAGGGTGGGAAATCAGCCATATTTAAACCCCGCAGGTGGGAATAGATGTCATAAGTGGTTGCAGCTTCCCACTGTAGGCAGTATGGCAGGTGTTGGTGAGGGCATACACTTCCAGGTGCAGCGCTGGGGCATACAGGAGTCTAAGGTCATGGTAGGACTCCTGGTAAAAAAAAATGATGAGAGACTGCTGTATGGCCAGTACCCGAGCTCCCAATATAAAGTGGAATTCTGAAACCGTCTCGCCCATGATCTCACCAGTGCCACTGGTATCCCTCAAACTGGTGAGCAGGTCCAGCACCACTATGCTGACTTGAAGTGGAGGAAGAGAGAGCTCTTGGATGAGTGGGTCCAAGAAGCAAGGCAGAGGAATGATGTCCCAGCAGTGTGTAAGTATTCATATCAATAACTGTTTACCAAAGTCTAGCTTGTGTGTGTGATGGATAGGTATGCCTAAATATTTCTCTATTCCCTTTACAGCTGCAGTTGAGCAGGCTGTGAATCAGGAAGCCCATGCCAGTAGGTTGCAAAGGCTGCATTGCGAGGCTGGTGAGTAACAATCCTGCTTGTAGTAGTCATATCAAATAAATATGAAGTAGTAGAAAGTCACCTGGCAGTATAACAACTGTATATGGGTTGTACTGAATAAACCAGACAATATGACAATAATAGTCCCATATAGGTGATATTTAAATAAAAACGTAACTGCTTGGCAATAAAGTTCTAAATCCTGGACTGGTTGGGTTTACTCTGGTATTGTATGGTTTTTACTGTTGAATTCTCTGAATAGTAATGTTGTGTTAACCACTGTTACCCACACTGTACTACATAAAAATATGTCTAGGAATGTCTGTATAAGACTGTTGTACGTACAAGGTCAGATTGTACAACCAAGAGAGACTTAGGCAGAAAACACTGAAGGAACAAACAGCAGTTTCACTCTGATGAAACAGAAATTGTTGTATTTGTAGCACACACACAGCCATGGTTTGAATCCTGGGAGTGGTAGTAAGCTGTATGCATAATCATACCACTCAACTGTACAGATTTTCACAGACTGTCCAGATAATTAGTTCATAGTTTTGGCCTATTCCTCTTTCTCCCTGGCAAATCACACAATGTACATCCTTCAGGTATAAATGTAGAATGTCACTACAGGAACAGGGTGTGTGTCAGCATAAATGCTCAGAAGGATGTCAATTATGAAACTGTAATGTATGTCATCATATACTGACAGACATCCCCACATGATCACAGTGAAGGAATAAAATGATACTGTTCAACAGACCAGAAATATGGGCAATAAACGTGGACAGTCTGGAACAATCTGGCCGGTGACAGGTATGCTTAGAACAGCTTAGTGCAAGAATGCATAACCAAGCCTGGCAAAGGGGGGTGGGCATGAAATTTGGACTTATCCGACATACTGGTGTAGATGAGCTAACACATGTGATGCAGTAACACCCTCCTGTCTGTTCAAACATCTATTGAGTGGAATAGCACAGGTACAAAACCCAGTGACTTCCCAGGAGTTAGTCATGTAAATCTTCACATCCCCCCACGGATGTGTTAGACATACACACTGCTTATGTGGGCCAGGCAACACTACACATCTGCCAAATATCTGGACATAATGTCACATTAGGGAAAATACACTGAGTTGCTAGTCATGTCACCAAGCAATATCCAAACTACAGGCAGACTGACACAACAAAAAAGCAATCTTGCTATGGGGGAATACACATGTAATATACCAGACACTCCAGCACTGAGATACAGACACCAGTGTGAAAGTGCATACAGTATAAGGAGTGTGTGAACCAAACTGTCAGCATGCTTGATACTTACACACTACCTCTACATATACTGGCCCAATATACAGTGTAGTATGATGCCTGACTTTGTTATGGGGCATGTCATAGTCTTACCCTACAAAAATGTAACACTTGATAGAGCACCAGAAACTGGACCTACATGCAAAGGCAGATAGAAAAGGAAACATAACATTTACATCTACAACCTCAAGAAATAACAATCACAATACACTACTACACAATCCTAACAGTCTGTCAACAATAGCCAGAAATACAAAGACCTCCCAAATGTACACACTCCCAAAGAATGTCCAGGCCTTGTCATCATATATAAGGCCTCTTACACATAAAATGTCTGGCAGCCTGATTCCTAACTGGCATGATATTATGAATTACGTCACTAAATAATGATATACCATATTTCCATGCCTATGACTGCATGATATATAGACAAAGTTTGACATATTGATGGACAGAGGCCTAAACACAGGTCCAGGATGCAAATAGTGTTGTTATAAACTGAGAAAGTAGCTGATGTAAGTCTAATCCTATCCCCCCTCTCACACACACAGTGCAAATGTGAACATCCCACACTGCTGTGTCCAGTCCTGAATTCTGCCTGTCTCCAACCAATACGTGTATATATATATATATATATATATATATATATATATATATATATATATATATATATATATATATATATATATAAAAATCCTGTGGACTTTACATATCACTCTTAATGGTACTTGTATGTAACAAATAACTCCTGACTCCACTCCCCACCACACACAACCTGCCTGTACTTTCTCGTACACCTTTCCCGCACACTGCCCATGGCTCTGAACTGGTGTTTCCAAGTAGTCAAACCTATCCACCTTCCAAACTGTATGCCCTGCATTGTCACCATTTCTCTATCCCCCACTCCATTCACACACATGTATTGTTACTTAGTCCTACTGATCATCATTCTTCACCACTCTACAATATAATCCCACCTCCCCAGGGTTTCCCCAACTTGTCCCCTAATCTCAATACAGACCACAATGTCATCTGCAAACTGCACAGCAACAGGGGCCCCTGTTTGATCATGTCTGTCAGCCTGTATCTCACCACTGCAAATGTGAAAGGATGCACAGCTGACCTCTGATGTACTCCCACCTCCACCTTAAATCCACCTGTCGTGTCAAACCAGAAATCACTGCTGTCACACCAGTCTCCTATATATCCTGTGGTTTCTGACAGACTCCTCTGATACCCCTGATCTCCACATACAATACCACAACTACTCTCCAGGCAGCATGTTATATGCTCTCTGTAGGTGCACATAGACACAATGCAGCTGCATCTCAGCCTCAGTGCAGAGCTCCATCAACACTTGTGGATCAACATTTGCATCTGTAATGCTCTTACCTGGCATGAAACCATACTGTAAATCATCAATCACCACCATGTTCTCAACCTAGCTGCCACCACCCATTACCATTACCTCATCCTGTGACTGATCAATGTTATCCCTCACTTGTCACTACAGGTCTGCAGACCACCCTTGTTCAGATAAGCAGTGCCAATATATATTCACCAACATCTCACACATCCTCTCACTTTCCAAGATTACAGTAAACAATCCAGTTAAAAATACCACTGCCAGGTCTCAGAAACACCTCCAGGCATCCATAGGCATATCACCTGGAACAACAGGCTTTCCACTGTTAAACCCCCTCATAGCTATCCTTACATTCTCCTCACTAATCTGTTGCACCTCCTGATTAACCATACCCACTTAAGCCAACCTTACCTCTCTCCCCCATTTTCTTCATGGAACAGGCCATTAAAGTGATGTTATCATATGCATGTCCATACAATTCTGCTAGGTACTGGAATATTATTTGATGTAATGTTGTGGCTACTGATACTCATTACTAGTGAGCTGTCTCTGTAAAGAACTATGGACAATGTCTGATGTCCTGTGATGTGTTTTTCCCTGTTTATGTCTTTCAGGTGTGATGCAGAGGCTTCCAGCCTATGATGTCCAGGAGACAGCAGCCATAACTGAGGCTATCCTGGAACACTACCACATCCTCTTCAGTCGGGTCGCCAACATCAGTGGGAAAGGACAGCCCTCTGAGAAGACCTCACACAGAGAGGGAAAGTGAACACCTTGGACAACCATGGGCTGTATGTATGAACAGATCAGGCACAGAGCAACTGACCTGATTTGGTGTGCATGGCAACAGGCTGCTGTGGTGGTGACGGACCATTCTGCTACTGGTGGTGGGCCAGCCAGAGAGGCCCCACTTACAGCAATGGAGGAGCTCCTTGCCAACCTTGGAATGGCCCACAGAGAACAACCACTACAATATGTGTCTGTCATGGAGGTGGGTGCCACCCAGGAAACCGGCGAGGAGCATCCAGGTAAGGCAAAAGTCCACATCAGTGTACTGAGTTAAATTTCAACTGTGTAGTAGCAGTCTTTAAATGCAGATGTCATTGCAAAATAGAGCACTGGGTGGGTTTAGTAATGCACATGTGCCCATTTCAGGTGAAGAATAGCAAATAGTGTATTATCAAAGTGTAGACTGCACCTGTGCATACATGTAGCATTGCTCCTGGACTGATGGCTATTGTGAAGCTGCTGACAATACCTCTCCCTCACATTACCTAGGTACCTCTCATCAACATGAGGCACTGCAGCCTGGGGCCGGTTAATATGAGATCTTCCTGTTGTGGCTTACCAATACCCCAGGCATTTTAAGGTCATGCATGTGGCCATGCACTGAACTGCTATAGTCAGCAAACTTCATGTATCTGCAAGATCACCTTTGGTGGGGTCCACTCCATGATATCACAGGGGCCTATTTGCATGAAATGTCACATATCAGTAACACAACTCACAAACCTGTTATTGCAGGACATCAGGATAACGATTGCCAAAATGTGGGGACAGAGTGCCAATAGTAGGGACATGTTCATAGGTTCATAGGTACGTACTAGGCTATCAGCCCTAGGGCCTATACAAGCCCAGCCAAAAAGGTACCCTGGCTTTTGCCACCCAAAAAAATTATTTTCCTGTGCCCCTGTCAAGCAGACCCACAGAGGTGATCCCCAGGGTGAATTTCCTATTCCCCATCGAATTATCAAGATTTTTCTTAAAGAGTGCTAATGAGGAGCTTTGTTGGATATAGATAGGTAGTTTGTTCTAGAGTATGGGAAGTCTCTGGGACAGCAATCTATCCCTCCAGCATGTTCTGTTTATTGTGGTGACAAGGTTTAGGTCCCTAGAGCATGTGGCTTGGAGGGATTGAGATTTCTTTAAGTGGAGCATGTCCAACAGCTTTGGGTTTGACATCTCTTTGTATGTTAGGCAGAGATCACCTCCGAGTAGGCGATATGCGACGGAGTAAAGCTGGAGTTTTTTTAGATGGCCTGCATAGGGCATCTGTTTGAGGCCAGCAGTCCTCTTTGTGAGGTATTTCTGCGGCCTTTCCAGTTTTTGTAGATGTCTTGTGAGGTACATACCAAAAGGGGAGTTGTACTCTATAATGGGTCTAATGAGTGACGAGTAGAGGGGAACAATGACCTCTTTTTTCCTGGATGAGAAACCTTTTGTGATGAGGTGTGCCATGTAAAAGGATTTCCTGACTACTGTGGCAATGTGATTACTAGAGGAGAGACTACTGTCCACCTGTGTCCCAAGGTCTCTTATCACACTTTTGGTGTTAGGTAAACTGCCACCTATGTGGTAGCTCATGGGTGCAGAGTTTTTACCAGAGGGGATGACAATGCACTTTTCGGCATTGAGCTTGAGGCCATGGCTTTAACACCAGGCATCTGTCTCAGTGAAGCCCTTTTGTAGGATGTCCACATTGTTAGGAGTTTCAATTATGGCTCCTAGTTTGCAGTCATCTGCGAACTTTGTTAGCCAAAGACCTTCTGTGTTAGCCTGTACTTCAGAAAAGTAGATACCAAACAGGAGAGGACCCCAGACTGAACCCTGTGGTACTCCACTTGTCACTGGTCTTAAGTTAGATTTGGAGTCTGCTACTTTCACAGTGTGGGTTCTGTCAGTGAGCCAGTTGGCAACCCATTTTGTGACATAGGGATTTATGCCTAGTTTAGTGAGTTTATCGATATTTCCAGAGTGGGGGATGGTGTCAAAAGCCTTGGCGAGTTATAGATAGGCTGTTGTATACAGTACTGTGAGACAGTGCATATAAAAGGTGTACACACATGTCACAATGCCAGATATGTATGAGATATGACAATGTGAGCACAATACACAAGACCAAAGCTATGCAACCTGCCATGTGACCTATAATCTGTACAATGCAAATGAGAAACATACAACTCTGTTAGGGGAACATGTATGTGGAGTGGAAACAGTCCAAGAAGCTAGATGCATATGTGTGGACAGGAGGAAGCTCATACTGGTGTATATCAGCATATGATACAACCACAGCAGTTGATTAGATTGGGTACACACCTGCCATCAGTCATGGACTCCTGCAGTACCTGCATATAACAGTCAGCTCACATACCAGGATTATCCCAACACAGACCCACAGTTGCTTGCTACAGCAAAAGCCATGGTTTGCATACAGCCTAACATGCTGCAAAGGGATGGAATGCTATGGACACATACACACAGCATTGCATATGCCATGGAAAACAGTGAAGATAGTCATCAAAATGTATACAGGAGATGGTACAACAGTCACAGTTTGAAGAAGTGGACATCCCTACACATATGTTGGGAAAATCATCTCAAAAATGTCCAGGGGAGGCTGCCAGGAGCAATACAGCAACAGTGAAGGGGTATCAGACATCTCTGGCAAGTACTGGGTGTGTACTACATGTGACAATAGTCTTCCATGGGCTCCACATGTCTTGGGAATAGGGTGTGTTTTGACAATGGCAGCTGTTCCTCACAACACACAACAGCCAGTTCTGGGTAATGTTTAGGCAACAATACATCAACTTTTAAAAACGCATGTGTGGAAATGTGTGAAGGTGTTATGAGACCAGGGTTGAACTCTCTTTGTATACAATTTGGTCATGTTAGTGTGGCACAGTAACAGGACTGTACAACAGCGGAACAGCACTACCCACACAGTGAAGCAGGGTGATGGCAGTGTCCTGCTTTGGGTTTGCTGTCCACCAGCTTGAACTGGGGCTGTAGCCAATTCAGATTGTATTATGACCATGACCACTTCCAAACACCAGTTCCTTGTGGCTATGATCTGTCTGGTGTCTGCCACATAGCTATGGATGGGGAGGTATCCCAACACTGCATACAATAATGGGCCACACCCTACATCCAAATGAACAAAAGGCTGGATTCACAAGAACACAATCAACAGTCTGCTGTGGTCAAGTCAGAGGCCACACCTACATATGAAACACATTCTGTGTGTTGACCTGACAAGTGCTGTGCACAGGGGATGGCCTTGCAATCGGACAGATTTGGAGTTGTTTGTCAAGGGAGAGTTTGCAAACATTGCCATGTTGAGATGTGCCATGCTGACAAACACCACCCCAAGAGGACTGACTGCTGTATTGAGAGCAGCAGGTGCTTTACCAAGGTATTGGTTTATGGGTGTGCACATTCCGCAAGCCAGCTCTTGTAATGCTAACATTTATGATATGCCAACCCTACCTGATATGTATGTTTCTCATTCAGAATGAACAAGTTACATGTCATATGAAATGGTGGAAATCTCATGGCAATATTCATGTGGTCTCATGTGATATGTCACAAAACCCTTGCATGTTAAGAGGGGTGTGTACACTTATTATATCCACTGTCAGTTTGTGAAGTTATTTGAGGACATACCCTTGTTTTTACATACATGTATTGCAGGTTATGACAACTGGAAATCACAGTATAACATTAAACATAGGGTCACAAATCCACTGGTCAAACCAATAATGTACCATACCAACATAGGAGGTATGTGCAGCAGACAGGGAGTATGACCCACATATTGAAATAGTTGTGAAAACTCTGTACAGTTTGTAGTTAGGTTCCCTAGGTTTTGCCACAGTGCTATACAGGTGAACAGCACTGATGTCTACATGGGTGTAGTGTGTTCTATGTGAAGGCTCAACACCTACTAAAGACACTCACACATCCCAGTGGTGTAAAGTAGTAGTAATATTAAGTTAAAGGCATGCACTGCATGATGCTGAGAGCCTGTCTAGAGTCTGTCTGTTGTGGTCTGGGTGTTTGTCATGACTGGCACCCTCTGCCTAATATGAGGTTTGTGTAATACTTGTGGGACACCTTGTGTGTGTGGGTGAGGTGTGTTTGTGTGTGAGTGTGTGTGTGTGTGTGTGTGTGTGTGTGTGTGTGTGTGTGTGTGTGTGTGTGTGTGTGTGTGTGTGTGTGTGTGTGTGTGTGTGTGTGTGTGAGAGAGAGAGAGAGAGTGAGTGTGCTTATATGATAGCAAACTGTATAATAATGTTAGTAATGTACATATCTTTTCTTTTCCTTACAGATGGGCATGGTGGTCCCAGTCCATCCCGTTATACAGGTGATGTTAGCTTGTTTGGCAACTCTGACCATGATGACAACCATAGTGGGGCACAGGTGGGGTTGTCATGGGCTGCAGCTGTGTCACCGGTTGGCATTCCACCTTTGTCAACCCCATCCCCACACAGTTACAATGCCCACACATTCCCCATCAACAGTGGCCACAAGTGAAGGACCGCTGGGTGGAGGCACAGGACATGGAAGTGTGGAGACTATGGCAAGTGAGCAGCCAGCAACTAGCCATAGCCAGACTGCTGGCGAGGTCACACACAGGCAGATGGGCAGGGGTGGTCGAAGGAGGATTGTTGCCTGTCCAGCCCATGTAGCAAGTGCCAATCTGGCAGTTGCCAAGCGCATGTTTTGGGCTATAATGGATGCGCAGCCACGTAATGAATGGAACACCAGACAACTGCAAAGGGTTGTGACAGACCATCTCCCTGGTGCTCATGACTGTCTCCAGGACCTTGTTGCAGCCAGGCATGAAGCAATGAGATCATGGATAGATGGTTGGGTGAGATAAGGGCACTCATCAGCTGTGGAATATCTGTGCTTGAATGTTTGGCAGGGGAGAGGTAGCAGACACGTGGATGTAGCTCTGCACCACAATCAGCTGGGGGTCCACATGGCCATCCACCATCACACTCCCATAGGAGCAGTGACACTTGCAGTACTGAGGGTGGTGTGCTGTCCATGCCACGATGTAGCAGGCCATGGGCATGTGGTCCTGGCCGGCTCAACAGGGTCATGGTTCCAGCCGACATCAGTCACCATCGGGGGGTAGTACTGCCTCAGGGCTTGGATATGGTAGTGCCAGTCAGACCCGTGGCAGGTCCAGTTCCCATGTCCATGGCCAGAGATAGTGAACTGTACAGCCTGCCATGAATGGGCCACAGCTATCCACAAAACATCAGTGTAGGGCAGCCACAGCCACATGGTGTGACTGTGTGCAGGCAGACACACACACACACACACACACACACACACACACACACACACATCACTATCAGGAAATAGGTCACCTCCACACACATGCACCGAACATGTATAGACCATATCATTCCCACACCCCAAACACAGACCCATAATGTCAACCAAATGGCACAGCCTAGGCCTCTGGCAAACCTGCACAACACCCTGTGCATATGATGAAACCTGTGCAGATCCCTGCCATCCATACTATCAATGTAAGGACATTCAGCTATGGGTCTGATGAACAGGGTGACCATACTGAATTGTAGCTATGTAATGTTGTGTAAGTTAGAGCCATCTGGCATGGATAAGGAGTACACCTCAAAGTGTGTGTATAGTTTTGGCCATGGTTCATTCTTGCCATTAGTAATGCTGAGTGAATGTCTTCTCACAGTCTGTATTCTGTCTGTGTCCTAGGTATCTGTGTATCACCAGGATGTCAGCCTGCAGGAAGTGTATGGCAGTGTGATACCACATCAATCATGTTATGAGCAAGGTACAGTTCTATCTGCTCAGAATTACAATGTCTGTGTAACAGTGAATACATATGCCTCACAGCTTATAGTGCCGAGTCTTGTATATATAGGTATGTGGTGATTGACATATTCAGTTGTACAATAGAGAATGGTCAGTGTAGTGGGTTGAACACACCTAAATTTGGTGATAACCACACCCCAGGGGATACTGCATCGACCAAACACACAGAGATTACAATTCACATACACACACACACACACACACACACACACACACACACACACACACACACACACACACACACAATTGCCAGTACTGGGATCCATAGGTACATAGAGTCATATGTGTGGTTGGTGTAAATAGCCATGAAGGCTGAACAACTGCTTAGAAATGCCTTAATCACTCTGTATCCAACAGCCCTTATTCCACCTAGCAACAAAATAATCAGTCCTTGCATGGCTTGAACCAAAGACCATGTACACCATAGCCACAGCAATTTAGAACTAAGCCATCTACACTGTAGATACACCTGAAGATTATTCAAACATATCATGCAGCACAGTCATTGAAGAGTGGGGGAATGTGTAGATATACATATATATATATATATATATATATATATATATATATATATATATATATATATATATATATATATATATATATATATATATATATTCTGAGCCCCCAAGCCTTTCTCTGTTGGAGGAAAGCCACCTAGCTTAATTTTGTTTCTTAGAACTAGTCTTTTTTTTTAGTTTCAGCACTCAAATCTGTTTCTTTGAGCTCAGCACTTATTCAGAACTCGTTGTAAGCACTTAATAAGCTACAAATTACTACAGCACTCAACTTTCCTCTCTTGTCTAGAGGAAAGCAGTTTTTAGTACTTAATAAATAAGCACATATCCAGGCATGTCTAAGGGTTCGCTCCCGGTGTTTTCTCCTGTCTACCTGATGAATTTGGGCATCTTGGGGCAATGCAGCAATTGCCTCATGTACACAGACAACCTTCTCCTCCTATCACCCAACACTACAACCTGTGAGAGATGCACTTATACAGCCAAACTGGAAGCAAAGCTCTCTTCACCCAAGACTGGACTAGACAGTCAAGAGGAGAAGGTAAACACTTGCACCATTGCACCACACCACACTCATCACATAGTCCCTCCAAACCTACACCACCAAAACACACGCATAGAAACACAAAACACACACCTACATTCGCAGAGTCTCTCAATAAAAACCTGCCCAAGCAATAGGGACCTCCAAAGCAGAAACGCAAGTAAACTCCACCCCCAACACAACCCAAAATGATACATAGCCCACAAACTCAGGCTGCCACTCAACCACAGCCCATAAGGCATAACAACGTACCCAACACACTAGTCATAGGTGACTCTATAGTCAGTCCCACTGATGTTTCACTCACCAGGCTAAACAATTAGAAAGTTACTGACAGCTGCCTGTCGGGTGCCAGGATCTGCCACATAATGTACGCACTCAGGTCACTCCATAACAAATACAAATATGACTGTCATTGTTCATGTTGGTGTGAATGGCCTGAGACATACCTCCCTGGACTACATGAAAAGAGACATGGAGGAGTGCTCTGATCTTGTAGCCCAGGCAGGTATGACCCTAGCCCTGAGTAGCATACTGCCATCACCCAGAATGATATCACAGTACAAGAACAAAATGATTAACTTCAACAATTGACTAAGCTTCTGGTGCCATTCTAAGGGGATCCAGTATTTGTCTGCTTGGGATGACATGATCAACATATCACGATGCTTTGCCAGAGATGGCCTGCACCTGTTGCCCTTGGGATTCCAGATACTGCCTAAGGCTCTTGCCACCCCTATAGTGCCTTTTTAGGCAAGGTACAAATGACAAATTCACCACTGTAACAGGTACAAGCAAGCAAAATCTGAGGATAATGCTACTCAGTGCTAGAAGTCTAAACCTCAAAATGTACTCACTCGAGGCACTCCTTAAAATGGAGAACATCGACATCTGTGCAGTGACAGAGACCTGGTTCAAAGCTCCAGAGAGCACCACTGCATTACCAGGCTATAATTCATACCACACCTTTCGGCCACCTAACCCGGACCTAAGCACTAAATGCAGAGGCGTGTCCATATTCATTAACGATATCCACACCTCCAGGCTAGTTGCACAGCATAATGCATCCGAGATTATCCAAGTGCAACTAACTCTGGGCAAGACTGCAATCCAAATTGTTGCTTGCTGCAGACCCCCCACCATGCCCCAGGATTCCCACTCCTCATTTCTTGATACACTGGAAAATATTAGGGTTCAACCCAACACCCTAATAATGGGCAATTTCAACTACCTCCATCATTAACTGGGAAAACTACTCATGTACTAACTCTTTTGTTCAACGTTTTCTGGAATTCATAAATTCCGTTGCCTTGGATCAACTTATTCACACTCCACCAGGGGCAGCAGTATCCTAGACCTGGTCATTACCAACATGGGTAACCAGTGTTGTACACCAGAGGCCAGTCCCTCATTGGTCAGATCCGGCCACAAGCTAATCACCCTAGACATCCACATCCCACCCCCACCCCACCCCCATTAGGGAAACCACCGTAAAAACTTCTCCAAAGCCAACTTCACACTTTTTAAGACAGAAGTGGCAAATTTCATGACACCCATGCAGATGGACAATAGAGGTACGACTGCTGAATCCTACACAAATGCACTGTATAAGCACTTACACGAGTGCATGGTTCATGTTATCCCTAACAGAACCAAGATGCTATCTTCCAAAAAAGGAAGCCAATCTGGTGGTCCTCTGCCATAAACAAACTCTACAACAGAAGAAAGAAACTGTTGCAAAAAAGAGTAAAATCCCATGACTGGAGGAACTCCCTGGTCAGCCTCAGTAAGAAGCTGAGATCCCTCATGAAATCCTCCAAAGCTAGTTATGAAAACAAAATTGCCACTGACTCTAAAGACAACCACAAAGCATTCTATAGCTATGTCAAGAATCTCAATGGCAACACTCAGATCTGCTCTGAGTTACAGCACAATGGCACTAAATGTACAGAACCAACCAATATTGCCAATATCCTGGCAAATAGGTTCAGTGCTAACTTTAACCCCTCCCATCCCATAGAGGGCTCACCTCTATACCAGAAGAATGCAAAGTTCCTGTAATCATGGTTGCTCAGATAAAAAACACACTTTCCAAAGCCAGGAACACAGCATCCATGGGACCTGACAATATCCCAGGCTGCATTCTACATGAACTACAGAATGAACTGGCCCCCCACCTAAGTACCACATTCAATCATAGCCTCACCTCAGGCTTTGTGCCCACTGAATGGCACACTGCGATGGTTATCCCACGCCACAAAGGGGGAGCTGCAATGGACCCTGGGAACTACCACCCCATTAGCCTGACGAGCCTGGTCTGCAAGGCCATGGAACGTATCATCATGGAACTCATAAACAAAGACATTGGTAATCTCCAAACTCTGGACCCCATCCAGTTCGAGTTTGTAAAAGGCAGATCATGTCTCCTAAACCTGATAGACTTCTTTGAAGCAGTCACCAAAGCCATAGATGAGGGTAAGGTGGTTCACACAGCCTATCTAGATCTCGCCAAGGATTTTGACACCATCCCCCACTCTGGTATTGTAGATAAACTCACTAAACTAGGTATAAATCCCTATGTCACAAGATGGGTTGCCAACTGGCTCATGGACAGAACCCATACTGTGAAAGTAGCAGACTCCAAATCCGACTTCAGACCTGTAACAAATGTAGTACCACAGGGTTCAGTCCTGGGTCCTCTCCTGTTTGCTATCTACTTCTCTGAAGTACAGGCTAACACAGAAGGTCTTTGGCTAATAAGGATTGCAGATGACTGCAAACTAGGAGCCATAATCAATACTCCTAATGATGTGGACATCCTGCAAAAGGGCCTCACTGCGACAGATGCCTGGTGTCAAAGCCATGGCCTGAAGCTCAGTGCCAAAAAGTGCATTGTCATCCCCTTTGGTAAAAACTCTGTACCCATGACGTACCACATAGGTGGTAGTCTACTTAACACTGAAAGTGTGATAAGAGACCTTGGGACACAGATGGACAGTAGTCACTCCCTTGATAATCACATCGCCACAGTGGTCAGGAAATCCTTCTACATGGCACACCTCATCACAAAAGGTTTCTCATCCAGAAAACAAAGAGGTCATTGTTCCCCTCTACTCATCACTCATTAGACCCATTATTAGAGTACGATGCCTCTTTTGGTATGTACCTCACAGGACATATACAACAACTGGAAAGGCCACAGAAATACCTCACAAAGAGGATTACAGGCCTCAAACAGATGCCCTACGCAGACTGTCTCAAAAAACTCCAGCTTTACTCAGTCGCATATCGCCTACTCAGAGGCAATCACTGCCTAACATACAAAGCTATGTCAAACCCAGAGATGTTGGACATGCTCCAATTAAAGAAATCCCAATCCCTTCAAGCTACACGCTGTAGGGACCTAAACCTTGTTGCCACAATATGCTGGAGGGATAGATTCCTGTCCCAGAGACTTCCCATACTCTGGAACAGACTACCTATCTATGTCAAACAGAGCTCCTCATTAGCACTCTTCAAGAAAAATCTTGATGACTGGATGGGAAATAGGAAATTCACCCTGGGGATCACTTCTGTGGCTCTGTTCGGCATCAGATCCACACTCTGTACCTCTTATTGTGACAACTCTGACTGAAGGCTGTCTAAATGGAGGTTGAGGGGCCCAAACAAGGGACCTCTTTCAATTATTGCCCTTATCCCTTCCTCCCCAGCAGGACTGTTCTGCCTTGCAACAAAATAATAAGACCTGTCAAAGTCTTGAACCCAGGGCCTTGTAAACTACAGTCAAAGCAATGTACCATTGCATCATCTGAGCCATATAACATAGTGATGACATTCCAAACATATCACTTAGTACAGTCATTCAACAGTAGGAAAGGAGTCTATGGAATCAATCAGGTACTCTATACATACATGTATATAGGTATGGAGATGCATATATGTGGACAAATCTATACATGATACACACACATATATATATTTATATATTTATATTTATATATTTAGATATATACATCCACATGTATATCCACATATATGCATAAATACATATAAATAGAAAGGTGAATACATACATATATATATATATATATATATATATATATATATATATATATATATATACATAAATATACAGAAATATATGACAGCTACAAACACATGCAATCTGAGGGTCATGCTGCTGCACACTAGACGTCTACATATGAAAATGCACTCACTGGATGTATTCCTTAAAATGGGGAACTATGACATCTGTGCTGTATAAGAGACCTGGTTAAAAGCAGCAGGAAGCACCCCTGCACTACCAGCCTATTACCCATTCCCCATCTCTTGGCTGCAGAACTGTGACTTAAGCTCCAAAATTGGTGGTGTTTCCATACTCATTAAGGAGGCACACACCTCCAGAGTGCTGACCAACTTAGGCATTACAGATGCTGCAGGCATAGCTAACATTGGGTAGGACAGTGGTTCAAGTTGTACCCTGCTATAGGTCACCAACCATGTCCCAACACTCACACTCCTACCCATAGTACTATACTACTCATACTATACTCATGTATGAAACAAATCCAAAGAGAAAAGATTGTGGTACTACCCATGTATACCCAGGTGTCCCATACAGTATACACACACCCGTTGCAACTGTAATGACAGCACATAGAAGCATGTTATGCACAGGAAATGAAATATTCTAATTAAAGATGTCATTACCCTGATATTTTATCAGACTGATCACTGGTTACCATGTTTGAGCTATGCTCAGCAGGTGAAAGCATTGTTTAAATGTAAATGCTAAGCAGATCTGTGCATTGCTAAGTGAAGCCTACATGATGTAAGCACATATTCGTTGACCCTTATGTTAGCAGTGCTTAGCTTTGGGCAAACCCATGCAAACCCACTTAAAGCCACTTTAAAGCACCTTAATCACCCTGTCTCCATCAGCCCAACAACAAAATAAATAACCCATGCAGGACTTGAACCCAGGACCCTGTACATTATAGTCACTGCACTTAACCACTAAGCCGTCTGAGCTGTGAGGATGTTGGCTGGTTTTTCAAGCATATCATTCAGTACACATATTGAAAAGTAGTGAACAACTGCTTTGACTACTACAATTGTTTAGTACTTGTAAGTGAAAATAGTGTTGAATCAGTCATTCTTATATGTAAATATACATATTTCAGATTAACATGGTGGGATATATCTGAGAAGGTATATACAACACTCATGTTTGCACATAAAAGGATATAGATATATAGACATATGTATATATATATATATATATATATATATATATATATATATATATATATATATATATAAATATATGTATGCAGACATATGTATATATATATATATATATATATATATATATATATATATATATATATATATATATAAATATATTGGTATATATTTCCATCTCTCTCTCTCTCTCTCTCTCTCTCTCTCTCTCTATATATATATATATATATATATGTGTGTGTGTGTGTGTGTGTGTGTGTGTGTGTGTGTGTATATATATATATATATATATATATATATATATATATATATATATATATATGTATATATATATATATATATATATATATATATATATATATATGTATATATATATATATATATATATATATATGTATATATATATATATATATTTATATATATATATATATATATATATATATATATATATATATATATATATATATATATATATATATATATATATATATATATATATATATATGTATATATATATATATATATATATATATCTATCTATATATATATATATATATATATATATATATATATATATATATACCCCCAAAACAATCCAGCACTTCACTGTAATAAAATGAATCCATACAGCCATGGTGAAAAGAAGTTTATTCAGGCATCGCCCGCTCAACACAGACCGGTGGCCGGTTTCGCTTCAAGCGTCATCAGTGTGCAATATGATCAGGCAAGAGCCCGGATTTGAATGTTTAAAATGCAGACACCTGATATACAAATTTAAAGATACACACACACACAGTAAATCACATACTTTAAATCTATACCACATACTGACCTAATGACAACCTAAATACCAACTTAAAGTGCCCAAATGTGATCTTAAAATGAAAAATAACTAACTTTATATAAAGAGAGCTATATAGCATTACCTAAATGTTTATTTTAACATCTAACACAGCAGCTATTGCCCCATATCTACTAATCATTTACCATTTATTAGACAAAAATCTTATTTTTAACATATACACTCTAATTTGTTAAAAAAAATGGAAATGTTATGTGAACAAATATATACATTCATTTGTCTACCTTATTACTTTACAAGTTATTTCAATTTGAACGTATATATTATTCCTTTCTTATTCAATATAAAATTACCTTGAAGTATTTCAAATATATTAAGTCTTAAAAAAAACTGTTCTGACTTCAAATATGGTAACTAGGGCAACCCTGTTGTGCTTATGTTTTTACCACTGGTCATTCTGACCAGGTTTAAAGAGTGCACCCAAGTTCACTATCCACCTACGTTCCTTTTGTGTCAATATCCGATGTTTCAATGTATCATTTGTATCCCGCATAATGACCATATCTATCCCTACGAAAACAAAATGTGCTGTGGTGTGAACCATCTTATGCTTGTATAAAACACTTTGATGTCTCTGACACTTAATATCGCTTTTATGGAGAGCTATTCTCTGTTTAAGTATACAAGAAGTCTGTCCCACATAGAATGCTCCACATTGGCAAACAGCCATATATACTACCCATGAACTACTACACTTAATAAGATATTTAATGTCAAACACCCTCTTGGTGTTAACTGATGTAAAATATTTAGTCTTTGCCATCAATTTACAGTATTTACATGCTCCACAGTAGGTGCTGCCCACTATGTTCATTATGGATCTAACATTCTCTGACTTACCTTTTTTAAAGGAAGTAAAATGTTGTCCCAAGGTTCTACCTTTTCTATAACCAAAATGACAAGTTTCTTCTACTATATTGGTAAAAAAAGAATCCGAGTGCAGAACATGCCAATGTTTGGCCAAGATATTTTTAATACGGAAGGTATTAGTACCAAAGGTGGTAATAAACCTAACTTGTTCCCGTTGTGGCCTACTGTTTTGCTCTCTGTCAACCAATAGTGCTGTTCTGTCAATGTAGTTAGATGTCCTGTATGCTTGTTTAACACTACTTTTATGATAGCCCCTATTAATAAACCTGTTTTCCAGATCTAAAGCTTGTGTCTCATAAGTAGTATTCTGTGAACAAATCCTTCTAACTCTCTGAAACTGAGATCCTGGAATATTATGGATCGTGTGGCGGGGGTGGCAGCTGCTGGCATGTAGAAATGCATTTTTTGAGAAGGGTTGAATGATCTACTTGTAACTGTCCCTTAAGTGCAGATGTGATGATACCTGAATCTGTGGCCTGTAATAAAAACTCATCTGTCTTTGTTTTGTACCCTAATGTGGAATCATAACTCATAGCTAAATAAAATTCAGTGTCAGACAATTGTCGATGTGCCTCTGTTAAATATTGTTCCTTGTCCCAAATGACAACTGCTCCTCCTTTATCAGTACCCACTATCACAATTTTTTGATTATTTGTTAATGATTTTACTGTTTCCTTTTCCAAAGCAGTCAAATTAACATATCCAGAACAAAAAACCTGAGACTGGTTAACATGCAAATCCTTTAGCACCAGCTGTTCAAATGTTTTTATTGTACCATGATAGGGAGGCATAAAGTCTGATTTTTTAAACTGAAAACCTCTTGGGGCACTTATATATATATATATATATATATATATATATATATATATATATATATATATATATATATGTGTGTGTGGGTCCACTATTTAATTTCAAAATACTTAAATCCCGAAATTCAGTATTTCGAAATTACATAGCCAAAAACTGAAAGTTCTGAAACTGGCTGAAGAGCGAAATTCAAAATCCCGAAGCAAGGAGATGTTGAATTTCCGCTTCCGCTGGTGTGGTGTATGGATGTATCAGTTGAATTTAGGTAAGTGTGAGGCATGTAAATGTGTTGGATAGGGGCTTTAGTGTGTGTGAGTGTGCATTTGTGACTCTGATGTGTGTGTGTATGTGTGTGTGTGTGTGTGTGTGTGTGTGTGTGTGTGTGTGTGTGTGTGTGTGTGTGTGTGTGTGTGAGTTTGTTTCTGTTTGTGCGATCTCAGAGTTAGAATATATAAGTTGGGGGAATGGGGGTGCAGGGGGGCTTGCCGCTCTGCTTATCTATAGTGTAGATGCATTTATTTGATTGTGGGGGAGAGTTTTGTGTTTGTTTATGTGTGTACTGTATGTATAGCATAGTTTCGGCATTTTGAATTTCACGGTTGTGTGTTTTCGGAATTGTGAGTTGTGCTTGGGTTTTCGGCTATGTAATTTCGAAATACTGAATTTTGGAATTTCAGTATTTTGAGATTACATAGTTTACCCATATATATATATATATATATATATATATATATATATATATATATATATATATATATATATATATATATATATATATATATATATATATATATATATCTATATATATTGTGTGTGTGTGTGTGTGTGTGTGTGTGTGTGTGTATATGTGTATATATACATATGTATATATAACATATGCCCATGACATGTAGTGGAGTCATACCTCAGCACCATAACTCTCAATCTCTTAGTGCAAGGGAACTTAATGTATGTATTACAGTTATAAATGCAGAATGTTGCTACAGTGACAGGGTTTGTGTCAACATACATGTTGTGAAGGAAGGCTCTTCTGAAACTGACATGTACACCATCAGTTATTGACAGACATCATAAAATCATCATAGTGAAGTACCACACAAATCACAGTAATGATCCTGTGGAATACAGAAGAAATATGAGCAATAAACATGGACAGTCTGAAACAATCTGGTCAGTCAGAAAGTATACACAGAACTCCTTAGTGCAAGAAATGTGGATCAAGCCTGACAAAGGGGATGTTTAAAGCCATGAAAATGGGGATATATCACACATACTGGACTAGATAAGCTCACACAGTTGATCCATTCACACCCCGTCCTGTCAGTTCTAACACATATTAACTGGAGGAGTAGAGGTTCCAAGCCACATACGTCCCACTAGTTAGTGAGATACATCTCCACAGCAGCCCACTGTCAAAAATACACAGCACGTATGGTGCCCAGGCAACAGTACATCTTACAAATATCTGGACATAACATCACACTAGGTAAATATACTGAGCTGCTAGGCATATCACCAGGCACTGTCTACACTACAGGCAGACTGCCACAACACTAACCCGATTTACCTATGGGGGAATACACATGTAATTGCAAATATAGCAGGCACTACAGGTGTGTAACAGCACAGAGTAACAGACACCAGTGTGAAAGTGCATACCCTCAACCCAATTTCAACACAGTCACAGTCACATAATGGTAAGCCTAAATAATAGTACAGTATATGGACTGTGTGAACAACAGTCATCATCTGCCACTCACTTACTAACACTACATATACTGGCCCAATTCACAGTGTAGTCGGATGCCTGAGATTGGCATGGGACATGTCTCAGTCTGGCCCTACAAACATATAGGCTGATAGGGTATCAGAAACTGGAGCAGCATGCAACAATAGATAGAATGGGAACAAGAACACTGATATCTACACCAGTCTGTACACAGGCCAAATAACATAATCACAATACACGGCTACATAATACAGACACTCCGTCAACAATCACCATACGTACACAGACCTCATTATTTTACAGACTACAATAGAATGTCCAGGTTTTGTCCTCAAATATTAGGCCTCCTATGCATTACATTTCTGGCAGTCTGATATATCACTGGCTTGATATCAAGAATGATGTCAGTAAATAATGGTATACTGTACATATCCACCTCTTACTGCATGACATATGAACAAAGGGTGACAGACGTGGGGGACAGAGGCAGAAACACAGGGCCAGTATTGACATATTGCAGTTATAAACTGAGAACATTGCTGCTGTAAGAGAGTTTGTTGTGACATATCTCGTCTGAGGGATATGAAGTTAGTAACACACATGGATGTTACCATTTACTGATTACAATCATCAGAGTATGCTACTGCATTTATAAAGACAGAAAATGTGTGAGTGACACACCAAATCTAAGACTCTAAACTCTGGCCAGTCTGCAGATAGCCCTAGAGATGAGAATTTTCTCAACCACATAACACTGTCATGCCAGACTTTAAATCATGCACAACAGCCATTTCCACACAAACTCTGTTAAACCAACATTACTTCAAATGTAGAACAGCAATACTTACATTCTGTCCCTATGTCTGGAACATCCCCCTCCAGTTTGTTGGCCTGTCTCCATAGTGTTTGTTGTAAGAGGTATTGCCAACTACCCTCTGTGATGTTGTTTGTCACACACCCACATGAAGTCCTGCTCACAGTAAAGGAGAATGGCCATCACCACTTGCAGTGCTTACTTATAGGAGTATGTTTCCATGCAATTGGCTAGAGGAATGATATCACAGCTGTTCCACATGCAATTAGCAGGTGGAGGACTCCAATTTGTGCACAGGCCATCAGCTGATCATGAGCATTACCTACCAATGTTAAGCTCCTGCCTATGAAATAAAATGCATTTTTCCACATCTACCAGAGAGGGGGGCAGAGAGACAGAGGGAAAGAAAGAAAGTATGAGAGAAAGAGCCAAGCATGTTTGTTTATGATCTGTGGGTGGAGAGAGATATCTGGGTATTATATTGGTTGCCTATATATATATATATATATATATATATATATATATATATATATATATTTATATACATTTATGGCTGTGGTATGTCTACAACAACCTCTATGGTGTTTGACAATTGTTGGCCTTGTAATGTGACATTGAGACATATGGGTCCTCAATATGAAAATGTAGCAAAACCCAGCCTATAACAGATCTTGTTATTACACAATCACACCAAGAACCACACAGGGTATTGCAGACACACACACGCACGCACACACACACACACACACACACATGTACACACACACACACACACACACATGCACACACACACACACACACACACACACACACACACACACACACACACACGCGCACATGCACACACGCACACACACACAGTCACTTGCCAGTACTGTGTTTCAAACCCCTACCTAGCTATGTTTTGGTACTACAGTGCTATGCAGTCATTGCAGACATCATGGAACTTATAGGTTGGAGAGATGTCCAAAGGTATCTTTGAAGGTGAGTGACATTAGCTGCAGTACTAAAGGAGGGGAGAGAGAAGTATAGGAAGTGTGAATGACCACAAAGTCAGGTGTTAACAAAGACACACACATTATCACAGTTGCCAGGACCAGGATTAGAACTCCTACCTACCTAGTTTGCTAAACTATAGTATTACACAGTTATTGCAAGCACCGCAGACCTTATATATTGAAGAGTTGTCCAAAGGTATCTTTGAAGGTGAGTGACATCAGCTGCAGTGCTAAAGGAGGGGAAAGGAAGTGTAGGAAGTATGGATGACCACAAAATCAGGTGTCAACAAAGCCACACACACAAACACACACATCATCACAGTTGCCAGGACAAGGATTAGAACTCCTACCTAACTAGTTTGCTACACTACATTATTACGGGGTGCCATGGAGCTTATAGGGATGAGACTTGGCCAAAGGGTTATTTTCAGGTGACTGACATCAGCAGGTATGCTAAAGTAGCCACTGGCAGGTGTAGTTGTGTGAATGGCCTCAAAATCATTCATCCCCCCACACACACACACACACACACACACACACACACACACACACACACACACACACACACACACACACACACACACACACACACACACACACACATTATCACAGGTGCTAGGACCAGGATTAGAACTCTTACATAACTAGTTTGCTACACTACAGTATTACACAGTTATCATGAGCGCCATAGAACTTATAGGGCTAAGATGTGGCTGATGGTTTATTTCAAGGTGACTGACATCAGCAGGAGTGCTAACATGGGCAATTGGAAGTGCAGTCTGTGTGAATGGGCCATAAATTGTTCCTCTGAAAACGCACAGACACTCAGTCACACACAACTTTACATTTGACAGGAGTGAGTATACAAATGCTACATGAATACTGATTTGTTCTATCAGGTTACACAGTTATCACAAGCACCACAGACACTATAGGGCTGAGGGCTACCAAAAGGAATGTGTACATTGATTGATATCTTCCAATTGGATGTGTAGTGGGTGGGACAGGCTTAATAATAGAATTGTGTCTGTCACTGTCTGTCTCTCACTTCCCCCACATCTGTGTGTGCATATGTTTGACATATTAAAGTGTGTTGGCCTTGGATATGTGTGAGTATTCCTATCCAATGTATGTGTGCAGCATGAATGGTGTACAATTTGGTGTGTGTGCACAGACATCTGCAAAGGACATATATGTATAGTCCACTGTATTATCAGACATGGGCGTCATTGATATGTATAGCCCACTGTGTTGTCAGACATGGGCATCATTTCTCTAAGTGTAGGAGCATGCCCGGTATGACCTTCTGTATTGAGTGTGTGGATCCATTCCAGGTATGGTTGTACTCCAGTCCAGAGTTTAGTGTTCTACACCTACAGCTAGCAACCTGTTTCTGCAGGATATCTGTAGATAGGTTGACAATATGGAGCCACAATTGGTGACAGATAAGAGGATACTGTAACTATTGCTGTCTGTGCTGCTTGTGATACATAGCTGGTGTTAGCAGAGATATTCAGACATATGTACTGTTTTACATTGTGATGTATTATGTCATCAACTACTAACAGATATAATAAAGTTAACTTTGAACCTAACACCGCTCTTAAGTATTCAACTGTGGTACCACCTTTATCATTCTTATAACAAAAGCGCAGTCCGGGTCTGAACTGTCTGCAAACAGCTAAAGATAACTTTGAGTATGTGTCTACCTGTTTGAGCCAATATTCATTTTTCCCCTGGAGAGCACTCTGCTTTGGCCTGTAAGCAGCCCCCCCCCCACACACACACACACAAACACACTCATCTTCCACTTTCTCTCTTATCCCCTTTTGTTAGCAAATAGTATCCATAACTGATCAATACTGTGTGTTTGTTAATTTAAACTGAGACCACAGTAGCTTACTGATTCAAGGTTATCCTGTTTTTCCACCTGAGAAATGGTTAAGAAATGACTTACAGTTTCAGAGCAGTCCTTGGTCAATTCTGATTGTTTCTTAAACACAAACTTGTCTTTGCTTTGGCTCATTAGAAGCAGTACAAAAGAACTGCCTGCTCACACCCTTGTTTTCCCCCTCACCTTTCCCTGTTTATTATCTTAAGCCAATCCCAAAGTTAATAAACATTAGCTGTGGCAGGCACCATTTTTAAAACTACAATCCACTCTGTTACAGGCCCCATGAGGAGCTCAGTGTCTCTCCAGTAAGTGTTTTTCAACAATATATGCCTATTTATGTTGGATTGTGTTAGACATCTAATATGATTTATGCTTTTTTATTGGAAGTTACTATGGCATGCTAGCATTTTGCTTCCACCAAGTTGTTTTTAGTATAATAGTATGGTCTATTTGCATAGCTGCACCTTGTTCACTAATGCTATTCATGTAAATGTGTTGTGTGTAAGCAGCTCATACTGGTGTCTAATTATTTCTATATAATTGTGCTGTTACTGGTGGATAGAATCACATTAGAGTCCCAGGACAGAGTGCTGCTCGCTATATTTTTAACTGTGACTGCATAACTATCTGATAAGGTTTCTTCTAACAGAGGTTTTTCCAGTTGGCTCATTATCTGCATATACTAGTAGTTGGTTCAAGACATACATTTTCCTGTATGCAGTAGCTATTTGCTCAGTTTTTTTTTTTTTGTAATCTGTATAATATATCTTTACCATCTCAAAAGTGCTTACTCCTCTCTGTACTCTTCTTTTCTAGACCTAACACCACTCTTACGTATTCAACTGTGGTACCACCTTTATCATTCTTATAAGAAAAGCGCAGTCCAGGTCTGAACTGTCTGCAAACAGCTAAAGTTAACTTTGAGTATGTGTCTACCTGTTTGAGCCAATATTCATTTTTCCCCTGGAGAGCACTCTGCTTTGGCTTGTAAGCAGCCCCCCCCCACACACACACACACACACTCATCTTCCACTTTCTCTCTTATTCCCTTTTGTTAGCAAATAGTATCCAAAACTGATCAGTACTGTGTGTGTGTTAAATTAAACTGAGACCACAGTAGCCTACGGATACAAGGTTATCCTGTTTTTCCACCTGAGAAATGGTTAAGAAATGACTTACAGTTTCAGAGCAGTGCTTGGTCAATTCTGATTGTTTCTTAAATACAAACTTGTCTTTGCTTTGGCTCATTAACAGCAGTACAAAAGAACTGCCTGCTCACACCCTTGTTCTCCCCCTCCCCCTTCCCTGTTTATTACCTTAAGCCACTCCCAAAGCAATAACTATTACCTGTGGCAGGCACCATTTTTAAAACTACAATCCACTCTGCTACAGGTCCCATGAGGAGCTCAGTGTCTCTCCAGTAAGTGTTTTTCAACAATATATGCCTATTTACGTTGAATTGTGTTAGACATTTTACACCTGTATATGTTTATTTATGTTGAATTGTGTTAGACATCTAATACGATTTATGCTTTTTATTGGAAGTTACTATGGAATGCTAGCATTTTGTCTCCACCAAGTTGTTTTTAGTATAATAGTATGGTCTATTTGCATAGCTGCACCTTGTTCACTAATGTTATTCATGTAATTGTGTTGTGTGTAAACAGCTCATACTGCTGTCTAATTATTTCTATATAATTGTGCCGTTACTGGTGGATAGAATCACATTAGAGACCCAGGACAGAGTGCTGCTCGCTATATTTTTATCTGTGACTGCCTGATTGTCTGATAAGGTTTCTT
The DNA here is from genome assembly GCF_019279795.1 of Protopterus annectens. Taxonomy (NCBI): domain Eukaryota; kingdom Metazoa; phylum Chordata; order Ceratodontiformes; family Protopteridae; genus Protopterus; species Protopterus annectens. The sequence goes on from NC_056731.1 coordinate 1,256,515,405, forward strand.
CTAACAGAGGTTTTTTCCAGTTGGCTCAATATCTGCATATACTAGTAGTTGGTTCAAGACATATATTTTCCTGTATGCAGTAGCTATTTGCTCAGTTTGTATTTTGTAATCTGTATAATATATCTTTACCATCTCAAAAGTGTTTACTCCTGTCTGTACTCTTCTTTTCTAGACCTAACACCACTCTTAAGTATTCAACTGTGGTACCACCTTCATCATTCTTATAAGAAAAGCGCTGACTGGGTCTTAACTGTCTGCAAAAAGCTAAAGTTAACTTTGAGTATGTGTCTACCTGTTTGAGCCAATATTCATTTTTCCCCTGGAGAGCACTCTGCTTTGGCTTGTAAGTAGCCCCCCCCACACACGCACACTCATCTTCCACTTTCTCTCTTATTCCCTTTTGTTAGCAAATAGTATCCATAGCTGATCAATACTGTGTGTTTGTTAATTTAAACTGAGAACACAGTAGACTACCGATAAAAGGTTATCCTGTTTTTCCACCTGAGAAATGGTTAAGAAATGACTTACAGTTTCAGAGCAGTCCTTGGTCAATTCTGATAGTTTCTTAAACACGAACTTGTCTTTGCTTTGGCTCATTAACAGCAGTACAAAAGAACTGCCTGCTCACACCCTTGTTCTCCCCCTCCCCCTTCCCTGTTTATTACCTTAAGCCAATCCCAAAGTTAATAAATATTACCTGTGGCAGGCACCATTTTTAAAACTACAACCAACCTTTGTCACTATCATATGTTCATTTACCAGTTTACTCTGTTACCTGATTGTTTCCAGCCCCTCATAAGAGCTACTGACAGGGTCTCTGCCCGGTCCGCTCCCCATCCTGCCCCCTATTCCCTCCTGCCCCCAGTGGTCCTACCTTTATTACAGTCACAAACCCCTCCCCTCTTTCCAATAGCCAACCACAGTACTAACCCAAAACTATCTCCTCCATCTTCCCACTACTATCACACCTCCTCAACTAACATGTACAAACATACCCTACCTGTGCTCACTACATGCACTCTCCTTGCATATCTTACATCCTACCAAAGCTCCATCATTCCCCCACTCAACCACTACCCACTGTACTACCACTCACACCACCACTCATGTCTCACCCTCACTCAGCTCCCCTCCCACCAACTCAAGAACTATCCCTATGCACCCCTCACATATTCCACCAACTATATTATTCAAACATAAAGCATCCCTACAACTTAACATAGTAACCCTCCCACCATACCTATTACCCACAGAGCACAATCATAAAGTTTCCCTAATAATCAAACACATTCAAAAACTGAGAAAACTAATAACCTTGTGCATATCAAAACTAGCCCTAAGTGGAGACATCCAGCCCAGCCCTGGCCCTACCATCTCCAACCCCAATCCTCATAATCAGACTAGAAACCACAACTTCTCCCATATCACAGCCAATAGAAAGCCAAGTGACTTCCTTCTACTAAGCCTAAATATTAGAAGTATATCCAAGAAAGTCCACAAACCCCATGCCACCATAGACTTGTACTCCCCAGATATAGTCATCCTAACAGAAACCTCTCTAAAACCTCACATTATCAGTGAGAAAATACTCCCTACCAGTTATGGCATACTAAGTAGACTGACTAAACAAGAAAGGAGGCAGTATAGCTATAATGTTTAAACAGCATCTAAACATCCAGATCTTAAAATCATCAGCTCCACAAATAGGCAATGAAGAAATAATATATACCAACCTCAAAATAAACCAAAACAAAACCATCAACATAATTGGATGCTACATCCCACCTGGCCAGAACATCCCTCCACTAGAAAACCTCCTCAGCTGGTCTACCCACCATCTCCCCCAAGAAACTATAATTTTAGGTGATTTCAATATTGACTGGCAATCCTGTTCTGGCAACCATCCAACCCATCATGTAAACCTTCATGGCTTCACTCAACTAGTCCAGTCGCCAACCATAATAAATAAAACTTCAGCAAGCACACTACCCTGGATTGGATACTAGTCAGTAAGAGCCTCCAGTCATATATAACAGGCTGCTTATCAGATAGCCTCAGTGATCACTCCCCAACATTCCTACTCAAAAAATACATATACCAAGCTAAACCTGTCATCTACCGTCAAATGTGTAAAAAACTAAACTTTAACTTTAACCCAGTCTCATTCATGTCATCCCCCAAAGAATGTAACTGGCATCCACTAAAGTACCTTAGTCTTGATGATGCAGTTGAATTTTTTAATACTATCTTCCTGAGTATCCTTAATTACCATGCCCCCATAAGACTTTCCAGAACCAAACCACAACGCTCCCCATGGCTACAGAAAACCACTAAGTCAGAAATGAAAAACAGGGATAAAGCCTGGGAGCACTGGTGCACAACCAACCCCCCTCAACTAGACAGAAATTCCTAGAACTATGCAATTGAGTCAAAATGCTAATAAAACAGGACAAATTCCAATACTACCAGTCTGCTCTAGACTCCTCCCAACACAGCCCCAAACAATTCTGGTCCTCCATAAACTCCATCCTCCACCCAGGTAAAGTCAGTACCCCTCCTCCTAACATCTCTCACTCCTCCGAAAATATTGCTACCTCATTCAACACACACTTCACACAAACCATACTATCACTAGCTAAAAACATGCATACACTCTCAGGTCTCAAACTACCTCCTTACTAACAAACTCATTTCCAATACTCAGCATGGTTTCTGACCAAACCATAGCACCACCACTGCCTTACTCTCCTTTACTAGCACTATCCTTCAGCATAAAAACAATGGCTATCTCTCCTCTGCTACTTTCCTAGACCTATCGAAAGCATTTGACATGGTCCCACACAAACAACTTATCTCTGTCCTCAATAACCTATCCTTCTCTCAATCAGTCACCAACTGGTTTCAGAGTTACCTGCCTGACCGCCAATAATCTGTTGTATGGCAGAATGACATATCTCCCCAACTACCTGTCTCCATACGGGTTCCCCAAGGATCCATCCTTGGACCCTTACTCTTCTCTGTTTTCACCAATAATCTAGCCTCTGCAACCAAACATGGCACACTCATACAATACGCAGATGACTCAACCATCATCTGCTCAGCCCAGTCCCTACCCAAACTGCAAAAAGTCACACAGGAAGCCTTTTCCTCTGTTGAAACTTGGTTATCCGATGTCCAATTAATGCTCAAACCAAACAAAACTAAACTACTCATCTTCCAACCCATCAAACATACTCAAAACAACTCTCACTTTAACATCACAGCAAAAGACAACACCACTATATACCCAACTGAACACATCAAATTGCTAGGAGTGGAAACAGACAATAAACTAAAATTTGACATTCACATATTCATGACCATAAAAAAAGTCCACAAAAAACTAGGAGAGTTATACATAAATAAGCAACTTCTCACCAAAGCAGCAAAGATTTCAATAACAAATTCTCAGCTTATTTCCACCCTACTTTATGCCTCTCCAATATATACCAACCTAAGGCAATGTGATCTAAACAAGCTAGAGACCTGCTACAACAAAATCGCCAAATTTGCCACAGGGGCATCCTACCGTAGTCACCACTGTCTCTCACTTGCTGAACTGGGCTGGCTTGAACTCCCTCACCTCCTTCAATGGTATCAACTCTCACTCACCCACAAACTAGTAAACCGTCCACTAAATGTCCCATCCCTCCAGAATCTACTCCAACCCTATCGCCCCACCAGACCACTAAGATCCAGCAACAAAAATCACTTGCAGATCACTAAGGCCAATGACACTGCTGGTGAAGCACTATTCTCTTGCACCATAGCCAAATTATGGAACTCCCTTCCACCCCCAATTACCTCTGTGCCATCATGCACCCACTTCAAAACTTTACTAAAGGCACACCTAAAAACATGCTGGCTATGCCCTTGCAACTCCCACTCTAATATCACCCACCCCATCCAACCACTACCTTTCTTTCCATCCCACTAACTACCTTGATTAAAGCAAGCTCAGATGCTCATAAGCCTAGTACTTATTATACAGCAGGAACTTCTTATTGTAACATTTGTTAATGTCTGTTATGTACTTCACAGATAAAGATTCTAGTTGTCTACTGATGTACTATGTTCTTCATCTGTAAATATGTTTTGTAATTGATTGCTATGTTAATCAAATTATTAATCGCTATGTAATCCAATGTAACTACTGTCTGTCTATTTTAACTGTGGAGCTTTTCTCCCCGGGCCTCCGCTGAAAATGGACCTACGTCCAGTCGGACACTCCCGGTCAACAAATGTAAATAAATAAATAATACATTTACTGGGAAATACAAAATGAATGAAGCTGAGTTCAGTATTGTGGTCCACAGCCTACACATTCTTGCACACTCCTGCCATTCTGGAGGGTTAGCTACAGACACTTGCTGATGGGTCTGTGTAAATGATCCAGCACCTTGGTACTATGGTGTCTGAGGATCCCCTTCTTGTACATATATTGACTTAACAGAATGGCCATATCCTGCTGTGGCCATATCTCTCAGCTGTACAGATTCACCCAGGTTACCCAGAGGCAGGGCTCATATATCTGGTCAGTTCTCCTTCACATTGTGGTTTACGAGCAGGTTTGTAGCCACCCATTACTGGGTTTGCAGGCAGAGGTAGTATGGGCACACTTCAGAGTTTCAGACTTCACACACTTCATGACGTCCATGCGTCTACACCCCCCACTCTGTTATTCTATCCTCTTCCTAACATTATGCGAGTGATATCTGCGAAGTATCCCTATAGTTGACCCTTCATCCCAGCGGTATTTATGGATTGGTCCACAGTTCATGCAGTGGGACATGGGGGGCATGATACTGGGATTTGTCAACATGGCCTTGCATTTGTGCTCTGTTGACTGTGTAAGGTTGTTATTTGTGATCTCATGAGATACCATACACTGGCACTATGGGTGAGGCACAAGCCTTTGACAGAGGACTGTAGGCCATTTGGTAGTGATGCCCACCATCTCTAGCAGGCCACTGCATTCTGTTACTCCAACATTCCCAGGCTGTGAGCCAGTGGATTCCCCTGGGGTGACAGGGTAAGTGTGCAAGGTGTTAATGGCAATAGTTCCTGTCAATTTTGATCCATTGGTCTGGATGCAGGCAGGGTTTTGCTTACACTAAGGACACACCTGCATAGAACAGCTCTTCAGCATGCTCCATTCTGTGGGTATTTCCATACAGAAGTGGGGTCATACTGTACTCATTCCGAACAGCAAGGATATGACCTGTGATAAAGCTGTGGCTGATGGTGGGGTGAGCTGAGTGCATGTGTGATATGGAAGCTACTTGCAGCTGATTCACAGATATACCTGGGACATTCCCCTTATGTTGCCTTGTATAGGGACATAGGCAGTCTCTCATTACTTCATAACTGTGCCTTTTGTGGTCTGCCGGTGATTGGCCAGACTACATCAGTATTCCATACTACACACACAACTAATGTGATGCTAACCTCTATATACAATTCCAAGGTTGTGTGCAGTTGACAGTTACATTTTATGTACTTTGTCTAGGGTACTTCCACCTGTCTACTGTGTGTATGCATGGGCCCACATTCATGGCATGTCCATCTTTCAGACGGTGACAGATATTGACATCTGGACAGTGAGCATGGATGACTGTTGACATGGGCATTGCTGAGAAGCATTGTGTTTGGCACTACAGTTGTCAGAACATGGCCCTGTCAACCACAGTACTGCCCATAGGCCACTGAGACGCAACCCTCCATGCCTACATACTGACTATTTCCAAACAATATTGAACACACAACAACCTAACACACAGACCCCTGCATATTGTACACATGTAACAATCTATCCTGTAGATTGGGCCAGCTCAGGTAATCTGTGCTCCACTGATAGTACTCCTCACACTTACATGTTACTGCATTTCTACATAGGATTGTGGGACAGGGGGGGCACCTGACAACTTTAAACTGTGCTATGACTGTACTGGTATATCAGGTACTCTGTTGGCTTCCACATCATTTTGTATTCTGATCTATCATGCAGACATGAGGCATATCAGTGCAGTACAGACCTTAGGTTTTATTGACCTACATTTCAATTTCAGACTTCTTACCCTTCAGAGCCAACATACAACTGCCAGACTTGTTGCAGTCTGTCTGTGTCGGTATGGAGGGGGGCTGTTCACCATTGCCATCAATTAAAGGCCTTACCCCAGCCTTTCTTTATGGTCATCTACACCTCTCCTGCTGGCTGAGGCTGGTAGTGGGTATGTGAGCCTCACTGACATGCATCTGTGTGTCCTATGGACACACATTTGGGCCACCACATGTACTGCAGTGGGATTTGTCACCTTGTCTATTACTGCCTAGTGTGTTGACACCAGCATTTGTTATGGATTTCATGCTGCCCATATAGGTGTCCAGTATCTGCTGCCATCCCATTCAGCCCCCCGACTCCCTTGTATGCTCGCATCCAAACCATAGATACAACAATCAGAACATACAACTCTATTCAGTAATTGATAGGAAGAGTGACCTACCTTGTGGCTGGGCCAGTATTGAGGACTGTGCTGGAGGACTGACTATGTCAGATGCACAAAGTACACTCCCTATACATGGTAAAGCACAGGTAGTGTCATGTTTGGCATCCCTTTTACTGTATGTGCGAGTCAGAGAGAGGTGTCATTCCCTGCATCCTTACCGTGTCAGTGTATGTGCTATGTGTTGCCTCTTTGCCAAGGCCTGGGCATACTGGGCATGCCTCCTTCTGCCTACATGAGCAGGCTCAGGTGGTTCCTCCTCCAAGTCCCTCTGTGCCTTTGATGGCCTTGGCAATGGTGGGGGGCTTTGTGGCCTTGACCTGTGCTGTTCCTACTGCAGCTGTTTCCGCAGGATCATATTGTGTAGCATGGCACATGCTATGAACATTTGTGTACATATAGCTGGAGAGTACTGTAAAGCTCATCCAGGCAGTGGAATCATGACTTGAGCATCCCAAACACATGCTCTATTATGATTCTGGTTTGTGCATGTGCCTGATTATGGAGTTCTTTTTGAGGTGTGTGCATTTCTGAGGGGTGTCATCAGCCACAGCTCCAGTGCGTAGCCAGCAACCCCCACTAGGTGGCCATATGGGATGTCACCACTGGCAAATGACTGGTACAGCTGTGTCATATGCCAGATGTGGTAGTCATGATAGCTTCCAGGACTGCCAGCACACACATTCAAGATAATGCCCTGGGCATCGCACATGACCTGGCAGTTGATGGAGGGGAAGCCCTTGCGGTTTATGTAGACCTTATCCCGCTCACCAGGTGGTGCTTTGATGTGTATGTGCATGCAGTCTATAGCACCTACTACTTCAGGGTAGTCTGCTATTTGGTGGAAGAGATGCATACTGCTGGGCAATGCCTCACAGATGATGGGGAAATATATGTGCTCACCGGCATGTGCTGACATGGCATCCAGGAAATGGTGGAGTACCCTGGATGCTGATGCCTGTGAGATCCCTATGATATCCCCAGTTGCCCTTTGGAAGGTACCTGTGGCTAGTATTCTTAAGCCTATACATACCTTGGTATCCACTGGGATGGGTTCCCCTCTGTTGGTTCTGTGTGTGAGGCGGGGCCAGCACAGCTCAACAATTTGCTGTAAAATGTCCTTGTTCACCCTATAGTGCTCCACTGTCGCCAACTCATGTAGGCCCTGGTAGGTTACCCTGGGTCTGTACACTCTTCTCCTCCTCCTCACTGTGGGATGGTCATCAACATTCACACCCTCACCACCCTCAGCCTCTTGCACATATTGATGCATGAGAGCAACAGCAGCCCCTATCATTTTGTTAGTTTTGTCGGGTAATATTTGCCCATCTGTGTACATCAGTGGTGTAGAGTTTGTGGGAAAAAACAGAGTGAAAGGGGTTTGCATAGTTTATAGTAGTGTGCTGGGCTGGGCTGCTGGCTGTGTAATTGGCTGATTCTGATACATTTCACCTGACAGCTATGCTAGTTCTCCCTGATTGCCTTCCTACTGCTGTTTTCTCTTCCCATTGCCTTCCCATTTAACCCCCAAGGCACGCAGCACAGATCCAGTGCTCACATGTGAACTGAGCTGCTATTTCCTGTTTTTCTTATTTCTTTTGTTTAAAACCCAGTGCGTGGTGTACACACCCATTTAAGCAGGGAAAACAGTGATCAACAATGTGAGACACACACCTTTCCTTAGCTCTGCTTAGCTAAGAGCAAACACGGGCCGGAGGGCTCCAATAAGTTTATACCGAGTATGACACACCCCCTACTGAAGTCATCCTCTTGTGCTCCCTACATGGCTCCCTATTCCTCCACCTGCATGATTAGGTGCAGGCTTCCAGTAGGTAGAAATCTGTGACTCAGTATAGGTCCCTTCATTTACATACCGCAGTGTGCAGGTCCATAGTTACAATTCCCAAGCACATCGTTTCCCCTTGGCAACCAGTGCCCCCTTGTCTTGATTACACTCTGCCTGCCAGTGACTATAATGTCAGAATGCATATTTCTTTTAAATGGCAATTTTTCCCTTTTTTTTTATTTTCAGCACCCCCGTGTTTGTGCGCCACTGCCCTTAGCTTAAATGGTTGAGATCAGCCAAAAAAAAAATAAAAGTTTTATTTTTACAAATATTATGTGGCTTTTAATGCCAATGACCTTATATTTGGCAACTGGCTTGTCTGTTCTACATAATGCATGCTTTTCACGAGCTGTCATGCCTCCATTTTGTCAGATGCAAAAATGTATTCGGCTAACAGCTGAATACATTTTTTCACTGACACTGTTCCTATATGGAATCCATTCAGCTTTCTGGATCGCAAAATCACCTCATTTGCATGGTTTTCACCAGCAAATGAGCTGATTTGCATACTGAATGGAATTCCACACAGGAAAAGTATAGGGCCTCACATGCACGCGAGAATGACCCTATCCTGAATTGCATGGCGGCCATATTGCAAACAGGAGCGGCTATACTGTTCCTGCACAGAATTTGGCGGTTCATGAATCTGGCCCATTAACATTTACTTTATAAGAATAGAAGTTAATTATTTATGAGATGCTGTATGTTTGGGAAATAAAGAAAAAGATATATAAAAAACACCATACTTTGAACTTGTCTGTACTTAAAAACTACCGGACACTTACGAACATAGAAAACAAAGGTATAAGAGAATCCTACACTCTTTGTTCCCAGGAACTACTGTGACACATAGACATGAACTGTTGTAGTCCCTCGGAGAACACCTTCACCATTTCCATGTTCTTGAATAGCACACAGCAGTGCCTGATGCACTTTAGAGTTTTATTTATTTATTTCTAAGTTTATTGAGATAGAGCACTTATTCAAAAAGACATTTTAGCCTCATCCTGGAAGCACTGTCTGGTTAAGTGACGTGGTCAAAATCACACAATGGGCAAAAGGAGGTTGAGGGAATGAAACTGTGGACTTCAGGAAGCATCCTATTAACAATCCATAGCCATAATCCTCTGTGTCTAGCTACTAGGTGCTGCTTTGTTTAGGATGACTAACAGTATTGTGCCATCATCTGGACCAGTAATGCAATGGTGCTGGCTTGAAGAATGGCTTACAACTTGGGAAGACTCAATGTAAAGTTAAGACAGTGCACTAAAAAATCTAGGTGTAGAAAACAAGGGTTTCTGTGTGATCTTTTTTCACTGCCTACCACTCATTAGGAATCAGACAGGGCTTTGTGTTCTAGTATATAGTGCACAAAGCCCTATGCAGTGGCACATTGAGTTTTTGAAAAGGGCCCATCATATCACTTGTTCAGTATTTAAAATTATGTTGGCCCTTTTGCCAGTGCTCCTATATTTCAAATTAATTTATATACTCTTTTTTTCTGCTTAGCCTTTGTCTTTGAGTCCAGGATATGGCTAAAAGCATTTATGTGACCAGCCCACAACAAATCTATTACCTATTAAAGTGTGTGTGTGTGTGTGTGTGTGTGTGTGTGTGTGTGTGTGTGTGTGTGTGTGTGTGTGTGTGTGTGTGTGTGTGTGTGTGTGTGCGCGCAGTGGTGGTGCCAAGACTCCCCTTACATGTGCAAGCCCCATTACGAAAACATCTAGTTTTTAGATTTACTTTAATTGGCTTTCAGTGAGTTATTATCATGGCTTCTGCCCACCCTAAATATTCATTCAACAGATTGACATGACTCCTCATGAATCTACCCAATTTCAAACTTCCAAAATTGTATGCAGCTTCTGATGTATGTTTTGTTTAGCACAATCTGTCATTCTTTGGGGGGCTAGGGAAGAATCATGGTTACCATGACAAATCAGCAGTTCTCTACTTGTAACAGCCAAGATACTGGAGTTTCCATGCTTTTCCAAACCAGTGAGTTTTCAAGATTTTCTGAGAAAATGTTTTCACATTAGAAAACTCGTTATATATTGTTATAATTAGCAAGACCCACCTCACCCTGAGATATGGGAGTAGACAGTACTTGTTATGAGAGTTTTTCTTTCCATTTTTCCTTCCCAAATAAAGTCAATTGTAGACTTGGTGATCTTCAATACTAACTTCATATTTGAGAGCATACATAAATACTTGGTTCCATATTGTAGCATCAGAGTAAATATCATGTTGATGGCACTCATTATGCCCAAAACTGAGATGTGCAATCTCCAGGTGTGTGTCTGCTGGAATAGTCTGTCCTCTAATGATTGTAAATTAAGCTCTAATAACATAAGAAGAGGGGCCCAAGTTTAACATATGCATAAGTATGTGGGGAGGAAGAGCTCCACACAAAAAAAGAACTGGAAGAATGCAGGAATCTGGCTTAGGTGACTAAATGGGAAAATCTCAATTTTAACTGTTTGAGATTTAGCTACCCATTGAGAAAAAAGTTCCAGCCTGTCTAGAAACCATCACTCCCAGCTCCAATCCACCTTTTATTTTTAATCAATTCAAAACACCGACTGACACCATTTTTGCCTAAAATGTAAGTTTTGGTTGTGATCTCTCTTCATGCGTGCCTCTCTTTTCTTCTCTATGTGCTTTACAGTGTCTGTACCATTTCCTTGTCTCTACTTTCTCCTGATTAGTGACTTTTCCTCCATTCATTTCCAGGCTTCCTTCTGCCTGCTTCACAGTGTTATTCTGCTGCATCCTGCTCCATTCGTGACGTCTACCACTCCCTTTTCCTTTTAGTCACGCTGTTTTGCCTGTCCATTACAATCAAACAAGGGCATTAAGTGTGATCTTTAGAGCATTGCTTGTATCTTCCTTCTTAGTCTATAAAATAAATTGATGGCTGAAGCTTATTCAGATTAGGAAAATAAATTATATCAGTCAGCCATAGTTTAAAAAATCATTTTTCAGTGTCAAATGTTATAAGATGAATTTCAACAAAAGTGGTTAAAGTTATGTGCCCCATAAAATAAGAAAGTATAAGACAGTTTGCAAGTGGACATCAAGACAGTAATCTTTCAGCACATTCAAACTGTTAATGTTACACCGTCAACAAAATAAGAAAGCATTAGACAGTTACCAAACTGACATCAAGATAGCAATCTTTCAGTGCATTCAAACTGTTATGTTACCGAGGTTATACAAGTGGCAGTAATAACATTTTATTACTGACATGGCCCAGTTTTTCACATTCCTACTTATATTTTGAATTAATTGTACTGAATTCAATGGTAAGTACTGAATATTGCATCATACACTGCACAGAAACTGTGTTGTTACTCAAGGTGTTACTAGAGACACTTACATTCTGGAGTAATAATATTCTTACAATTTAAATACCCAATGACACTTTCTTGCAATATCAGTTTATTTTCATATATAGTATGAGCTGACATGTCTTGCATTATTAAACTGATTTGCTACTTATGCATTAGATGATCCCCATTAGATAGAGGAATTACTGTGGTGTGACATAATGCAATTGCTTTCCTACATATTAAGTATCCGTTAGCAAAGTAAGGTTGATTTTTGACTGAACCAATAAATTGTGTGTATTTTCAGGTAGTCACAGTGGACTACATTAGCGGAAAGTAATCACATATCATTAATGTTTGCTTTATTTTTAATTACAACATATATCATTGGTGAAGTGTTTGCATGTGGGTCTAGGAGTAGGGCAGCAACCAATGGGCATTTTTGCTTTAATTTTTCTTTTAGATGTAGCATCTCACTACAAAAATCACTTTTCAAAATGCACATAGAAAACTTCACTGGTATTGCTATATGAGCTTGTTTTTTGTTTTTTTCCTCTTTTGATATGAATAATTTGTTAACCGTTGGTGCATCAATGTAAGCAGGTGTTATTTATATGTAATTGTTGCAGGCTTTGGCTCTCAGTAGCCCAGACTTCCACCCAGTTCAGTATGCAATGAGTTTTGTATAGAAAGCTGAATTTGCTGTTTAAGAGGTTGCTTCAGTCACAGTCCACAGTGCATTTTATAATCTATCACAATATTTTTACTGACAAAAATGAAGCTGATGGATATTTTTTTCATTTGGGTTAACCACTTGTTGCCTAGTTTTGATTAGTTGGCATCGTAAGCATGTGAGCTACTATGTTATTATCAGCAAATACTTAATTTTTGAAGTTCATAAATTTATGACTTCTCCTAATAAGTCTAGCAAGTAGCATACTTGGATTCAAGAAGGTCCTGCAATGTGTACACCTCTGTGTACATGTTATGGTACCAGTTTTCAGATTCACCAGCTGCCCTACCATGGAACTGCATGGTGCTGTAGCACAAGCACCATATAGGGTTGGTCCCAATGCCATGTTGAATTCTAAAACTGCATTCTGGGAGACAGACATATGCTAATTAGCCACATGCTGTCTCTCTCTCTGAACCACCTCCTGGAAGGCATCTAGAAGCTGAACAATTCACGAAATAGTTCAGTCATGTAGGTCAGCATGGCTATCACCACCACATCACAGTACTGAACAAGGCCAAAAGGCCATCTTCAACTACTTATCACAACAGTGGTAAGTGACTTGGCGATAGGGGGATTCACTGGACACCAGGAATTACTAAATGTCTTAACAGCACCGAGAGCAATATGGGGATTGCGGAGTGGGAAGATTCACTAGACACTAGGGATTACTCTTTAATATAAGTGTCTTAATGGCATCAGCACAGTAGAGAGCTCAGGGAATAGGGAGATTCACTAGACATCAGGGATTACTCTTAATTGTAATTGCATTAATGGCACCAATAGGAGTAGGGACATTAGGAGGTGGGAGATTCACTAGGCACCAGGAGTTAGTCATTATTGTAAGAGTCATAATGGCAGCAACAGCAGTATGGTGATTGGGGTGTGGGGAGGGGACACACTAGCCACCATTACATGCTGTAACAGCACTTTAAGGATTGGGAGATGGTGGAACCAAGGGAAGGCAGACAAGTCAGGAACAGATTCAGGGATATTGGTGTGTATAAGTGTGTATTTGTGCGTGTGTGCATGTGTGCGCGTGTGCGCGTGTGTGTGTGTGTGTGTGTGTGTGTGTGTGTGCGTGTGTGCGTGCGTGTGTGCATGTGTCTGTGTGCGTGCGCTCATACTTTGTGTACTTGCATGTGTGGGGGAGAGTGAGTAAGGTGAGAATGCCACTGCCTACATGAGCAGCAATTTACTACCTCGACGTGCAGAGCAGCACTGATCTGCATGCCACTGCAGAAAATGCAATTTAGTGATATTTTAAGTAGTTGATAATTTGGGCTTTCCTCATTACAGCTAACAAGTCTGTGAATCACATACTGCCACACTATGGAAGAAAAGCTATTTCACGCAAGGTCCTTTAATGAATACCCAGGATGAGCTTTGCTTTTTTTTATTCTATTCCTTTTATATTTACCTTGAAATTCTCTCTCTCTCGCTCTCTGTGTATGTATGTATATATATCTATATCTATCTATCTATCTATCTATCTATCTATCTATCTATCTATCTATCTATCTATCTATCTATCTATGTGTGTGTGTGTGTGTGTGTGTGTGTGTGTGTGTGTGTGTGTGTGTGTGTGTGTGTGTGTGTGTGCGTGTGTCCGTGTGTATGCTGTCAAAGGAAAAAATATACTTTAAAAATGATCAAAACATGGTAGGTTCAGGTTAAGGCACTTTAATCTTGCAGCAAGGAGACAAAAATGTGCTTTTACAGAGTTTGTCTAACTAGAAACAGGAAATACTTTCATTTTTATATATTCTCTAACTAGACATGGCCTACCAAGCTGACGTAACAGATTACCACCTTTTTCATCATCATCTGTTGACCATCATTCCCATGAATTTCTGCTGATTTATCAATTTGTATGTGAAACTTCCTGAGGAAAACAACATGGCCTTGATTACTACCAGTTAGATACATGTTATGTTACCATTCAAGGTACTATGGCTAATTCAAGCACAATGCTAACAGTTCATTTCTCTAATAATCCTTTGCCTACTTTATCTCTAAGTTTCTGCAGCTGCACATGTTCTCATGCTTCGAACAGAGCTGGTTGTCTAAAATCATTACATTTACAGAATATAGTATTGTTCATTCATTCGTTCCTGACCTAGCAGATAAGCACCTGCTTCTCAAGTACATTTCCAAAAGGCATAAACATGAATATTGCTGTGCTAGCAGTTACTAGGTCAGAGGGCATCTTGCAAATTTCAGAAAGCATACTGCAGTTTTTAAAAAGCATCTTTTTCAGTCTCATATGAAACTCAATTTATATATAACATAGTACATGAAAAATAGAATGAAAAGCGTATTAATTCATTTGATTATTAATTGGCATTAAGCATACACACATTAATACATATTTTTCTAACAATGCATATATAAATATATCTATATCTATATTTATAGATAGCTAATAGATATAGATATATAGTTTATATATAATCTATTTATATATATATATATATATATATATATATATATATATAGATAGATATACACACTCATTTATTAATATTTATATTTAATTAGTGTGCAGAAAGTTGATGTATGCTTAATGGAGCTGCAGTCTGGAGGCTGTGGATAATTTGTATTTCATTATTTTATCTGTCTGTATTCCCTAAGGATATCCTTTCTCTTTGATAACCAATTGGTTTAAGATTCCAGGGCATATTATACAGGGTACTACCTAGTCACCTAATTAGTGAAACACAGCTCCACTGTATGTATGTTGACATTTCCAATATTTTGTTTGTATATTGTCATGTATGTTATCTGATACTGAATATCATACCAAAGATCATTCTTTATTTAGGTGTGTTTACATCTTAATTTGTGTTGCTTTCCAGGCATTAATCTTGAATACCCAAAGTTAACTTGCATTACCAAATTAACTGCACAGTTTAAGATATACTAGCCTTAATTAGAATTAGTTTTGTATACCTTCAAAGCTAAATATCTAAAGCTCTCATGACACAGCTCGCAATTCATACATGTGATGTGGAAACATGTTTCTACGTTTTACATAATTCAGGTTAGGAAAGAGAAAATATCAGTTTTCTTCTCCCATTAAAATTAAACTCTTGCTAGTTATATGTCTAGATTACTAAACAGCTTGCATTATTACAGTGTGTTACAGTGTCTTTTATTTTTGTTCATGGAAGTCTGTTTAGAATGATATTTTAGTTAGCTTTGCAGGTTTTATATAGCTTGGGATTATGGGACTAAGTCCTGCAGACTAAACCTCCTGTTTAGCCTTAAAAAGGGGGGGTTCAAGACCTATATATTTTTCTCCAATGTATATAAAATATATAAAATTTGACTACAACATTTTTTGTATAATAAATGTTCTGCAACCATAAACATGTAAAGCATACAGGTTCCACTACTGATTTATCTATCCCTACATTTTGTTTTTATTTTTACTTATTTTATTTATATGATGCTTGCTTTTATTTATAGTATGAATGATATTTGTAACAGTATAATGTGTACATTTTTCTTAACACTTATTTTATTATAGACCAGTTGTATCAAGTAAGTTTTGAGAGAAATGCATTTTATGTCTAATCAGCTCACATTCTGTTGTGTGTGGATAAGGATTGCTGAAATATATAGGTTCATAGGTTCATAGGTAGGTACTAGGCTATCTGCCCAAGGACCTACGTAAGCCTAGCCGACAAGGTGCCCTGGCTTACACCACCCAAGAAAGTTATTTTCCTGTGCCACTGTCGAGCAGAGACACTGAAGTGATCCCCAGGGTGTATTTCCTATTTCCCATCCACTCATCAAGATTTTTCTTGAAGGGTACTAATGAAGAACTTTGCTTGACATACATGGGTAGCCTGTTCCAGAGTATGGGAAGTCTGTTGGATAGGAATCTATCCCTCCAGCATGTCCTGTTTATTGTGGTGACAAGGTTTAGGTCCTTAGAGCATATAGCTCGGAGGGACTGGGATTTCTTTAAGTGGAGCATGTCCGACAGCTCTGGGTTTGACATAGCTTTATATGTTAGGCAGAGATCACCTTGGAGTAAGTGATATGCTACGGAGTAAAGCTGGAGTTTTTTGAGACGATCAGTGTACGGCATTTGTTTGAGGCCAGTAATCCTCTTTGTGAGGTACTTCTGTGGCCTTTCCAGCTGCTGCAGATGTCTTGTGAGGTACATTCCAAAAGGGCCATTGTACTCTATAATGGGTCTAATGAGTGTCGAGTAGAAAGGAACAATGACCTCTTTTTTCCTGGATGAGAACCCTTTTATGATGAGGTGTGCCACGTAGAAGGACTTCCTGACTACTGTGGTGATGTGACTATCAAACGACAGACTACTGTCCACCTGGGTCCCAAGATCTCTTATCACACATTCGGTGTTAAGTAGATTGCTGCCTATGTGGTAGTTCATGGGTACAGAGTTTTTACCAAAGGGGATGACACTGCACTTTTTGGCATTAACCACATCACCACAACAGTCAGGAAATTCTTCTGTGTGGCACACCTCATCACTAAGGGCTTTTCATCCAGAAAAAAGGAGGTCATTGTCCCACTGTACTCATCCCTCATTAGACCCATTATAGAATACAACGCCCCATTTGGTATGTACATCTCAAGACATCTGCAACAACTGGAAAGGCTGCAGAAATACCTCACTAAAAGAATCACAGGCCTAAAGCAGATGCCCTATGCTGACCGCTTTAAAAAACTCCAGCTATACTCTGTCACATATCGTCTACTCAGAGGTGATCTCTGCTTAACATACAAGGCCATGTCAAATCCAGAGCTATTGGACATGCTACACTTAAAGAAATTCCAATGCCTCAGAGCCACACACTCCAGGGATCTAAACCTTGTCATCACAATAAACAAAACATGCTGGAGGGATAGGTTCCTGACCCAGAGACTCCCCAGACTCTGGAATAGATTGCCCATGCATGTCAAGCAGAGTGCCTCTTTGGCCCTCTTCAAAAGGAACCTTGATGATTGGATGGGAGAAAGGAAATTCACCCTGGGGATCACGTCAGTTGCCCTGCTAGACAGAGGTCCAGGGAAGTAAATAGTGTGGGAAGAAATAGCCAGGGAATTGTTATGGCTAGGCTTGTATAGGCCCTAGGGC
The DNA here is from genome assembly GCF_019279795.1 of Protopterus annectens. NCBI lineage: Eukaryota > Metazoa > Chordata > Ceratodontiformes > Protopteridae > Protopterus > Protopterus annectens. The sequence goes on from NC_056731.1 coordinate 1,256,532,974, forward strand.
TGATAGCCTAGTACCAACCTATGGCTCTGACACCAGGCATCTGTCTCAGTGAGGCCCTTCTGTAGGATGTCCACATCATTTGGGGACTTGACTATGGCTCCTAGTTTGCAGTCATCCAAGAACTTCGTCAGCCAGAGGCCTTCTGTGTTAGCCTGAACTTCAGAGAAGTAGATATCAAACAGGAGAGGTCCCAGGACTGAACCCTGTGGTACTCCACTTGTCACTGCTTTGAGGTCAGATTTGGAGTCTGCAACTTTTACAGTATGGGTTCTGTCAGTGAGCCAGGTGGCAACCCATCTTGTGACGTAGGGATTTATACCTAGTTTAGTGAGTTTAGCTATAATTCCAGAATGGGGGATGGTGACGAAAGCCTTGGCGAGGTCAAGATAGGCTATGTGAACCACTTTACTCTCATCTACGGCTTTGGTGACTGCCTCAAAGAAGTCAATCAGGTTCAGGAGGCATAATCTGCCTTTCACAAACCTGAACTGGGTGGGATCCAGAGTTTGGAGGTTACCAATGTCTTTGTTAATGAGTTCCATGATGATACAATCCATGGCCTTGCAGACCAGGCTCGTCAGGCTAATAGGTCAATAGTTCTCGGGATCAGGGGTGGCTCCCCCTTTGTGAAGTGAGATAACTGTTGCTGTGCACCATTCAGTGGGCACAAAGCCTGATGTGAGGCTATTATTGTACATGGTGCTTTCTGACGTTCGTGTAAAACGCAGCCTGGGATGTTGTCCGGTCCCATGGATGCTGTGTTTTAGGCTTTAGAGAGTGCAGCTTTTACCTGTGTAGTTGTGATTACAGGGACTCTGCATTCTTCCTGTATAGATATGGGCCCTTTAGGGGGTGAGGGGGGTAAAGTTAGCACTGAACCTATCTGCCAGGATGTTGGCAATATCAGTTGGTTCTGTAATTTTCATGCTGTTGTGCTGTAACTCAGAGCAGATCTGGGTGTTGCCATCAAGATTCTTGACAAAGCTATAGAATGCTTTGTGGTTGTCCTTAGAATTAGTGGCAATTTTGTTTTCATAGCTAGCTTTGGAGGATCTTATAAGGGATCTCAGCTTCTTACTAAGGCGGACCAGGGAGCTCCTCCACTCATGGGATTTTACTCTCTTTTGCAACAGTTTCTTTCTTCTGTTGCACAGTTTGTTTATGGCAGGGAACTACCAGATCGGCTTCCTTTTTTCGGAGGTTAGCATCTTGGTTCTGTTTGGGATAGCACGATCCATGCACTCGTGTAAGTGCTCATAGAGTGCATTTGTGTAGGATTCAGCAGTCGTAACTGTATTGTCCATCTGCATGGGTGTCATGAAGTTCACCACTTCTGTCTTAAGAAGCATGAAGTTGGCTTTGGAGAAAATTTTTACCATGGTTTCCTTAATAGGGGGTGGGGGTGGGATGTGGATATCAAAGGTGATTAGCTTATGGTCAGATCGGACCAACGAGGAGTTGACTTCAGGTGTGGAATACCGGTCACTTATTTTGGTAATGACTAGGTCTAGGATATTGTTGCCCTTGGTGGGGGGTTGGATAAGTTGATCCAGGGCATTGGAGTTTATGAATTCCAGAAAGCGTTGAGCTAAGGAGTTGGTACACATTAGTTTTCTCAGTTAATGGCGGTGTAGTTGAAGTTGCCCATTATTAGGGGGTTTGGTTGAACCCTATTAACTTCCAGTACATCAAGAAAAGAGGAGTGGGAATTTTGGGGCATGGTGGGGGATCTGTAGCAAGCTACAATTTGGATTGCAGTTTTGCCCAGAGTTAGTTGCACTTGGATAACCTCGGATGCATTATGCTGAGCAACTAGCCTGGAGGTGTGGATATCCTTAATGAATATGGACACACCTCCGCCTTTGGTGTTTCGGTCCAGGTTACATGGCCGAAAAGTGTGGTAGGAGTTATAGCCTGGTAGTGCAGGGGTGTTCTCTGGTGCCTTGAACCAGGCCTCAGTCACTGCACAGATATCGATGTTCTCCATTCTAAGGAGTGCCTCGAGTGAGTGCATTTTGAGATTTAGACTTCTAGCATTGAGTAGCATTACCCTCAGTTTTTGCTTGCCTGTTCCTGCTACGGTGGTGATTTTGTCATTTGAACCTTGCCTAAAAAGGGCACTATAGGGGCAGCAAGAGCCTTAGCCAGTATCCGTTATCCCAGGGGCAACAGGTGCAGGCCATCTGTGGCAAAGCATCGTGGTCTGTCGACCATGTCATCCCAAGCAGACAGATACTGGATCCCCTTAGAATGACACCAGAAGCTTAGCCAATTCTTGAAGTCAATCATTTTGTCCTTGTACTGCGGTATCATTCTGGGTGATGGCAGAATGCTACTCAGGGCTAGGTCATACCTGCCTGTGCTACAAGATCGGAGAGCTCTTCCATGTCTTTTTTCATGTAGTCCAGGGAGGTATGTCTCAGGTCCTTCACACCAACACGGACAATGACAGAGTCATATTTGTACTTATTGTGGAGTGACCTGAGTGCGTGGGTTATGTAGCAGATCCTGGCACCTGACAGGCAGCTGACAGTAACCTTCTCCTTGTCTAGCCTGGTGAGTGGGATCAGTGTGCCTGACTATAGAGTTACCTATGATTAGTGTGTTGGGTATGTTGTTTTACCTTATTGGCTTTGGTTGAGTGGCACACTGAGTCTCTGGGCTATGTGCCATTTGGGTTGTGTTGGGGGATGGAGATTGCTTGTGTTTCTGCTTTGGAGGTCTCTGTTGCTTAGACAGATTATTATTGAGAGCCTCCGCAAATGTTTTTGTGTTACTATTTGTGGATTTTGGGGGTGTATATTTAGTGGGACTATGTGATGAGTGTGGTGTGGTGCAAATGTTTACCTTCTCCTCATGACTGCCAAGTTCAGTCTTGGTTGGAGAGAGCTTTACCTCCAGTTTGGCTAGATAAGTGCATCTCTCACAGGTTGTAGTGTTGGGTGGTAGGAGGAGAGGGTTGTCTGTGTACATGAGGCAATTTCTACATTACCTCAAGATGCCCAGATTCATCAGATAGACAGGAGAGAACACTGGGATCTGACCCTTGAACATGCCTGAATAAAAAACTATTTTCCTCTAGATAAGTGAGGAAAGTGAGTACAAGAGCTGTTTTTCTCTACGCAAGTGAGGAAAGTAAGTACCAAAACAGTTTTCCTCTAGGTAATGAGGAAGGTTGAGTGCTATAGTAATTAGTAGCTTATTTAGTGCTTACAAGTTCTGAACAAGTGCTGAGCATGAAAACACAAATGTGATTGTTGGAAAATCCTATAAAATATTTTCAGCAAATCATTCTCTGTAAAAAATATACACTGTTCTTCTTCCTTTTTTCATGCAAATGTTTTATAAGGGTCCGCATTATTTGATCCACTACCTTTTGTCTGTGGTCTGTGTGGTAATAAGGCTGATCATATTTAGTACTATTATAGCTAAATATCAGGTCACGTAGAAGAATTTCTTCTTACTAGAAGCTTCTTCATAACTCATCACTTTGAAGAAGAAATTGCTCTTTTCTTTATCAACTCTCTCTCTCTTTTGGTGTTAAATTAGCTAATACGCACTCAAAGTTTGGTAGAACAATACAGAAGCTTCTGTTTTTCTGAAAAGACTAACATTTTACTTACGTTCTAATAAGCCCTAAGTGATAGTAGATTAATGTCTTACCACACATATCTTAGCCCCTTACTGTTCTGCCTGTTCTTATGGATTCCACATCTTTCACCATTTATTTATTTTGCTAACCTGTACAGAATATTTTTGATCATTCTGAAATGGCTTTGTCTTGGGAACTTAATGGTCTCCTGCTGCAGAATCAGGATGTGGTTGATTAATTAATTTCTTTATCTGATGATTTTGGAACTGATATGCAAGAAAACACAGTAAGTCTTAACATGTGGTGGACAGCATAATAAAGCATCCCAAGGAGCATTTTAATAAGAATATTTTTTTAATTAGAAGAGTATTCTAATTAAGAAAAAATAATAACTGTTAAAGCTATTTTTTCAAACAAGGAATTTTATTTTTAAGAAAAATAATCTTATTGATTTGGAGTTATTTTGCTAAGGACAACTTGCCTTTGGACACCTATGGTGAAAGAAATGTATGACTGACCTTCAATCATTCTTGACAGGAAAAAACATGATGGCTATTTATAATGAGTGGAATCAAATCACCTGCTCATATTCCATGGATATGCACTGGTTATCATATAACAGTATTATTCAAAACAGAAAGCACTTTATGGACTGTTTCACAGAATTAGTAAGTACATTTATATTTCACAGATATTTTACATTATTTGAAGATATTAAAGCCTTCTATGAGTGGTGACTTCCACAAATGACATATGCAAAATGCTCAGTATTCTAGACATATAAATAGTTTACGTTGCACTTTGTGTAGTGGTTGCTGTGTAGTGAAAACTGAGACACATTCAGGCACCCATATATTTGAACAAGTGAGGCATATAAATAATAAATTGTTAAAGAAGACATTACATGGACATATGTTGGCGGGTTTTCATCACTGTAGTTTTAATTTTTAGTGTGGAATAAATAGATACATTCACATTGGGGTAATGTAATAGATTAGTTCCTGCACTTAGAAGTGACAAGCCAGACTAAACAGATGTCAGTATGTGAAGATCTGAAATGAAATAAAGTAAAATTCTGTTGCATTATCACATGATATGTACTGCACTTGGGAGTGCATTGATCAACCAGTATACTACATCAGTTAATTCATCTGTTTGTCATAAAAATCAAATCCACAACCTTCTGCACCAAAGGAAAGTGTGCCATCTATTGAGATATTGAAACTTTCACATTTCAATAAGTTTTTCATTTGAGGCTTTGAAATAAGACTGTAGAATTTTTATCCATGTTTCTAGTAAAAGGAATGCAGCTAGAAGGCTCATAATTTTGTGATATTACTAAATATTATATAATTCTGCTACACTTTTATATTTGCATAAAAATGTTTTGACTATGTTGTTAGGATTTATTTCCTAGCTTTCAACATGCCACATGGGCATTTGTTAGTATAGTTTCCTTTTTTCCATGTAAGGGTTACTGGCTAAAGGTTACAGATCAGGAATGCATTCTGGCAAATAAAAAGACAGTCATCTGCTGAAAATAAATGTGGATGAGATCTGACATATACCTCTAGTAAACATTCCACTCACGTACCTGAGTCTTGCCCCAAAGATCCTACTATTTGTGCATTGCATGGCTATACTTTCTAAAATGATAGTGAGTCAACCAGTTCATTAAGTTGGGGCTACTGTAAAATTAAATATTTGAGCATTTACCTGAAAAAAATGAGTAGAAAAAGAAAAGAGGTTTTACATTGTTAATAGAGTATGAGGTCAGCTATACACAATATGGTGTGATAGCAAGTCATAAAATAAGTCTGCTGTTTTTATTATAGGTGGTACTAAGACAATGCTTGCATACTTAATGTCTGTACATTTCAGTCAGGGGTTATTCTCCATACTTGATGCTATGAAAGACTTGTGAGTTTGCTACAAAGTATAAGTCAACAAATTATCCTAGCTATACTATTGTGTGTGAGTGTGTGTGTGTGTGTGTGTGTGTGTGTGTGTGTGTGTAAGTGTGTGTGTGTGTGTGTGTGTGTGTGTGTGTGTGTGTGTGTGTGTGTGTGTGTGTGTGTGTGTGTGTGTATGTGCGTGTGTGCGTGAGTCAATGTGTATGCAGGTGTTGGACCTATATGAAAAAGGAAAATTTTTTCTTCAAATGAATTGTGATATAGTCTTGAAATAGGATAGTTTCCATATGCTTGTGCTAAGAAATTAATTTTATTTTAATATACGAAAAATTATTTATTTAAGTGCACCTTTATTATTATTGAGTTAAGTGGAAATAGTTCTTAACTGTGCTGCTCCAATGAAAAATAATAAGAACATCAATAGACCCGAATAAGTCACAGGACTCTTAACAAAATAATGGCAAGAGATCTGGTTCAAAAAGTACACCACTATGAGAAAATAGCAGAAAAGGTTATCCTCATAACTGTCCCCAAAAGCTGCACATTGATGTTTTCTGACAGAATGAATAAATAGATACATGTGAGAATAAATAAATGAATAAAGTCTTGTGTCAGGAAGGAAAACAACACTTCTTAAATGAGAGAAGTAAAAAATACCTTCCCACTGCTGAAGTTGTGCTGCCAAAAAAGAAAACAGCAAAAACCAACGGCAGACAAACAAACTAGGCTGATACTACAAAACGTCATGTTTGTAGATATAAGGGCTGAAGCTAGGCAACGCTGTCCACAGAAAGAAAACTGGTATTCCGTTTAAAAACAAATTAAAATTTTTCAAGGTTAAAAAGCAACAATAAAAAGTCCCTTTTCTTTCACAAACGATAAGCGCTTTCAAATAATCTTCATCAGATCGTTAACAGGCATGGGACACCAATTCTGCTTATATAAAAAGTTACTTGAATATTTAGCCAATGAAAATCCATATGTTTGCATTATATCCAATCAATTTTCATGTTTGCCCATCCTATTCAAAGGCTATTAGAGCCAATAAAATTATCCTGTTGCTGACACACCTCCATACTACTTAGGGGTGGATTTGTTTCCTTCATTGGTGTCCCATGTCTCTTAACGATCTGATGAAGATTATTTGAAAGCGCTTATCATTTGTGAAAGCAAAGGAACTACCAAATGCAAGAAATTAATCTGTAAACTCCAATTGCAAAAATATTTTCAGGGACAGATGTGTTTTATACATTTAGGTGATGAACATTACTTAATCTGTATACAACTTTAGACACATGAACAATCATTTTATGCAATACTGAAAATGTTATTTGAATAGCCTTAAAGTCTTTAGGCAAGAGGGAATGTTCAAATTAAGTAAAAATATAAGTATAGAGAGAAAATTAATTGCCAATTTTCAGTGGACTGGTACATATGATCTATATCTGACTGATCTATCCTCTTCTTCACTGATTATACCCCACATCTGGACCTGGATCTGACTGATCTATCCTCTTCCTCACTGCTTATACTGAAAATATTTTAATCATCTAATGACACATGACAGACAGAGGACATCTGCTCAGACAACCTGCTTTTGAAGTTAGACATCCCACCTGTTGAATATTTTCCCATAAACACAAACAGAAATAAAAGCAGAGCAACTTTTGTGCACTGGGTGTGTGTATGGAACCTTCTTCAGTTTATTTCAAGTTTCTTACTTGAAGGACTGTTAGAGATCAGGATCACATATCTGTTTAGATTTTTAAATATTTTCATCCAGAATATTAGACTGATAAAATTACATTGTAATTGTGACCTTAGGAAGTCCAGTATATGTTTTAGTTTGAATAAGGCTCTTGCCTGATTACCATTTTAGATTATTTTATGATTGGTTGTTTCTTCAAACATGACAATAAATTCTAATCAGAACAATTATGTACACTTAACTTAGATACCAACATATCTTTTAGGTATCAAGCTCTGACTCCACTTAATACTCATAGCCAGCCTGTTAATACTGTCTGCAAGGTACTATTAACTTCAGTATCTATCCTGCTAAGCTCACCCTACATGCAGTAGAAAACACTGTGGTGCATCTTAGAGAAAGCTAATAAAATCATGCTTAAACAATGCTCTGAATTTAGATATTACTTGTTAGTATTTAACATACCATTTAAGACCTACTCACTTATTCATATTGCTAGATATGGTTGATTTTATCTTTAGAAAAAGATGAAAGAAAATATACAAATATCACAACAACCATAATCAGGAAAGCAGCAAATATACAGTAAAAGAAAAGTGAAACAAATCATTTACTCATCTGAAAAGATCTCAGCTAGTCAGTATTGGGTATTATGTTTCTGAACTTGTTATCCAAGTAAATGAACCAACAAGATGAACGTGTCTTGTACCAGCACATTCATCTGAAAATTATGTGAATACATCTTGCGAGACCTGTGTTAGTATGCTGCTTGTATACATGCGATAGACATGAGTGTGTGTGTGTGTGTGTGTGTGTGTGTGTGTGTGTGCGTGTGTGCGTGTCTGTATGTATGTGTGTGTGTCTTTTTGATTGTTTGCGAGTGATTGTATGTGAACGAGTGTGTGTCAGTATGTGCATCTCCACTATGAGTGGACAAAAGTGAATGCATCGAGCAGAAGAATCCCAGAACTGCATTTACGAAAAACATCTTGCTAAAAGCCACTTTTCTTAGTGTTTTTCCTTCACATCCCTACACCACCTGACTTATATATACAAACTACATGTTCACACCAACTTGAAGAAGGGGGAATCGCCCCAAAAAAGAATCACTTCCAGTGCAACTCGCCAACAGTGATTTCCTGTGACTGAACTCCTGCCATCAACTAGTTGAAACTCAGGCAGTCACAGCTCAAGTATTAAAACTTTGTCCACCAGTAAGATAACCACATGTGTGTGTGTGCGTGTGTGCGTGTGTGCGTGCGTGCGTGCGTGTGTGTGTGTGTGTGTGTGTGTGTGTGTGTGAAGAGGGAAGTTTAATATGAACATGCAGTTTTCACTTCCACTTAATTAGAATATATAGTCCAGAGAAGAAGTACAAAAGAGACTATTTTTTTCAGTATTCAACGTGGTTTAAGAGCATTCCTGTTAAGAATTTGGCAGTACATTTTTACCCGTTCTAGGAAATGTTTGTCATGTGGGCATACTCAACACAATATTGTACAGGAAAGACAGCTGGGTTAAAATACACAGGTAGTAAAAAGTGCATTTCATGACAAAAATAATAGAAACTGGCAAAAATGTATAGAAATATTTTTTTTACCTTTTGCTTATATTACTCAGACATTAAGTCACCCTTTCTCCCAGTCACCACGTTGACTGGATTAGACTATTCTGTCATTAGCCAGGGAAATTATTGACAAAAAATATTAATACTCACTCCTATATTAAATAGTTTAAAATCTACCTCAGTAAAAATATGATGGTTCAACTATTTATTTAGTTTTCAAGGAAAACTCTTTTTATCTCTATATAGCCAAAAGTTTGTCAACAGATGAAAATTTCTACTCTAATTTAGTCATCGCTTCTTAGTAATCTCTTTGCAAAATATCATCTATTTGGCTCCTCCATCCTGCCCTTAAAGCTATCCAGTCATTCTTTTAAAGTCACAGAGGGAAGGTTTTGTATGCTTCTTAGGTCTAAATTACCTTAAAACATATAAATAAGACTTTGTTAAACCTGGTCCTGCAGTAAGTATTAAAATAAACATGGCTAATTCCTTTATGACCAAATTGCATACCTATATAGCTGATCAGGTATCCTGTACCTGCTTTACAGATGCCAATTGATTCACTCCCTTCATTTCTGTCCTACTCTGTACCTGACATTTTACCCATTTAGTTTTTCTTTATACCAGGTTTTATCTAGTTACTACTTATGTATTACATCTGTACCCAAAGCCATTCTCCCTGAAAACATCTAGACTGAAAGTCCCCAGTTTTACCTTTTTTCATAAGTAGGCTTCCACTCCAATGCTTGTTCTTTTTAAAGATTATACCTTACTCCTCCCTATACTTTTATCTTTATTATGAACAAGATGCTTTTTTTAACTATAACAGATTGCTTTTGCTTCTGTATTTTTAAATAGAGCTTGACACATTTGCTTTGTATATTTTTGCACATGCTCAGTATTTGACTTCTGCCAGTGTAAAGCTGGCTTTATGCACATCCTTTGTATATGGTTTTGAGCTTGCCTGGTGTGTGGGCTGTGGCTGAAAGGTGTGGGGGGGTTATACAAGTTTATTTACTTAGTTACAAAATAAACAGCTTGACAGATAAATAGTTATGTAGATGCACAGTTGAAAGTCATATCATCTCATTTTAAATTACAAGTAATGAATCTGTATGAAGGCATAACAAACATATGTGGGCTACAGCAAGAATGCTAGCTAAAGATTATTCCTACAAGAGTCTGAAACTGAATGGCATTATTTAGGATTTACAAACACAGAAACTTGCATATCTGTCAATGAACTCTATTTGATCTTTCTGATCCATTTTCCTAATAAAATGGTGCATATTGTATTGAATAAACATTTTTCCTTCTCAGATTCAATTTCAGCACTGTAGACTATTTCTGTGTAGAAGAAAAACAATCTCCACAGATTACCTGAGACATCTGTATTCTATTATTCTTTTATATAGCTTTCTCTTGATAAAAGCTGCCTTCATCGATATAAAGTACTTAATGGTTTTGTTACCTGTTACCTGAAGAGGTCCTGTATCTCTGTCATTGTGCTGTTTTTAATGTAAATTAGGACTGCTTTCTTAATGTTTCTTCAGGATAGTATATAGTTCTATCTGGGTATTCATGGCAATTCTTCCTAAAAAAATATTGTTCTTGTATGTCACTAGTGGTTCTCTTTCTATGCATGCATGCATGCATATAATTTACAAACTCTGCTTGCTACCTTTAAATATTGTTTGCTTAACTGACATATGAATGCGTGCATTGCCATCCATGGTATATGGTAAACTAAATGTATTTACATTGAAATAGTGATGAATTTGACTTATTTGGGGTTTCTTACATATTGAAGTAGTTTGATATTATATTACCATTTTTACCTTCATTGCTGCAACTACTTTTCATTCTGTTACTTTTTTCTTTTTTCCAATTTTCAAGTATATTACTTTGCATTTGTACGCAATAAAACTGATATATTTTCAAGATAGTCTTTTAAACTTCCTATGTTCTTTTACGTTCCTTTTTGCAGACTTCTGTGTCTCCTACAAAATTATGTAATTTTATTGGAGCCTTTCTTTGATTTATTTTGCAAGGACATTATGATAAACTAAAACAAGTATACAACCAGTAAATCACCACAAGAAATCCTCCTCTCTTCAGAGTAGTCTCCACATATTAAACAAATATCAATGCCATGGTGCACAGCCAGTGATACCTGTTTCCTTCACTGAACTTACTTCTGTAAAGTATCATGTCAAATGCTTTGCAAAAGTCTTGGAAGGTAGCATTTATACTCACTGTCACACTTTCTATCGTGATTAGTCAAAGAACTTACCTGGGTTTAGTTGATAGCATGATATTACTTCTCTAAATTCATATTATCTATAACATCCAGCCCACTGGTCCCTAGGAAGTCTATAATTTTTTCCTTAGAATGGATTTCGTCATTTGCCATACCACTCAAATAAAACTAATAGCTTTCCAGTTGAGATATAACCATATATGTTCTTTTGCGCTCCCGATAGTACATTGCCCTCACGCTAAGATTGTTTGAAAAAGATAACATTATCATGGTTACATCTTTAATATCCTATGAATTACTAGATTAATCTGATCAAGCTAACTTGTGTTAGTTGCCCTTACAGAGGAGATTTATTTATAGCATTTTCTTTTGTGAAACTATGGCTATCATACATTGCTGTCAGGGTCTCTATATTGATAGGGATTTGATAATTTTCTCTTTTATTTGTGAAAAATTAGAAAAATATTAATTTAGTCCTAATATTCCCCTCCCCATTTCATTAATTCTCACTATAAATTTTCAGTTCTGATTTTATTCTACCTTCACACTTTGCAAATCATTAATTCTGCTTCTGAACAGAAATGTATTTTGCCAACACAGCATATTGTCTACATGGTGCACAAAGAGTTAGGGGCATGACATGTCTAAATGTTCAGTATTTAATCTGGTGCTTAGGGACAGCCATCCTTATCTCAGCAGTGTGATGCTACTTCAGCCATTTAGTGCCAATGATCCATCTAGCCTGGTATCCAGATAACTGGGTGTTACATAGAGGATATTTGGGTTGCACTCTGAAGGTTTGGATTGGGGTGAATATTAGTATTTAAAAAAGTGGTGCTAAGCTTATAGCATGCAGGGGATAATGCACAGGGAGATGTTCTTTTGCTAGGACAGCATACAACATCAGGTGCCACCTCAGTGGGTTCAGTGCTCAGGTACTTCCATTCTCTCTAAGTTTTCCACAAAGGTTAGCAGATCCAGGTTTGGTGCCAGTTTGTGTTCTTTAGTTCATTTGATCAATGATGCAGCTTTAGTGAAGTCAGGTTATTTTAAGACACAGTACTGAATAGTTAGCAATACTTTAATTGTAATTATTTCACAGTGGTGGGAGCAGCAGTCACCTCATTTTTCCATAGCTTATACATTATTTAGGAATTGGTTATCTGTTGCCAGATTGGGTTTAGGCAAGTTTCACCAGCTGGACAGTCATTTGGGTTTTTTTAACAAGATGTTTCCCAGCTGCTTTCATGCTGGTGGCAGGCCCCAAATCATGGACATTTGCTCTCCTTTTAAAAAATGAGTAACTAAGTAAATAAATAAATAAATAAGCAAACAATAAAACTAAGAAAATAACTTCTTAATAACACATTAGAATTGGGGAGTCCACCTTTACAAAGAGGCCAGTCACAAGCTGAGCCCCTCAGGGATTGGTCCTGCACTGCTCCTTTTTGGCATTTACTTCTCTGAAGTCAAGGCTAATGTCAAGGGCCTCTGGATGACTAAATTTGCAGATGACTGTAAATTAAAAGTAGTCATATAATCCCTCACTGGCAGACACAGACAAATAACTTGCATCAGGAACATAGACTAAAACTGAATGCCAAGAAATACATAACAATATCCTTCAGGAAGTCATCCACCTCTGGTAACTATCATATTGACAACACTTCCCATTAGAGCTGACCCAGTGGTAAGGAACTTGGGGATTCAGACAGTAATCTAGCCTTTGGCCATTACATGTCTACAGTAGTGAAGAAATCATTCTATGTTGCGCAACTTACAAGAAAAGGTAAGGCAGCTAGGTCCAAGGAAGTCATTGTTCTACTATATTCAGTATTCATCAGACCTATTATTAGGAACATTTCCTCAGCAGACTGCCTCAAGGCCTTATAGGTTCATAGGTTGGTACTAGGCTATCGGCCCTAGGGCCTATACAAGCCTAGCCATAACAATTCCCTGGATATTTCTTCCCACAATATTTACTTCCCTGGACCCCTGTCTAGCAGGGTGACTGACATGTTCCCCAGGGTGAATTTCCTATCTCCCATCCAATCATCAAGGTTCCTTTTGAAGATGCCCAAGGGCACTCTCTGCTTGACATGTATGGGCAGTGTATTCCAGAGTATGGGAAGTCTCTGGGTCAGGAATCTATCCCTCCAGCATACTTTGTTCATTGTGATGATAAGGTTTAGATCCCTGGACTGTGTGACTCTGAGGGATTGGGATTTCTTTAAGTGGAGCATATCCAACAGCTCAGGGTTTGACATGGCCTTGTATGTTAAGCAGAGATCGCCTTTGAGTAGACAATATGCCACAGAGTATAGCTGGGGTTTTTTAGATGGTCAGCATATGGCATCTGCTTTAGGCCTGTGATTCTTTTAGTGAGGTATTTCTGCGGTCTTTCCAGCTGCTGCAGATGTCTTGTGAGGTACATACCAAATGGGGCATTATACTCTATAATGGGTCTAATGAGGGATGAGTACAGTGGGACAATGACCTCTTTTTTTCTGGATGAAAAGCCCTTAGTGATGAGATGTGCCACATAGAAGGATTTTCTGACTGTTGGGACAATGTGGTTACAAAAGGTGAGACCACTGTCCACCTGTGTCCCTAAGTCTCTCATCACACTTTTGGTGTTTAGTGCACTGCCACCTATGTGGTAATTCATGGGTACATAGTTTTTCCCAAAGGGGATAACTATACATTTCTTGGCATTAAGCTTGAGCCCATGGCTCTGGCACCAAGCATCTGTTTCTGTAAGGCCCTTTTGTAGAATATCCACATCATTTAGGGATTCAATAATGGTTCCCTAGAAGTTTAACTATGATTCCAGAGTGGGGAATGGTGTCAAAGGCCTTGGTGAGGTCTAGATAGGCTGTGTGGACCACCTTACCCTCATCCACAGCTCTGGAGACTGATTCAAAGAAGTCAATCAGGTTCAGGAGACAAGATCATCCCTTCACAAACCCAAACTGGGTGGGGTCCAATATTTGAAGGTTGCCAATGTCTTTGTTTATAAGTTCCATGATAATGTGTTCCATGCCCTTGCAGATCAGGCTCATCAGACTGATGGGATGGTAGTTCCCAGGATCTAAGGTGGATCTCCCCTTGTGGAGTGGGATAACTGTAGCTGTGCACCACTCAGTGGGCACGAAGCCTGAGGTGAGGCTATGATTAAATGTGACACTTAGGTGAGGTGCCAGTTCATTTTGTACTTCATGTAGTACACAGCCCGGGATGTCATCTGGTCCCATGGATGCTGTATTCTTAGCTTTGGAGAGTGTGGTTTCTACCTGTGTGGCCATGATTACCAGAATTTGGCAATCTTTTGGTATTGATATAGGCCCTTTAGGGGGGTGAGAGGTGGGTGAAGATGGCACTAAATCGATCTGCCAGGATATTGGCAATATCCTTGGGATCAGTATATTTAATGTCATTCTGTTGTAGCTCAGAGCAGATCTGAGCATTGCCATTTAGATTCTTGACATAATTATAGAATGCTTTGTGGTTGTCTTTGGAATCTTTGGCAATTTTATTTTCGTAACTAGCTTTTGCGGATTTTATGAGGGATCTCAGCTTCTTACTGAGGCTGGTAAGGGAGATTTTGTATTCTGGGATTTTCCTCTTTTCTGCAACAGTTTCTTCCTTCTGTTGTATAGTTTGCTTATGGCAGGGGACCACCAGATTGCCTTCCTTTTTTTGGAGGAGAGCATCTTGGTTTTATTTGGGATGGCACGATTCATGCATGAGTGGATAAGCTCATGCAGTGGCTTAGTGTAGGATTCAGCAGTCGAACTTTCAGATCCCGTCTGCATGGGTGCCATGAAGTTTGTCACTTCTGACTTGAGTAGCATGAAGTTGGCTTTGGAGAAGTTTTTTACGGAGGTTTCCTTACTGGGGGGTGGAGTGGGATGTGGATGTCAAGGGTGATTTGCTTATGGTCAGACTTGACCAATGAGGGGGTGACCACTGGTGTGGAGCATCTATCTCCCATGTCGGTAATAACCAGGTCTAAGATATTGGAGCCCCTGGTGGGACAATGGTTTAGTTGATCCAAGGCGTTGGAATTTATGAATTCCAAGAACCATTAGGAAAAGTTGTTGGCACCCGAGTAGATTTCCCAGTTAATGGCAGGGTGGTTGAAATCACCCAGTATTAGGGTGTTTGGTTGTATCTTAATATTTTTCAATATGTTTAGAAAGGCGTAGTGAGAATCTTAGGGCATGGTGGGGATCTATAGAAAGCTACAATTTGGATTGCAGTCTTACCTGGTGTTAGTTGCACCTGGAGAATTTCAGATGCATTGTGTTGGGCAACTAGCCTGGAGGTGTGATTATCCTTGAAATATCCTTGATGAATATGGACAATCCGCCACCTTTAGTGTTTTGGTCTTGGTTTGATGGCCGAAAAGTGTGGTAACAGTTGTAGCCTGGTATTGCAGGGGTGCTCTCTGGAGCCTTGAACCAGGTCTCAGTTAGTGCACATATATCGATGTTCTCTATTTTTAGGAGTGCCTCGAGAGAATGCATTTTGAGGTTTAGACTTCTAGCATTGAGTAGCATTACCTTCAGATTTTGCATGCTTGTATCTGTTATGGTGGTGGTTTTGTCCTTTGAATCTTGCCTAAAAAAGGCACTATAGGGGTGGCAATAGCTTTAGCCAGTAACCTGAATCTCAGGGGTTACAAGTGAAGACCATCTCTGGCAAAGCATCATGGTTTTTCGATCATGTCTTCCCAGGCAGACAGATACTGGATCCCCTTTGAATAGCATCAGAAGCTTAGCCAGCTGTTGAAGTCAATCATTTTGTCCTTATACTCTGGTATCATTCTGGGAGAAGGCAGGATGCTACTCAGGGCTAGTGTCATACCTGCCTGGGCCACATGATCTGAGAGCTCTTCCATGTCTGTTTTCATGTAGTCTAGGGAGGTACATCTCAAGTCATTCACTCCAACATGGACAATGACAGAGTCGTATTTGTACTTGTTGTGGAGTGACTTGAGTGCATGCATTATGTGGCGGATCCTGGCAACCAACAGGCAGCTAACTGTAATTTTTTCCTTGTTCAGCCTGGTGAGTGGGACACCAGTGTGGCTGACTATAGAGTAGTCACCTATGACTAAAATGTTGGGTACATTGTCTTGTCTTAAGGGCTGTTGTTGGGTGGCAAACTGGTGTTGTGTGCTATGTGTCACTTTGGTTGTGACAGGTGTTTGTTTGCATTTCAGCTTCTGAAGTCCTTGTTGCTTGGACAGGTTAATGTTACGGGCCTCCACAGGTGTGGGTTTAGTGTTGCTATGTGTGGGTGTTGATGATGTGGGTTTTGAAGGGCTATGTGTTGCTTGAGGTGTAGTGCAGGTGTTAACCTTCTCCTCTTGATGGTCTAGCACTTGGCTGGAGAGAGCTTTGCTTCCAGTTTGGCTGTGTAAGTACATCTCTCTCAGGTTGTAGTGTTGGGTGGTAGGAGGAGAGGGTTGTCTGTGTACATGAGGCAGTTGCCGCATTGCCCTAGTATACCCAGATTCACCAGGTGGACAGGAGAAATCACCAGAAGCTGACCCTTGGACATGCCTGTTTAGGTGCTTTTTTTGTAAAGTACAAGATCTGTTTTCCCTTACCTTTGCAAGGTATTTTGCAATTATAGGCTGTTTAGTGCCTACGATTACTTTCTCCTTATTGACAAGGAGAGCTGAATGCTTGTATCAGTTTCGGGCTTCCTAGTGCTTTCCAGCAGGTTCTAGAGCAAGTGCTAGTCACAGGGGTCAAATTTTAGTGCTACTACTGAGAAACCAGCTAGTTCTAAGGGAAACTTTGAAGAGCAGACTTTCTGGCACCTGGAATAGTTTAACTGTAGCCCTGCAGTGCTGCACGATGCAAAAAACATGCAAACACATGCGTTTTTAAGCCAGAAAGTTGAAAGGGATAGAAATCAGCCCAAAAAGGCTAATAAAATTACAATTTCAGAACTGGAAACTACTCCTCTAGTGTTAGATAGGCAGTGCAATGCTCACCATGCAAACACATGCGTTTTTAAGCCAGAAAGTTGAAAGGGATAGAAATCAGCCCAAAAAAGGCTAATAAAATTACAATTTCAGAGCTGGAAACTACTCCTCTAGTGTTAGATAGCAGTGCAATGCTCGCCACTCCCACTGTCCACTCCTACAGGCTGTTGAGGGGATATCTATGGCATACAGGGCATTTTCAACCCCCACCCTAATGGACTTCCTGCATATCCCTAAAACAAAGAGCACCAGAATTGCCTGTTCTGAAGACTTAAACCTTGCATGTGATATAAATAGGACCTGTTGGAGATACAGGTATGTATTCCATAGACTACCCCTTCTCTGGAACAGGCTTCCCATCCATGTGAAGCAGAATTCTCCCCAACTCAATTCAAGTGTAATTTAGGTGATTGAAGTGGGAACAGGAAGTTCATCCCTGGTTTGGTACCTATCATACCTCTCAACCTCTTAGAGCAAGAAATATGGGCAACACCATAAAGTGGGACAAAGGCCCAAAAATAGGGACAATTTTTAAATATTGCTCTTACAACCTTAGAAAGTTGATAGAATAACAGGTTTTGAATGAATATGAATTTTCTGACGGATATGAAGTCTGAAACTCAATTGTCTGTCACTATTTTCTAACTTCATTCTTTAATTATTTCCACTAATTTTCCAGAAAAAACACAATTTTATGAAAAATGGACTAATATATGAGGTAAAAATCTGGACAGTTGAGAGGTATGGTACCTATGTCTGTAATGGACACAGGCAGCCTGTACATGTTTCATCTCCTAGGCCCCTGCTTAAACTCATCAAGGGTACCAGAACACATCAGAAATTTGGAATGCATGGCTAGGCTTAAAAAAGTCCTTGTGGTCATTAGCCTAGTATACACCTATGAACCTATGAACTATTTGTCAGTATCCTAGCAGTATGATGTCAGATGTTTGTAAACATATAGGAACATAAATGGTGCTGCTACAGTTTTGATATGTTTCCCACACACAGTCAGTCTCATTATAAATGAAGGGTTAAGTATTTTTTTAGTAGGGTCTTCTGGTGCAAGTAGCTGCTTTCATTGCAGCCATGTTCCACCTCTAATTCTGGCATATTTCATAATACTGGTGTTCCCTGTCAAAGCATTTATTTTGACTGTAATGCATGACAAACAATATGTTCAGTGTCATTTCCTTTAGAAACAGGCCCTACAAAGCCAGTTATTCTAGAAATGTTTAAATCTATAGTACAATAATTTGATCCTTAACTTGGGCTTTTGGCTGCTGTTTATTTTTTTGCATTTAGAGTTTCTCTTTGTAGTTAGATATGCACGTTTTTCTGTCACTTTACCTCATCTGTTTCCAGAGATGGCTGGGCTAAATTCCCACCTCTGGTCAAGGATGGAAGATAGAGATGTCATTTAGGAGAGCAGTTAGCTATTAGCTTTATGTCATCCTTTGGTTCCCCAGTTTTTTGTATATACAAAGCTAAATTTCCCAGTTACACATAAATTGTTTTATAGTGCCAAGTAGTCAAAGGTGCGGGGGTTCTATCCTAGCTAGTGTTACCCCATCAGCAATGTTATCGAGTGTATATATATATATATATATATATATATATATATATATATATATATATATATATATATATATATATATATTGCCTTTTCTGGTAATTCAATTCATGAGAAGGTTTTCAAAAAAAATAAACACACAAGAAAGGAGAGTCTTCTTTATAGCTCATAGCACAGCATTTAAATTTAACATGAGATGGGTATCTCAGTTTATTAAAGGATCATGGGTGAACGGATACTCTGGCTTGCAGTAGGAAAGGGTTGCAGAGTTGTTTTATTGTAAGGTCAGTACTGTTTTTATTTCCCCATTTTCATATACAGGTGCAATGTCACCAGTGTAAGACCTTCAAACCATATGTGAGTTAATTAACTCACAAGCTAGGGCTTTTTTTGATTTTGAATATCTTGGTTGTTTTATGGACTCAGTGTCTGTACAGCATAGCTTATTGTCATGTTTATTGATGAAGGCTTGAGTTTGTCACAGTTGTTATAAGGTTCTTTGGGCAGTCAGGGCTTTGGTGTCCCCACAGTGTGCCCTTTTCTCAGTTTCTAGTTCCCAATCAACAGGGCAGCACAGGCAATGTGTGGGTTCTTGGCAGTGGGTTTTCCCAGTTCCAGTCAAGAATTGTCAAGTACTGGGTGAGGTATATTGGAGTAGCTATCACAGCACATATTCAGCAAGCAATCAACAGAGTTGATTATACTGACGTTTTTGAATTTGAAGGAGCAGGAGGTATTCAATGTCTCATAGCGGTGGAGTGCATTGGAGCCATAGGTTTGACCTCTGTTCTACCACTGCTAGACAGGAACCAATAAGATAAGTTGAGGGTTTGCAGCTGAGATAACTTTATTGGATGGTTTATCCTCTTCATGTCTGTCATTTTAGAGAAGGACCCCAATGAAGATTTTCCAGTTCTGTCTCATTTTCTCACTGTATAAAAAGCTCAGCACTTTGTTGTAGTCATTCATAGTATGACCCGAAATTCAGGAAGTTGAAGGCAGTGAACAAGTCTCTCAGCTGGGGTGAGTGAGCTAACTCTGAAAGAAGATGCACTGTTTGTTTTTTCAGCAGCAAGGATGGCTCTTGTAAGGTACGGATGACTAGAAAGGCAGGATCAAGGCATGTTAGACCTTTATAGATCATGTGCAAATTGACAAAATCAGAGTAGCCTGTTTTGAAAATGCATTTGCTCAGTATTTGCTTACCTTAGTTGTCTTTCTGTCATTTAATTTTGCACTCTCACGTTTCTTTTCAAGGAAGATCTCTTCCAAAAAATGTACTTCATAGCTATAACAAGCTCCACCCACATTGATTACTCAGCAGGACATTCTGCCTCTTTGCTGATGTGCTGACAACATGTTGGGGTCTGCAGAGTCCATTGTCTAGTCAGCAAGAGGAAGAAAGGAGTATTTGAGAGAACTTTCCAATTGCAGCAGGATTATTTGTATTTTTGTCTAATTTTCAATTTCAGGGTTAGTTACACATTGTTGTTTATCGAGTCTTCAATCTCCCATGCATTCTGTTTTCCTTTTGTGGGAAAACAAATGTGAAGATTCTTCTGTTTTACTGTCACATAAGTACATCATGTAAAACACAAAAGTTCATAACTCTTACTTGTCTCTGATTTTTCCCAACATCACTGAATATTAAGTTTCATCTGTGCATGATTTTTGCAGAATGCCCCTGACTATATCTTATATTTTTATCCTGTCCATCCCTGATAAAACTTTCAGTTTTCTGGTAAATCACTGAGAGTTACAGTCAGACACTAATGTTAAATATTTAGAGATTTATAGTTTATAATTCACTTTGCCCAGAAAATGCATGCTGTTCCATGAATAAACAAATATTCTGCACTTAGGCCATGTGCAGCATTACCTAAATATATACTTATGTGACACCCCTGCTCTGACCCAGTAATCAAGGAGCCTCAATCCTCACAACTAACACCGGTGAGGGACATGCACATTGAGAGGATGACAAGTGCACACAGTAAAGTACAATTTCCCTTAAGAGCACACAGAGATCACAGTCAGTCTAGGGCTGGTTTCTCCCTCTCTCTCCAGATACCTAGTAAGACTCCCCACTGGCACAGTTATAGGGTTAAGATCTCAGACGAGTGGTCAAGCCAAAACATCCAGCACCCTCTCTGTCCAACCAGTGCTTTGTGTCTCTGCCCAAGTAGCTGACGCACACACAATGAGATTCAATTTAAATACAAATACAGACACTCCTGGGGAAGGCTGGCACAGTTTCACTAGCTATACCCCTACTACCCAGACTATAAGGTAGTAACAGCTGCCACCAACCACCCTTTATCGGCTATTTTAAGGCCCTTCTCAAAGGGTGACCAATTCTACTGTGTAATGCTACTATTATCCAAATGTAAGTGTGCTCAAGACTTTAAGGCTATTTAAGAGTGGCTTGTACAATGTCACCAAATACATATGTAAGTTCCCCTAAGAGCTTGAATATCTCTAAGCAAACCAGCCATAATTAAAAGGTTAAATATATTTAATAATAAATAATGAAAGGACAAGACAATACTTAATAACTCAACACAGTGACAACAGAGTTCAGAATCACAGAAAATACTTTAAAACAACATTGCAGGACAGTCTCACATAAATACAGAAAACATCTAAATTAATCTTGCTATATTTCTATCTATCTCTAAGAGAAATAATATACCTAAATCTTACTTACAGAGTCAGGCAAATGCAAGTACTGAATGGAAGTTTCTAGGTTCAAAGACAAATACAAAATGCACAGACTTTCTCTGAGAGAGAGAGTTCTTAAATTAATAATACACATTACTGCTGGGTTAGATGGATTACATCACTATTTGACACCTCTATGTCAAAAATACTTATCTCTTAGAAGGTTTGCCTGGAATTGGGAGTTTTAAAACAGTTTAGTACTTTTCCCTTTGAAACCTGTAATTATTTATGTTTCTAGACAACAGAAAGAATCCTCTAGCTATAGAAATCCTGTCTCTTTGCATTAACTAACTTTATAGCACAGTCGTAAACAATTTCAACTTACTTTCTCAGAGTTTTGCAAGTTAACTCTGTATGTTCCAACTTGTACCATGAAAACATACATTTGCACAAGTATGTACTTATCTGTTCTTTTCCAGTGGGGTACACTGTGGTTACATTCTTGAAGCTCTGTACATAACATACAGTTTTCTTACATTTGTAAGACAAGCATACAAACCATATGTGAGTGAAGCCCTCGCCTGCAGCTACTGTAATGATTTTATCCAGCCCTACTCACACCTATAGATACTCTCCTCAGATAGTACCCACTCTAATATCCCTGACATCTCTTCATAGATTCTGATAACCATGGATGGACAATTTCCTATTGTTTCTTCTGCTAGTGTGGTTGTTATGGGCATCCTGAGACTGTGTAGCAACTGCCTTATGTACACAGACAACCCTCTACTACTACCACCTAGGAACACAATATGTGAGAGATGCAATCACATTAAGAAACTAGAATTATTGCTGTCTCAGTCACAAGCCACTACATCTAGGACTGAGAAGGTTGTCTGCACAAACACCACACCTCTAACACCACCCGCATCTGTAAAACATACTCCTACATATGCGGGCGTTCTCTACAAAAACATACCTAAACAAAAGAGACCTCCGAAGCAAAAACACACATGCATATCACAACCCACAGCACCAAGCATCACAGATAGTACACACATCTGTGTCTCACAGCCTCTAAGGCTCAACCACAAACCTAACATACTAGTCATAGGAGACTCTATTGTGAGACAAACAGATGTGCCCCTCACCAAGACAGACAAGGAGAAAGTCACAGTAAGTTGTGTGTCAGGTTTTAGAATCTTCCATATCATGCACACACTCAAGTCTCTTAACAACATGTACTGTTATGACTCTGTCTTAGTCCATGTTGGTATAAATGACTTGAGACGTACCTCTCTGGACTATATGAAAAGAGACATGATTGAGCTCACTGAATATGTGTCCCAGGCAGGTATGTCCTTAGCCTTAAGCAGCATCCTACCATCACCCAGAATGATACCTCAATACAAACAGAAAATGATTGACTTTAACAATTGGCTTAGTTTCTGGTGTCATTCCAAGGGGATCTGGTACCTGACAGCCTGTAAGGACATGATTGACAGAACAGGATGCTTTGCCAGAGATGGCCTTCATCTGTCTCCCCTAGGCTTTAGGCTTCTGACAAAGGCTCTTGCCTCCCCATATCACCTTTTTTAGGCAAAGTCATGAGCACAAAATTACCCAACATGGAAAATTCTTATAAATGAAATTTAAAGGTCATGCTGCTAAATGCTAGGAGTCTTAGCATGAAACTGCACTCATTGCAAGCATTCCTTGCCCTGGAGGATGCTGACATTTGTACAGTCACTGAAACCTGGTTCAGAGCTGTGCAGCACCTCAGCCTTACTAGGTTACTCGTCCTACCATACTTTCAGACCCCAGATGGAGGGTTACAAAGCCAAAGGAGGTGGAGTTTCAGTATTTATCAAAGACATACGCTCCACCAGGCTGGTCAAATGGCATGACGCACAGGAGACACTCCAAGTGCAGTTAACTGTTGAAAAAACACCTATTCAAATCATAGCTAGCTACAGACCCCCAACCATGATTCAGGACACCCAGTCCACCTATTTGGACTTACTTGAATCCATCAAGATAAAACCCTCTACCCTGATCCTGGGTGACTTTAATTACCCAACCATTGAGTGGAAGACCTATTCTAGCCCAAACATGAATGCCCAGAGATTCCTCGACTTCGTCAATGTCAATGCATTGGATCAGCTAGTCAACACCCCTACGAGAGGTGAAAATATCCTGGACCTGGTCCTAACCAACATGAATAGCCACTGTAGCACTCCTACAGTGTCATCCTCCTTGGTAAGATACGATCATAAAGTGATCACTTTTGAAAGCACTATCTCCCCTGACCCCCCACCCCATCAGGGTCAAATGAAAAACATTTTCTGAAGCTGACGACAATCTCCTCAGAGAAAGTGTAAGCAGCTTCACAGCCACTGTCCCTTCAGTTGGAACTAGCACTAATGTCCAAGCCTACACCAAAAACCTATATAAGTACCTACATAGTGCATGGACTCAGCAATACCTGACAGGACCAAACCATCTTCCTCAAGGAAGAGCAAACCTGTCTGGTGGACAGCGGCAATAAACAAACTCTATAATAGAAGTAAAAAATGCTGTCCAGGGCCAAGAAGGAGCAGGTGCCAAGTTGGAAGCAATCTCTCCATTGTACATTGAACAAGCAAATAAGGTCACTGGTGAAATCCTCTAAGGCTATCTTTGAGTCCAAATTGGCCACATCCACCAAGGACAATCACAAGGTCATCTTCACATATGTCCACAGTCTCAAAGGCAACACCCAAATCTGCTCTGAAATGGTGGTCAATAACACCACATACACAGATGCCATAAATATAGCCAACCTGCTGGCAGATGGGTTCAGTGAAAACTTCACCCCCCTGTCTCCCCCATCAGTAAAAAAAGGACATCCCCAGCACCAGCCCCCCTCTTCTCATCACCAGGAAGCCGGTCCTTAATACCCTCTCAAAGCCAAAAAATACAGTCTCCATGGGACCTGATAGCATCCCTGGCTGTATCCTACATGAAGTCAGGCATAAGATCTCAACTCCTTAGACACCCTATTCAACCAAAGCCTGAGCACTGGCTTCATCCCAGCTGAATGGAGGACAGCCACTGCCATCCCTCTACACAAAGGTGGAGCATCCACTGACCCAGGCAATTATAGGCCCATCAGCCTAACTAGCCTGATCTGCAAGGCCATGGAACGCATTATCAGGGACTTTATAAACAAGGACATTGGCAACCTCCAAACGCTTGACCCAACACAGTTTGGTTTTTGTCAAAGGGAGATCATGCTTGTTAAACTTGGTCGACTTCTTTGAAACAGTCACCAAAGCCATGGACGAGAGGAAGACGGTGCACACCACCTACCTTGACCTAGCCAAAGCCTTTGACACTATTCTACACTCAGGCATACTAGATAAACTCTTCCAGCTAGGCATCAACTCATATGTTACTAGATGGGTAGCGAACTGGCTTACTGCTAGATCCCACTCAGTCAAAGTAGGGGAAGCCACTTCTAGTAGTAGACCCATAACAAGCAGTGTACCCCAAGGATCGGTCTTGGGGCCTCTACTGTTTGGGATATACTTTTCTGAGGTGCAAGCCAAAACCAGTGGTCTGTGGCTGACCAAATTTGCAGATGACTGCAAGCTGGGCAATGTCTTAAACTCCCCTAGCGATGTGAACATCCTCCAAGAGGGCCTTACCCAAACTAATGACTGGTGCCAGAAGCATGGCCTCAAACTGAATGCCAAGAAATGCATCATTATCCCCTTTGGGGAAAATGTCATCCCCACTAATTATCACATTAATAATGTACTAAGCATGCAATCAGTCGTGAGGGACTTGAGCACCCACATTGATACCAACCTGCCTTGTGACCGCTATGTTGCCTCCATTGTATGGAAGGCTTTCTACATGGCCCACCTCATAAATAAGGGTATTTCATCCAGGAACAAGGAGGTCATAACATCCCTGTACTCCTCCCTTATCAGACACATTACTGAGCACAATGCCCCCTTCGGCAAGTACCTTGCCAAGCACATGCAGCAGTTGGAAAGACCACAGAGGTTCCTGACCAGGAAAATCCAGGGTCTCAAACACCTATCCTATGCAGATAGGCTAAAAACCCTGTCCCTCTACTCAGTCTCATACAGACTACTCAGAGGTGACCTGTGTCTGGCATACAAGGCCATTTCAGACCCAGCCTTGATGGAGTTGCTGCATATCTGTAAGACAAGCTCCACTCACGCAACCCACATGCAAGGCCTTAAGGCATTAATAGAACATGTTGGTGGGATAGATTTGAGTCCCAAAGACTCCCCCGTCTGTGGAATAGACTCCCTCTCCATGTCATGCAGAGTACCTCTCTAGCCCTCTTTAAGAGGAACCTGGATGACTGGATTGAAAACAGAAAATATACCCCTGGGATCCCACCTGTGTCCCTGCTGGACAGGGGAAACAGGTGCTGACTTTGAGGGAACATGGGTGAATTTCTTGGCTAGGCTTATAAGGGCCTCTGGGCCAATAGCCTACTATCATCCTATGAACCCATGAACCTATATTACTATTCACAAGTAACATAGAATTATTTACAAAATTCCAGCTAGCTGGGCTGGCAGCCTTCACAACTTACATAGAAAAAAAGCAGGGGAAAGAGACCCAGCCTACTAGTGCAGGACGTGAAGGGGACAAGCATTATGATGTGAGTACAGGAAGTGCTTCCCTCAGAAGTCAGTGAGGAGCCAAAGTTTGAAAGCAGGAAATAACAGTAAAATGAAAAAAAAAACAGTATCCAGTAAATTGGATTTGCTGATCAGGAAGGCAACCTGAAATCCTAGAAGAAGTAGAAAGGCTTACTGCAAAACATAGTTGCATGCAATCTTTAATAGTGAGTCCTGCATGTGGCTCTCATGCCATTTCATGTGTGTCTGTTCACAGAGCAAGGAAGGTCAGCCATTGGAGAATTACTGGGTCAAGGAGGAGTCAGATAATGAAAAGTCTATAGCCATGGCAAACCCAGGCCAACATCCTCTTTCTGCCCAGCCCACTGGTAGAGGCAGGGGTTTCTTTTGGGGTAGCAGGGCAAATCATTCTTTTGGGGGATTCTTTTGCAAATAGCCCATTAAACTCTCCTATCAAAATGAGTCTGCTGGTTGGTTTACTGGCTAATTAACTGGACTCCTAAGCAAAGGAAAATATTTTGTCAGGTATTACTAAGGGATTTTCCATTAAGACCAAGGCCAATACTTTTACTTTTTGTCACAACTTGGTTGATAGCCTGCTCAGCAGAGAGGTTAGTGGGTAGTATATTAGGGCCTTTTGAAATTTTCCCATTTCTGTTTTTCAGAGTTTCCCCCTTAGGACTAGTACACAAGAAGAGGGAAGGTCAGTTCAAACTCACTCAGCACCTTTCCTTCCCATCTGGGTCCTCAGTCAAGGATCACCTTTGCCAAGACGCAGTTAAGGTTCAGTACTCTTCATTACATGTTACCATTTGTATCATCAGAAGATTTCCAGATCCATGGCTGACTAAGATTGACAATTAAAGATGCATTTCTTCTGCTGCTAGTTCATCGGGTGGAATGGCCATTGCTGGTCATATGCTTGCAAAGTCAACTTTACTTTGACACAGCCATGCCTACAGTCTGTGCAGTGGCATGTTGACATTCAGGAAGTTCAGTTCTGCCCTACACTGATGCTGCCAACAGAGGGCTCATCACCTGGCAGCTGTGAATTACCCGGATGATTTTTTTTTAATTGTGAGTAATGGGGAGAAGGTTATCAGGGATGGCATGCTACTATTAATACAATTTTGCAAGGAGTTAGATGTCCCATTGGCAGAACCAAATATCAAAGCCTCTGCCAAAGCCTTAGTTTTCCTGGGTCCAGAAAATGATGTGGATTCTTTGTTTAACAGGCTTCCTGACAAATTAATCCACCTTATGGAAGGCATTAACAGTTTTATGTCAGCAAAGAGAATCAGGATGAGAGGTCATGCAGTTGTTAGGGCTCTAACCTTTGCCTGTAGAGAGGTGGCTCTAGGTAGAAACTCCATCAAGGCTCTTTCCAATTTGTTGAAGGGCTGGCAGCTCAAGTATAACTGGGTTAGGGTCATCAGAACAGCCAGAGAAAATTTGCACATTTATTTCTTCTTCCCATCCTGGTACAGTGACATCTCTTTTTGACCAGAAGATTGAGTCTCTGCAATGGATCTTCATTTGTTAACAAATGCAGCAAGAGTGTGGAGATGGGGTCCTTTTTTCAAGGGCCATGGCTTTCATCCTCTTGGCCTCCCTCCTGGTCCACAGAATGGAGGCAAAACATGACCTTTCTTGAGCTCATGTCCAGTTGGGTGGGCACAGTAGTATGTTAAGAGTAGTTTCATAACAAAAAAAGTCATTTTCCATTCATACTACCAGGACATAGAGCAAGTCCAGGTGGATCTAGTCACTTTTCGGACTGATAATGCTGCATAGCTTGTAGATTATTTTTTCTTTCTCAGGCAGATTGGGTCTATTGTCGGACATAGAATGGGCTAACCATCGAACGGCTGAACATCGAACAATAAGCATCGAAACTTCACTCACTGCACTTTCACTTTATTGACAGAGTAAGTAACCACTTGTCCAACATTTCCCCGTGTCACACACAGAAGTGTTTCATACCCCTTTTCTCCACTGTAGTGTGATCTCAGAGTTGGTATATATAGTAAGGGGGGTGTTGGGGGTGAAGCCTTGCCCCTTGGTGGGTTAGAAACAGTGACAAAAAAAGTTATTACTTTTTCTATACATATACTTTTTTATATACATACAAAAACATGCTTAACATAATGTGGCCCCATGTGAGTTTTCAGGAAAAGTATTGAAGAGTGCTAAATGTATAACAATGCTTTACTTTTCACTCTCTTTTATCACTTCTCCTTTTCATTGCAGCACTATTAATGCTCCATTTTCCTTCTATCAGTACTCCAGATACACAGATGTTTTCTTCTCAGATCACAGTTGCATTAAGATGAATAGTACAAGTTCTCAGCAACAGTACTGACAGTGCTTCTCTAAGAAACATGGGAGAAAAAACAAACAAGCACAACCTTTAACACCTGAAAGGTGATATTTCCACCATACATTCCAGTTATATGATAAGGAGGGGGTCTTTGTGGCTTTCCTGGTTGCTACGAATTAACAAATTCTGGTGCATCAAGAGGCAATAATCCATAACATTAAAGAAGAAGCAGGCAGGTTTGCCAGTCTGGTTTGTATATTTTACTAAGAGCTGTTTTGTAGGCTTAGTTTGAGGAAATTTGTTAGTAAAGCATACAAGTCTCTAAGGTAGCACCTTAAAATATGATAAACTTAAAACATGAATGGGTTCTTAATTTTTGATTAGCTCAACAGGAATATTATCATCTTAGAGTAAGAAATAAAGCCCTAGTTATTTTACTGTGTTGGTGGAATCTGAGGTGCTAATTTAGCTTAAGATGTTTTCTAAGAATAAGGACACAGAGTACTTGCTTAAGACATTATGGTCATCAAGTGTGATAATTTATGAATGCTCAGGGATCCAGCATTCTGGAAGACTGTATGCTGACATTTCTGGTTGCATGGTACTGAGGATTAAGATTATGAAGTGCTAACAAGCTGGTAGCCTTGGATATGATTCCCTTGGTCTTCATTTGCATACACAGTGATAGAACAAGCAACCTAACTGGACAGTGGTCCTAGGTTACTACACTGACAAGAAGCATTTGTACCTGAAGGATTAACTAAGTAAACAATTGAAGAAATCAGCTACAAATGCAGTCTGGAATGCAAGCACTTTTTCTCCTGACAAAGGCTACTTCTGAGAATGACATAATCCAACAATACCTGGCACATTTGCAAATAAGATGGGTGTATATTCCAAGGTGACCATTTTGTTACAGGACCTAAACTGGGACACTTGAGGGCCACTCCGGGAAGCCAGGTCTGCAATCCCATTCTCCCAGCCCCCATGCCCCTATAGGGGTGGAGATAGGGAAGCCATGTCATTGCGCACCAGGGCAGGCAGGTTGGCCTCCTGTCCTTCACCAGGCACTGTAAGGAGGCCATTTTGTGAATAGCTCCGCCCAGGAGGCAAGAGGCCACATGCCAGGAGGCTTGAAGTGATGCACATTCGTTGGTGCCTGGCACCATGGGGGTGAGAGACTGAGGTGTGCTGCAAAAAGTGCAGAGACGGGAGGACCCAGAGCCATCTCCCCTGCAAGTTTAAAAGCCCTAGGTCCAAGGCAAAGTGGAGAATATGTGTCATGGAAGTCGGGATGAGGGACTGTCTGAGGCTTCGTGGCCCAGCAGAGTTCCATGAGGCTGGGAAGATCCCCTGAGAGGCTCCAAGAGCACGCATGACACTGCCTGATTTGGCAGCAGTTAGGATATATGTAATCCTGGAAAAGAGCTCTCTCTTCTGGGTAGAAGTGGAACCCCTTCGGGGGTCAGTCCCAATGGAAGTCTGGAAGGGAGAGAGAGAGAGA
Source organism: Protopterus annectens (assembly GCF_019279795.1). Lineage (NCBI taxonomy): Eukaryota > Metazoa > Chordata > Ceratodontiformes > Protopteridae > Protopterus > Protopterus annectens. The sequence continues at coordinate 1,256,562,740 of NC_056731.1, forward strand.
AAGAGAGGTGGAAAGTGACTGGTACAGGACAGCTCTTGCCTGGGTGTGGGGGTACAAACCATGCCCCCTCTGGGACGGAAGTCTGGAAGGGGGAGAGAGGCAGATAGTGGCAGGGCTGGGTGAGGTTCTGTCTGGGTGAGGGGGGTCAGGCAGAGCTCCCCACAATGGAAGTCCTTAAGAGAGCAGCTGGTGGACAGTGGTGGGACCTGGAGATCTCCTGCCTGAGTGAGTGGGGTCAGGCAGAGCTCCCCATGATGGAAGTCCTTGAGGAAGCACCAGGGTGGACAGCAGAGGGGCCTGGAGAGCTCCTGCTAGGGCAAAGGTATCCAACTTCAACCCATAAACGACAGCATCCTTGAAAAATCTCAAAGTCCCCAGAGCTGCTCTGGATGGGAAAGCATGGGGACTCTGAAGCCTTCATGAGAGAGTATCTGCTCCTTAGGGGCTGCAGAGAGTTCTGGAGGAGCAGACAGGATCAGATGGAAGCTCCCCTGAGAGGGTTCGAGGGCATGGGTAATCTGGCATGATTTGTCAGCCTGCAGGAGACATGCAGGTGGTGGAGTCCCCTGACATGTGGGGCCACGGCTGTTGAAGGTCTCTTGGCCAGATTGAAGGGGACTACTGTAGGGTTTGGCCCTGACAGAAGTCAGTATGGGAGCACCAGGCAGATGGGTGTAGGGCCTGGAGAGCTCCTACCTGGGTGAGTGAGGTCAAGCAGAACTCCCCACGATGGAAGTCCTTGAGGGAATGACTGACTGATGGCAGCAAGGCCTGGAAGGCTCCTGCCAGGGAGAAGGCATCCGACCTTACCCCATACCCACTGAAAAATTGCAAAATCCCCAGAGCTGCTTATGATGGGAAAGCAGGGGGACTGGCCACCCTGGGAAGTCAAGTCACCATTCAGACTGAGCGGTCTAAACTGAGACATTTCTGTGTCCCAAAGACAATGTTTGGGATTCCTGGACAGATACTTCCAAACTGGGACTGTCCTGGAAAAACTGGGACCATTGGTCACCTTGGCATAGTCAGTTATTATCACAAAAAAGAACATAACAAAAAATGTTTACAAAGGACAAGCCTAAGTGTCAAGGACTGATTGTGTATGTATAAGCTGTAAGTGTGATTGGTGAGACATGGGAGTTGGTACATCTGTATTCTCAGTTAGATGTAACTTTGCAAATTTCCAAATTATTTTAGCTGCTTGGATATTATCCACAGGAGTTAAAGAAGCTTACAGTTGAGAACAGTGATGCATCTGCAACACAAGCAGAGACATCAGTAAACAGGCTGGGGAAGTAGTACAATTTATTTCTGGATTAGAACACACCCAATGTCATTTTTAGATGAAACACATTAATACAGATGATGACAATGGACTTAAGAAATGTTATAATAGATTGTTTTTTCTAGTCTGGATTATAGCTTGCTTAAATTGTAGGTCTAAAATGCCACATAAGGAGCATGATTGTGTTCGGTTTCTGCTTATACAATCTAATACTGTTGTCATATGGTATTAACATATGGATATTTATATACGCAGATGTATCTTTTAAATAAAATGATAAGCCAACATCATTATATGGTACTAATTTACTGATATTTACATAATTAAATGTACCTTTCAAATTAAATTATTGGAAAAAAGACTCTGAAGTTCTCAGTCCTGACAAAGAGGAACCTACTGTCAAAAGGCAATAAATTCATTGGCAGACAGATAAGTGAGGCAAGACAATTTCACTTTCTTGGGGGCTACACTTCAGTTTTTGCATCTGTCATCTCTAGTGTTGACCATGTTCATGTTTGCTATTTTTTTCACTTATCCCTGTATTTATCTTAATCCTCTGATGCTGACACAATGATCTTTCCACACTGACCATTGAACTGCATTCATGTCTTGCTGTTCCCTACAGCAAATGTTTGTCTGGTGTCTGCAAATTCTGATGCTTTTCATAAATGTTGCAACAGGTTCTCTGAATACTAGATTCACTTCATCTTGCAAATGTTTTTGATTTGTATACTTTAGAAAGAATGCACTTTTTCAGTTTCTGTGTACCTCATAGTTCATCTGTAGATTGGCCTAGCATGCACAGGCAGAATCCCCCATCCTCGCAGCCATTCTGGTGTCTCATTATCCACCTCCCAGTTACCATAAACACTACTCAAGACTGTCAGTGTGAATACTGTTTTCATGGATTTAATTTAAAACTTTTAATTTAAATATTCTTTGTTGAGCAGGTTAGTCCCACAAGGCTAGTAACATATTTTCAGGGGAGACCCTTGGTCACATTTATACTACTAGGGGAAATTTGGCCAGTGCACTGGGGAAGTTCCCCTTACTCTTTCTGATAACTCAGGTGGATGTAAAAGATCTCACTGTACCTACCATTAATACAAACAGATGGCATCTCAGATTAACATCTCATCCAAAGGATTACACATTCAGGAGTGCAACACTCCCCCCTTAAAGTGCACTGCATTATTAGTAATCCATTTATGTGATGTGGGGAGTGGAACAGACTTCTGCACAAAAGGCAAATATGCTACCTGTTATGCTACTAACACACTTTGAAATTTTATAGCATGAACACTAACGGCTACGTTTTAAATGAAACAGTTGCATACTGAAAACAGACTTAGCATAAGCAACAGTAACATTCTTTTACCTTGAAATCTGCATTCTGTGAAATTACTTAAAAATGCAATGAAACTCACACTCCTTGAAAATGTACTGAAACTCACATTTCTTGAAATTCCCTGAAAATGCACTAAAACTCACATTCCTTGAAAATGCACCCCTGTAGTTTTGAAGATTTTTTTCCATTAAGCAGTGAAGTAAAAATTATGAGCCAATAAACTGTAATGACTAATTTAGATGGCAGTTTCTGTAAAGGATTAAGGCTCTTGTCTCCTATAACTAAGGTGCAGGGTTTGAGCCTGAGCAAGCTAATTAACTAACTTGCTATGCCTAACTAGGGCATTACAAATATACACAAACACACACCTCTGAGTACCTGCAATACAATGCTTGTCTCTCAAAGGAAAATAATCCTTCTCAAGCATCCCCAAATGTTGCATGTTGCTGTAATAGGTTCCAGTGTATGTTTAAGTCATCTTGTGTGTGCATTATAAGATGTATGATGCATAAACCCGCAGAGAGTGTGTCCTTCAAGAAAAATGCATGGGTAAAAAAAAATCATTAAAAATGTTTTTTTTTTAATTGCTTATTAACAATTACATTTCTTGGCAGCCCACAGTAAGGCCTCCCCAAGCCAATGGGCCCTAGGCAGCTGCCTAGGCCACCTAGTGCTGGATGTGACTCTGCTAGTATTAGTCTCCAAGGTCTACATAGCACTTGGAGGAGCTGCTTGTTTGGATGCAGAAGTATATAGAGCAATCCAAGGGTAGCTGGGTAAAAGTTTTGCACCCTGAGGATTTCTCCTGTCATGTGGTAGGGGGTGGGATGCAGCAGTCAACTAACTGTTTTGGACACCAAAAAATGTTCCCAGTGGGTGTCATTGAATGGAAGCACACAAGTTTGTCTGTAGGCACTTTTCAGCTATGAGCTATGAACTATGGCAAAGTAAGTAGAATAATAGAATAAATATAATACATAAAGACAATTTAGTATAAATAATCAACCAGCATATGCTTGTGAGGAAGGAAGCACAACTATGTGGAGAAAACCCATTCATAGACTGACAAACAGGCAAATTCCACATCAGGAATGACAAGAAGTCAGAAATTAACCACATAGACTACAGCTGTGAGTCAGTGGTTTTACCACTGCACTACTGTGCTGCTTATTGCATATTGATGTGCCGTCTCACATCTGACATTTGAGGTGGGGAGATGTAAAAGGATAAATGCCCACCTAACCAATATGATAACCCTTGGGAACACCCATTTACTTTAGTCCTAATTTGGGCCTCCACTGTCAGACATGTCTACATTCTGAGGTCATCAAGACTGAAAATAAATAAGTAATGCATCCTTTGATCATCCTCTTCTTAGGCTATCAACATCATGGATACTGTCTGTCCCATGTATCAGATGTAGGGGAGAGAACATCTCATCCATGGGACAGACAGGCATGTGGTTCATGAACAGAAACATGCCTGTCAGTGCACTGCTGAGGTCTGCATATTCTAATGCACAGAATACCATGTACAAGCATAGTACAGCAGAGAGTGCATCAGCACTTGAAGAGTAAAGTTCTGCCTGGCTGATGTGCTGATAATAAGTTATTACACTATGTCTGCATATTTATTTATTTATTTATTTATTTTACTTATTTATTTACATTTGTTTAGCGGGAAATTCCAACTGGATGCAAGTCCTTTTTCAGCGGATGTCCAGGGAGAAAAGCTCCACATTATGTACATGATAAATAGAGATACAAAGTTGCAGCAATAGTAAACAACATTACAGGTTGTTGGCTTTAATACAATAGCAAGATATTGATTATCAACAGTATATACAGTAAATGTTGCAAGTTAAGATAGTTTCTTAGTGTCTTAAGTCTTATCAGTAATGCTTGCAGTGAATCCAGATGTTGTAAAAGGAATTTTCACAAAAACAGTACTCTACCGTAATAACAAAAAACACTTTATACCTCACTACAGAGAATGGATTTATTTAAGACTTTTGATACCACAGCTTAGCAAACTGCATTACATGACATTTCCTAAATTATGTGAAAAAAGTACATTTTCTGTGTTTAGTCCTATGCTGAAGTCACTCATTTCAGCTCAGGTAGTGTGACACTGAATCACAAATCTTCATTAAATACACCAAAACTGTTTTTTTTTCTAGGAGACTTGTATCCATGTTTCTCTTAACATGTTCAAAAAGATACGCTGTAAGGGTGCTGTATTTATTGAAACCCATACCAAACAAATTAACTTGCATTTTAAAATGGCCTTATATAAGTCATTCAAGTAATTTTTATAGTGAGGCCAAGAAGCAGATTCGATAAAAAATATTTAAGAAACCAAGGCATTCTGTTTGGACAGCTGGATAATTGTGGTGACTCCCCATAGTGATAAGAAGGTTGATGTTGTAAGTGAGAGGGTGATGATCTATAGTAAGGAAGGCTGTGTGTGCTTTAATGAAGTGAGAATGTAAGCTAAGTGGGCTGTGGGGTCCATAAGAAGGAAACAGCTACAATAGGTGGAAATGGGGAGAGTGGGTTCATAGTAAGAGTCAAAATAGACATCACATGTTTGGTCCTGCAGTTACCCTCTGGATAAAGCAAGGTGAGCAGCTGAAAGATAAGGTATCTGTTTTATTTTACAGCTCTTCCTTTCAGGAAGTTGATTTTTTACCAGAATTGTTTCAAGTTATCAAGGTGGGAGCATTGCTAAAAGTTGCAGGAGGGAGGAGAATGGGGGAATTTCAAAATTTACACAATAAAAGCATGTAAGATCCAAGGAAGGGTAGTGAGCAGAAGGTGAACTGTTTAAGGCATATAACAGATTATTCAGGTGAGATGCTCATTTATATACAATCTAAACACCTTCAGTAGGCTTAGGAGCAACTACTTACCAGTGAACAAATCACAAAGCACAGACTCCGGGCTAGCTAAACTACAGGTTATAAATCATATTGAGCAGTCTCTGGGCCAACTACTCTCCATTTTGTGAATCATATTGAGCAGTCAGGCCAAGTACAGTACATGTTATGAATCACATAGACTGCCCTGTGTTTTTCCTGTGCACTAGCCCTATGATTGTGTATTGTACCTATGACCCCCATTTTTATATACTTCTAATTTGCATGCTTAGATATAGAGATTATGGGCCAGACACCAAAAGTGTTGCTCTAAGTGTAAGTCTGCCCTGATTCTGAAAGGCTTGCTCTCCGTGTAAGTGACGTACATTGTGTAAGATCTATCTATATATACGCTTACTCTAGGGTCACTTACACTCAGATCAAGTCTTTTGGAATTGGGCCCTATATCTTAAAAGCTTAAAATTCTTATTTCTGCTACAGTAGGTTATGCAAGTGTATTTCTTTGCTGTAATTATTATTATTGTTATTATTATTCATTGCCACATCATACCTTGCAAGCTGTGCTTCTAAAAAAATAGTAAGTTAATATTTCTTCCTTTTGTGTAAATTTAAAATTAATATTTTTAGAAATAATACTATGTTTAAGCAGAACAAGAAATGTGGCTACAAAGAAAATAAAAAGCTCAGTTTAAAAACAAAATGGAAATACACATCCTAGCTGACAGGTTCAGCCAGAAACTCCCCCTCCCCAAGGGCAAAGCAAATATAGCTCTAGCAGAGCTGCCCTCAGATGCCTCAGATGCCTCAGGTAAGAGCCGCCCTCTCCAAAGCAAAAACACAGCATCAATGGACCAGATGGTGTCCGGGCCAATCCCTACATGAACTCACAAGAGAGCTAAAAGAAAAACAAAAAACTACTGTTCAATCTCTTCCTAATACCCCTAGGATTATGTGCTGAGTAAAAGGTGTACAGCAAATGTCCCAAAGGTAGGTGGCTGGGTGGTGCCTCAACTATATTAGCCTGACTAGCTGACTTCTGCCCTGACTAGGCAAAAGGATCATCTCATGGAAAGGATCATCCAAGGAAGATAAAACTAAGATAAAATCCAAACAGTACATCCTGCACTACAGTTCAGGGCTTTCCAGTTCTCTGCTAAGATCCTCTTTCTTATGGACAAACTATTTCCAAGGCCATTGACCCAAGGCCAAGGACCACACAAAGCCTTCACCACAGCCACAGCCTACCTCGCAAAAGCCTTCGATAGAATACCCAGCTCACCATTAAACCTATAAACCCTATGTCACTAGATAAATTGCTACCCCAAACTGCTGAAACATGGTTAGATGGTTATTGAGCCAGGAGAAGTTAGAACACCAGTTAGTGGTGAGTGTCCAGTCCAGTTCCCTGGGTCCTGTCTCCCTGTCAGTATATACTTCAGGAGGCAACCTCTACAGGGAGGTACAGGCTAACACTGAGGAAGTTGGCTGCAATGATCGACTGTGACTGCTCCTCCAAACAGACACCTGCAAACAGCTATCCTCCTCCCAGCTCCATCCAAAACACACAAGAAACCCACAAGGCCCACCAGAATGCCAAAAAACAAAAGCAGGTGTCTTGGCAAGTAACAAAAAAAAGTGTAATTAAAATCTTTGGCAAAACAAGTGCCATTAAGTACAGAAGAAGTAATTAGACAAAGTTGACCTTAAAGGAGTTGGGGACAATTGGGGTACAACAAGTAATCTCATTTGGATTCATATCACCGCCACAATCAGGACCAAAAACATTTTATATAGCCCACTCAATCATGAAGGGATTCGCCTATGTTACAAGCAGCAGTTGCCTATAACCAACATTTGACAGAACAATATATTCATTTTCTGTTACAGTAATAGCAAATGTTATAGTTTTACTTTGCAGCTGATACACAATGTCACATTTAAAGACTATTTCATTGCACTCAGAAATTATAACTTTTCTCATACTCACTTTAGTTATTAATTAACTTGTGCAAAGTACAGTTTTAGCACTGTCAGGCACTTTTAAAATGTTGGGAAATATTTGACATTTCTGAGCTGACTTTGAACCCACAGTGTCCAGTAGATGATGTTTTCTAGAAGATATGCAATTAATGTACAAATTGTTTTCAGATGTGTTGATATTGTTCTCTTTAACAATGGCGTACAGTCCAGTTTAATACCATTTCAAAAGATTCATTATGTGAGGTCTTTCCATATTTGGCCACTAGATGGAGATGTTGCACATGGAATAACAATAGGCATTGTAGATTTTTTTTCTGGTTTACTTAAGGCACTTACAGCCAAAAATAACTAAATCTTGTCTGCAGATCATTTTCCATTTTCTTTAACGTTGTGGATACAAGTCCATTGACCTGTACTTTTGCTTAATGTATATCTACATCATTAATTTTATATTAACTCATGACTGTTGACTTAGGCACTTTTTAACTAACAAGCATTTTCTGTTGGCTGCAACTGTGGTGTACCAAATTCAAGAAATGAGGTCTGCTGTTCACAGTGAGTTAGACAATGCAGGTCTAGTCCATGGTCTTAAATTCATGAAGTTACCATCCTAATTGTAATCTACCTTTTGGCATAATTATGTTTCTGTCATTCCATAATTTGCACTTAAATCTGCAGAACAGAAAACAGCAAAGCAATAGGAAAAGATAACAAGTGCCAAATTTTGAAATGTTTGTGTCAGTAGTGAATGTTTAATTAAATGAAACTTTACATCAAACATAATAGTACTGTAGGAAGAAGGGAAGGAGTGAGAAGTGGAAAGGAGAGACAGAGAGAGAGTTATTAGATAACATATACGGTACATGCCATTGTATAAAAATTAAATTGATGGTGTAGTAGTCTAGGTGGTCCTAGGTGGTGCTAGAACTATACGAGTTTGATTTTTGCTTGTCTTTTTTCTACTTGCAGCAGACCATCAGCTGCCAGCATCTCTTCTCCTCATTCACTGAGTCTGCACAACCTACCTTAGTCTTCCTTGGGCTCAACCTGACTGATATCCAGTGCTAGTCAGGAAACTGAGGATGCTGGGGCAGCATCATACTGCTACCAGGGAGTGTGTTCTGACTCCAGCCAGGGAGTATGTCCTAACTCCAGCTATCCCACAGCAGCATTGCAAGCTCTGAAGTCGCTGCCTTCAGGAGGTGCATGTGCAATTTCCAAGCTAAGTAGCTCATAGTTTATACAGCATGGGGCTTGCTGGGGTCTTAATGCAGCTTAGTGCAATGAGGTCAGGCTGCCTTCTTCCCACCCCGTAAAGATTCCTTCCACTGCTGCCCCTTCAGTGCCCATGATGCTAATCAAACACAGGTCACCCAAAACACAGGGAAGGCTTTACCCATCTGTGTCATGGGCCTCGGTTTGATGTCTGCTTGTTATGCCATGTACTGTATGTACCACTTGATGTTGCAGACATTGAGATTATTCAGAAAAAAAGTAGTGCATGGCATTATGCAAAATAGTGTTGTGAGTGGTGATGCATAGAAAGAGAGAGGTTTGGAAACATGTAGTCAGCATCACTACTGGAGAAACATAACACTACGCATTAGATGCAAATACCTTCATAATAGCATGCAAGTAAGTGTTAATGCTAATAACAGCCATGCATGCAAGAGACAAAAACAAATATGGTAGAATAATTAAGAAACATATAAATTTAGCATGAGGGCTGCAATTCTCATCTATTGTAAACACCGAGATTTTCATATGTGTAGCAGTTTCTCTTACATTATGATGGAATGCTATCAGCATGTGCAAAATTCATAGTGACTGTCTATGATGTTGCGTGTTATCAACTTCTGCATTGCAGACAGGTTTGCCATTGACTAGCATACTATCACTTCCACAGGCAGAGCATTATTGAGCACTACTGTGTGGACAAAGGCACCATATTTGAGATAGTAGACAAATGCCATCCCCACATGGAATCAAGGAAGGATACATGGAATTCATATCATATATATATATATATATATATATATGTGTGTGTATATATATATATATATATATATATATATATATATATATATATATATATATGTTTATACATAAAAAAGGCTATCATACATTGCTAGTATGGACAGTGTTTCACATCAATCTGTGAAAACATTGTTAGATTAACAGTGTGAGAACATCATAGAATTGCCTGACATGTCTGATGAGGAATCATTGGAGGAACAAGCTGTGGTGTTGCCCCATATGAGGCATAGGCAGAAGCAGAGACAGATACAATAAACTGTAACACTGACAAAGAGGCAATTTCTAGACCACAACTAGGGGCCATGACAAGGACAACACAGAATAAATGTGACACATTCATTAGCATCCCCAGGCAATGCAGTACAGTGTATTGACTGGTCAAGCTATGCATCAAACATTACCATATCCACACTGCCAGAAGGGTGTACAGATCACAATTACTTTAAGTCAGCCATTTGGAGACCTAGAGATCAGAAACTCCATAAAACAAACATATGCAGGAAAAACCTCAGGCCTAGATGGTTTTCAAATGTAAACATATAACATGTTGGATGATATCATGCTTCCCTCCCTATTTGGTTTGTATCAAGCTTTCCAAAGTGAAGGTCAAATAAACCATGTTTAAAGCTGCTTCCCTTGTTGTTCTTCCTAAACTTAATAACAATGCAAAACAGGTCAGTAATTATAAATCTATTTCTTTAATTAATGTGGATGTAAAGATATATGCCCATATTTTAACCAGCAGACTAAGTCTATAATTCCCGACCTTACGTCCAACACTCAGGTGGGATTTATAAATTGTAGATCAAGCAGTGATATGTCGGAACCCCAAGTTATACACACATGTGACACTGATGCTCCTGCACTGACCCAGTAATCAAGGAGCCTCAATCATCACCACTGGCAACAGTGGGGAACATACACACTGGGAGGATGATAAGTGCACACACAGTAAAGTGCAATTTCCCTTAAGAGCACACAGAGATCACAGTCAGTCTGGGGCTGCTTTCTCCCTCTTTCTGCAGATCCCCAATAAGACTTCCCACTGGCACAGCTATAGAGTTGAGATCCCAGCTGAGTGGCCAAGCCAAAACCTCCAGCACCCTCTCTATCCATCCAGTGTTTTGTGTCCATGCCCAAGTAGCTGACACACACACACACACACACTTTGAGATTTGATTTATATGCTGATGCACACACACACACACACACACACACACACACACACACACACACACACACACACACACACACACACACACACACACACACACACACACAGACCTGGGAAAGTCTGGTACATGTTTACTAGCTATGCCCCCTTCTGCCCAGACTATAAGGTAGTTCCAGCTGCCATCAGCCAACTCTTTATCAGCTACTTAAGGCCCTTAGCAAAGGGTCTCCAGTCCTACTGTGTAATGTTACTATTATACAAGTGGTGGTCTGACCAAGAGCAAGGCTATTTAGGAGTGGTCTGCACAGTGTCACCAGACAGAGATGCAAGTACTCTTGGAGCTTAAATATGTCTCACATATATCAGCCACAAAGAGAGGTTTACATATATTTAATAAATAAATAGTAAAAGAACAAGACAATACTCAGTAAGTAATCATTTACATCAGAGTTCAAAATCACAGGCAATATTTAAAACTACATTGCAGGACAGTCTCAAATAAATAAATAAAACATCTACTCTATACTTTACTATATAATATCTGAATCTAAAAGAGTTACTATGCCCTAAAAACTTACTTACAGCAAAGTAAGTGCAGATGATGGTGAGTGGATGTTTCCATGTCAAAGACAAAATACAAAATGCACAGTCTCTCTCTGACAGAGTTTGTAAATTAATATCAAATATTACTGCTGGGTTAGTTGGATGACATCACTTTTTGTCACCTTACTTTAGTTCCCAAGCTTAAACCCCTTTTGTCAGAAACTTAACAGAATTTAAAGTCTCTTTGTGAAAAATACATAGTCTTCAGATATTTGCTCAGGACTGTGCAGCTGCTAGGATGTCATAAAGCAATAAAACACATCTGCATCTCAATCCTAGTAATTACTTCTCTTCCAAGACAATACAAAAACTTCTAGCTATTGTGTCTGCTACTGAACTGAAACTGAGAGATAACTTTTATAGCACAATCGTAAAACAATTTAATTTCAAGTTATTTTCTTGAAGTTTTGCAAGTTAAATCTCTATGTTCTAGTTGTTACTTTTAAAACACATACATTTACAGAATTACAATGTTTATATACATTTCTATTCTAAGCCAGCAGGGCATGCTGTGGTTACATTTTAGCTCAGTACTTTACACATTTACACACACTTCTGTATGAATCATATCAATATTCACAAATGACATAGAATTATTTACAAAATTCCAGATAGCTGGGCTGGCAGTATTTCCCTATGTCATGACACATTGTCTTCAATATGTCCTGGAGCCAGTAATAGCCTTCCTGTCAGAGACTGAAAAGTCTTTTGACTGCATTAAATGGGACACAAACTATCTTTTAATAAGCTCAAAGGTTTATGTAAAGCATTGATAGAAGGGCTTTGACATCCATTGATTGACAGCACTCCCTCTTCTTAAGACTCTCATCAGTCAGAGTTATGGTGGTTCTTGCTGTGGAGGGAATGTTATGGCAAGAAGTTTGAAGCATATAACATGGACATCATAAAACAACTGAGCAACACAGCACAGTGGCTAGTGCATTTCTTTCTTTCTTTCCTTCATTCTCTTTTTCCCTTCCTCCTACTTTTTCTTATTACTTCCTTTAAATGTATCAAATTAACACCCTTTTATTCTGTTATACTTTATGTTGGTTTAGATAGGCTCTTTGTTATGTTATATGCAGTTCACTATTTGCAGATATTAACTAGGTAAGATTTTCTAAGGCAAGTAATGTGTTATTATTAGTGCTGTTTGAATTACAGAATAATGTATAATGATGTTATGTTGTGTCTCATGCAAACTCATTAATAACAATTTAAAAAAAATAAAAATAATGTGAATAAGTGGAATCGGACAAAGCAGCAACAGCACGGACTGTTTAAAAAAAATACTGTCATAGCTACAAAGTTTTTTCAAGAAGATATTTCCCCGATATGATTGTAATATGCTGACACACATACATACCTAATGGATGTCTGCAGGCATCCTTTGTTATTATCATCATTAATATTATTATTATTATCATCATCATCATAATTGTCATTATTATTATTATCCATGCATGATGGCATTATGCTTCTTTCTAAACAGCCCTATTATTTTATGTATTTGTTTTTTTTATTGAGGAAATGAATATGTGAATTGCATATAGAGCTAACAGATTGAAATATATGGCCCTTTGTGTTGATTATGATGGATAAACTGTTATTTAAAACATCCAGGCTCACGTAGTGGTAAGCTTCTGTTGAGACAAGTACCACCAATGCAAAAGTAAAAATCAACTTTAATGATCCACCAAAAACAAATACTGAATGGTCAAGTGTTTTTATCACTATCACAATGGGACGTGATCACAACCATTAGACATCGTAACAATTTCATTTAAATACACTCTGTTTTATCATGTGATGTCATTAATTCATTAAAAGATGAAAGAAAATAGTAAAATACAAAAAACACAAAAATCAGCCACTGATAAATAGAGAAGTACGTCAATCCCTTCCCTTTAAGTTAAATTTGAAATAGCAATAAATAACACCATGTTTAAAAATTGATCAATTACAAAAATCTAAAAAATATTAAAAAAGTGGAAGTTTAATCCTATTAAAATATTTGCCTTATTTATAAATCCAAAGCTTTCATCTTTAAAATGGGTGCTATTCATTTATACCAGGGAGTGATGTAGCATTAAGCCCGAATCACCACTGAACTTCATTTCTCTCAAGTTTATTCTCCCACCAACCATCCTGATTGTCTTTTCTCACTTTATCAACTATACCAAATAAAAACTTACTGAACCGGGGACATTGTAGAGTGGGTTTGTAGAGAGTGTTGTTTAAATTCTCCCTTTCCATGGCATACATGTGCTTATAAATGTGTTTGCATAGTGTTATCTCAATTTTACCACTTGACCATTGAGTAGTTGTTTTTGGTGGATCATTACATTTGATTTGGTGGTTCTTGTCTCAACAGAAGCTTGCCACTAAGTGAGCCTGGATGTTTTAACATTGTTTTTGTTGGGTGGCTGCACATTCACATGCTGGTTCTCTTTTTTACAAGTTTTATTTTTTTTTTTTCAATTTATTCAGTTATTTAATTCAAGTATTAAAATTCTTAATCCTAAGAAGTGCACAATATCTAAAAGAAACATTAGCAACGTAGTTAAAAGATAATCTAAAAATATATTGTAGGGTCCTTTCTGAAAATGGGCTTTGCCAGGTATGGAAAACCCCATCAGTGACTCATAAATAAATAAATAGAAAATCAGATTATGTTCATTTAAACAACACTCACTCTGAGCTTGGTGTCATTCACTAGCATTTAGGTTATAATATACAAATAACTTCCTGAAGCAGATAAAATTATGCATCATGTTTTCTAATGACATATAATCTGTGACTACTACCTTACAAAATATATCTGAAAACCTCTAAGTGGCTAACTAATGTAGATTATTACTGCTAAATGAGAAAAAAATTAAGATAATGTATTTTGGTGAACAATCTGTAAAGAACCATGATTCTTCAACTCCAACAAGTCTTGCTGCCTCCTCAAGGCATATCAAGGATATATTTATTTGGACATAGTGTGGAATCAATTAGCTCAGCATAGCTCAGTATGGTGTTGGATATCAGCATTAAAGGGCATGTGAATGCAATAGTCAAACCAATCAGATTAAAGTTAGAACACCTTGTCATCTAGCTCCTAAAAAGCACATCAGACATTGGTTAGTGTTGTGCTACTGCCAAAGATAATATATGTCGATGTAGCAATGGGTGGATTTATAATCAATGTTTACCACAGGCTAGAACTATATTCAGAAGCCTGTTATGCAGTGTACCTGCCCACCTCCTATCATGACTGTGAATTAATGAAAAATAAAAATTAGGCTGGATGAACCTGAAACAAATTACATAACATCAGCATTACTTTTTCACAGATGTTTACAAAAAATCTCAGTGTGGACCTGACTAAATTGCTAAAGTGATATAACACTGAAATTAGTCTGTTGTCTGTCAGATATTTAATGTTAAAAGTACCTAAATAATCAATTAAAAGAGAGACCGACAGTTTTCACAATGTGCTCTTCTCCCTTGCTTTAGCCATTTGTTTTAGTAATTTTGGGACTCACATTTGCAGGTCTTAAAATATTATTCAAATGTTATTCACAACCCCAGTTGGGGAAATATTGATGGTGGGTTTGTCATATTTTTTATGTGCCTTGGAGTTGTCCTGAGTAGATAATGGACATTCCAATACCTTTGAATGTGTCCACAGAATAAAAATGAATTGTCAGTTTATCCTCATATTTCATCCACACAATTACCTGCATGCTTTTCTGCAAGACTTCTCCGACCTCCTTATCTATCTGATGCATTAATGTCCCAGGCAGATGATCCTAGGTGACTTTAAAGCCTTTATCAATGAGACAATTTATGAGCCTGTGATGGACCTTCTCAATCTTTCAGAAAGTTTCCACTTCATTTCAGGAGTTGCCACTTTTAATCATAAAGTTAGATATTTATTGGGCTGTTTTAGCTTAGTCTGGAAATGAAAGATGTTTTGGAATTACAAGCTTGACTTCTCACTTATGCATCCACCCAAACCAAATCTGATTCAACCTTATAATCTGCAAGATGTGGACAGTGTTTCCTTTTCTTTGTTTTGAACTGGCCTCTGGAAGGAGCAGTGCAGGTGACCCTGAATGACTTGTCACTATTTATAATACAGTCAGTATGGTGAAGGCTCTGGATTATTTTGCCCCAGGGCATGTATTCTCAAGTATGATTCATGGTGCAAGCCTTAATTTGATTCTCAGCTCTGTAGAATGTAAGGAATGGGATGGACTCTGGAATGAAGATGGAAGAGGTCATGCCTTAGCAAAAACAAACTTAGTCTGCTTGCACACTACAGCTGCTTACCAGCTATAAGTCTTACATAAGATCTTTCTTTGCCAAGTTGTATTCACTGGACTGTCACATGTAAATATCCAGATGTACTTTGGTCAGGTAGTGGTGCTGCGGTAGCTTTGTCACCTCACAGCAAGACGTTGTCCCATTCGATTCTTAGCTAGAGCATCTTCTTTGTGGAGGCATGCGTGAATGGGCGTGCCATCGTTGAAGGTTGTGCATCAGGGCTGGTAACTCGGCATGTAAAAATCCACTACCAAACATTAGCGGACCGGAGTTCCACTGTGGCGACCCCTAACCGGGATAAGCCGAAAGACACAACAACAACTTTGGTCAGGTTTTTGACAGCTTTTGTGGCTTGGACTGACTTCCCTAGCATAAAGTTTTGTAATCTAACCAGTGTGAGGAAATCATACACTTCTGTGCATCAAAGACTTCCATGATAAGGTAGACCTTCCCCTGCATTTGACCTTGGAGAGTTACAACATTTTTTATGGGAGTTCTGTTGACTCCTTTAGGCAGAGTTCAGTTATAGTGCCTGTGATACAGTTAAAAATGCTGTTTCCAGCATACTTCAGAGTGGATCTTGGCCATAAATGACTACTGAAATCTTGTTTTGAATTGCAAGGTCCAAATATATTCCAGATTATTTGTTCTTCTTTTCAGACTGGGACATTCTTATCTGTGTTAAAACAGACCAAGGTATCTCATACTCTTAAGAAGTCAATGCTTGAATTAAATTTGCTGAAAAATTGCCCAACTTATCTTTAAATTTCATTCTATAGGCAAGGCTACTGGCAATGTTGTATAAACATAGATGTATTCTAACATGCATAACATGGCCTCTTGGATCCATACCAGCCTGGCTTTAAACTCAGGCACAGTATTAAAACTTCCTCCATTTGCACAATAAGTGACATTATAATGAAGAGGAATGCATAGTTGTATTTTTTGTTTTCTTATCATTGACCAGTTACTGGCTTTTGATATCTTGGACAATGGGAAGTTTGCTAAACACCTGAAGTCTTATTGGGGTTTGACTGGCACTCATCTCAAACTGCTTGTCTCTTACCTTTTAGATTGCTTAGCAAAGCTTCCATCAAGAGTTAGTTCTTCTACTCTCTTCTCCTTGGAATACAGAGGGCCTTAAGTTTCCACCTTGGCACCATTGTTGCTGAACAGTGTGCTTGTTGGCCCTTAGGGAGATCATCGCACAAAGAGTATTAATTATCAGTTATATCCTGTTGACATTTACCTCTTCCTCCCCTTGATTCTTAAAGACTTTAATAAATGAATAATACATGAATGAACAAGCCTAAAATATCCTATATTGCTACTCTCAAGTGAATCAGCCTTCAAGAAAGCTTTGAAAAACATCTGCACTTGCTCATCCTTCTGCCATTAGTAAGCATTTATCTAAATGCCCTGCTAATACCTTATGCCAGATAATACTTAATGATGTCTTTCTGTTAGTGGAGCCTTTCTAGGCAAGCTCACTTTCAAAACTGGTTCTGTCCAGTGGAGTGAACTCAGTCAAATAAGTGAATAAATAAATAAATAAATAAATAAAGAACAAATATTTTTACACCTTGGGTTAAACAAAGTATGCTGCTTTATACCTTTTTTTTCAACACTCACTTCCTGTCGCTCTTCTGTGACATTTCTGAACTCCATTAACTCCATATCAGCATTTGACTTTGTAAAATACTGATACACTGTTTTGTCAGCTTTACCTTAATTATATGCAGATTAATATTTTGTACAACAATAATTAGGACAAATAGAATACAACAGTGGATGGACTTTAACTACATGCAAATAACAATGAAATGAAAACCTCTACTGGTCACTGAAAATTCCAACAAAATATATTTGTCCATAATAAGAGTCTTATAAAAAATAAAAACATCTGTTTAAAAAAAAATCAATAAAGTCAGTGTTTGTTTAAGCAATGAAATCAGAGGACAGACAGAAAAATAAACATTTCAAAATGGCACACCAGTTCTTTGTTTCTTTTTTTTTTTTTTTGTTAATTGCAACCCGGTTGACTAAAATTATCAGTCAAACTTTCTGAACATTGTAAGAATCAAAACCATGACAAATTATGACATTTGTTGCCATCATCCTAAATCCAGCCACTAAGTTACTACTCTGCATTTACGGCATCCATAGTTATATACATGCTCAGCTCATCTCTGACAGCCCTTGTTTTTCACATATAACTCTAGCTACAGGGCTACACCTTGATTTCCTTCATTTACTTGCACACTACCATAAATGATCACCTAAGTGACCATCCGACCCAACAGTTTAACAAGTTCATTGGCATTTAATACAGCATTGATTATAATGAAACAGAAAACAAAAAACTTGACTGTTTATAGAAAGTAGATTGACTGGGTAACAGAGGCATTTCAGACTGCCACAAGCTCATTGGAATATATTCATTTTTGTATCAATATTCTTTTCCCATATGTGATTTTTTTGTTTTTAGTGTTTACGTAAATAATGGAGACCTACAAGCTGTAAACCAAGAAAAAGTAGTAGTACATAACTGTTCACATCTAGGTGGTCCTTTGAAATAAAATGGTGAGGAATTATAATATGTTAATACTGCTTGTATACATCACTGCTGTATGCCACTAGATGCATCCAGTAGCAATGGTACAACCCTGCCTTTTCAAAATCTATACAAGTAATGTCAACAACAAAAGCGGATTTTATTTATTTAATAAGTTGTTCTAAACAACACTCTGTTATTGGATTCTACATGATTTGACACTTTTCAGTCACCCCTCAGTCTGGGTCATCTATTTTTTATTGTGTTTATAAGCTTAGAAAGTTGCTAGAATAACAGGTTTTGCATTAGCATGCATTTTCTGAATGATATGAAGGCTGAAACTCAAATGTCTGTCATTATTTCATGACTCCAATCCTCAGTGATTTGCCAGAAAACCACAAATTTTATGAAGAAAAGATTTAAAATATGAGTGAAAAATCTGGGCATTCTATGAAAATCTGGACAGTTGAGAGGTACATTGGGACTGCTTGGATTGCAGACGTGTCAGCAGGAATAAGTACAGCACTCGCTACCAAACTTTTTCATCAAAGGACTTTGTAAGTAAGGGTATGCATGACAGGAAAACATGCTGTCACGTGACAGAAGAACCTGCTGTCACACCAACTATCAGACACCATGAGCTCTGTAGGAAAAAGGTGATTTTAGATACTACCAAATAATATTTTAAAGAATGCATCTGTAATACTTAGTAATGCTTTTGGCCTATTCAAATAAACACTTATTTCCTTAGTCTCTTTACTCTGTCCAGGCTCAGGTTTTGTCATGTGTTTCACAGACACATACCTCTGCCATTAGGCTTCATAACACCCCTGAGTAGTTTATTGTTTCACTGAAATGCCCCTTTATCAAACATCATTGTGCTTAGAAATGGAAACAGAAGTAGATCACCACTTGTAATAATTTGTTCTGTCTTCCATTCATTTACACATAAATATTTTCTGCTCACACACTATTGCAGAATTACCTTGTTGCTATATTGTTACAGTAATTCTAAATATTACCAATTTGTTTCTTCTTGAATCTTATGTGAATAAACTGTCTAAAAATCACTAGCCTAATTCCAAGCACTTATACTCATGTGATCACAGCATGCAAAACCCTTGGCGATTCCATGTCCTATAATCAAGTAAATTATTTATTAAAAAATAAAAAAAAATAAAACTGTCCTTCCTGACACATTAATATTTAAATAAACTGGTGCCTGTCAAAGGTGGAATTGATGGGTTCAAGATAATGAACACAAAACACATGAAGAATGGGAAGTTACAAATGAAATAAATATTTTTATTGCCGCATCCGTTTAATGTTAAATATATTTTATGCCTCTCTTAACTGAGTAGCAAAAGGTTTGTAACATAGTCCTTAGCATCTGTCATTGCCTCTGCATCCCTGTGTACACCATATCCAGTCTTGATAGCTCCAGGGAAGTTGGTATTTTACTTTTGTCAGCAGTTATAGTTCATACAGGGGATGGGTAGGCTTTATATATAGTAGGCATCTGTTGTTTACCAGCACAGAATCAGTATATAGTCAGTTTCATGCAGTCAGTAACCATACCAGTACAAATGCATCAGGAGTTATTAAAATGAATAATTCATGAAATTTAACAATGTCCCATGGCATGTGAAAGCTAATGGGTCAGAGTCATTGCCAGGAAAACTTTCTTCTGTGAATATGTTTGCTTGTGTCATGAAAGGCGATACTGCCAGCCCAGCTATCTGGAATTTTGTAAATAATTATATGTCATTTGTGAATATCAGCATGATTCATATAAGATGTTTGTATTACAACTGTATTAGAACTGTATGTTATGTGTAAATCAAACTGCTGGTACAGAAGTGTGTATTAAAAAGGTTTTGTATAGCACTGAGCTTAAAGATGTATCCACAGTGTACCCTGCTGGAAGAGAACAGAAATGTGCATACACTATTATATCTGTTTACATGTATGTATATTAACAATGGAAACTGGAATACAGAAGATTAACTTGCAAAACTTCAGAAAAATAGCTGAAATTAAATTACTTTATGGCTGGGTCATAAAAAGAAGTTATCTTTCAGTTTCAGTGCAGCAGGAGACATACTATCTGTACTAGAGAGGTTTTCTGTAGTGTCTTTAAATGTGGAGGGGATGTAGATTGTTTTACAACTGCCACCATTTGCCAAAAAAATTGAAGTCTATGTATTTTCACAGGTGGATGCTAAATACTGCTAGCTTTCAGCAGTGGGGGCTTTACCTGGGATAGAGTTAGATGACAAGCAATGATTCTGCAAGCTATGCCAGTAGTAATATTTGATATATTAATTTAAAATATCTCTGAGAGAGAGAGACCGAGTATTCTGTATTTTGTCTTTGATGCAACAACATCAGGATCCACTCACCACACCTGTCTTGCTGCTCTAAGTGTACTAGGGAACAGTGTAAGTCTCTTAGATTCAGTCATGAGCATAGCAAAGCTTAGCTTAGATATTTTTCTTTATTTATTTGAGACTGTCCTGCAATGTTGTTTTAAATATTTCCTGTGATTTTGAATTCTGATATCACTGTACATATACATTTAGTATTGTTTTGTTATTTTATTATTTATTATTAAATATATTTAAACATTTCATTGTGGCTGATCTTTGTAAGACATATTTAAGTTCTGAGAGTACTTGCATATTTATTTGATAACACTGTATGGGCCATTCCTAAGAGCCTTGGTCTTGGTCAAACTACTATTTGTATTGAGAGCAACATTAAGCAGTAAGATTGGACACCCCTTGTTAAGGACCTTAAAGCAGCTGATAAAGAGTTGCCTGGTGGCAATAATAACTACCTTATAGTCTGGGCAGAAGGGGGCATAGCTAGTAAACCTGTGTCAGCCTTTCCCAGGTTTGTGTGTGTGTGTATGTATAAATCAAACCTCAACGAATGTGTGTGTCAGCTACTTGGGCATAGACACAAAGCACTGGTTGGACAGAGAGGGTGTTGGAGGACTTGGACTGGCCACTCAGCTGAGATCTCAACTCTATAGCTGTGCCAGTGGGAAGTCTTACTGATAATCTGGAGAAAGAGGGAGAAACCAGCCCTGGACTGACTGTGGTCTCTTTGTGCTCTTAAGGGAAACTGCACTTGATGCAGGGAGCTGCATCTGGAAATACTGTGTATGTACCTTTTATCTTCCCAATATACAATGCCAACTGGTGCTAGTGGTGAGGATTGAAGCTCCTTGATTACTGAACCAGGTGTGGGGCATCACAGCTTGCTGTCCTTTACAAAATCTAATGTTATGAACTGGACCAAATGATGGGTATATTGCAGCAGAGGAAATGACAAACTGCCATTGTATAGTGAAAATTGCAGAGTACAGTTAAAATATGTCACTAGAAGATAACAAAAGTTCAAATTATAATTAAACGTTCACAATACTTGACAGTTGTTCTTACATATAACCCTAGGCATTATCATCCTCTTTGTCTAACATGTAATTTTGGAAAGGTTTTCAAAAATGCCTTTGCTACTTCTTCCATCATTCCTAGCTGAAACTTGGGAAGTAGGCCAGCTGCCCTACCTCAGAATGATCCTGTATATCTAATTAATTAAACTTTATGATAAAATTATTTGTTGACTTAAACTGGGATTTTTGACTGTTGCTGTATTTTCAGATTGAGGGAAGTCATTGAACAGCATTTATTATAATTAACCATGTGCCATTCTCACTGATGCATGAACAATCAAATCAAAAAATGCCTAAATTCTTCAGGGGTCACAGACCAAAACCAGTGACAGTGCCAAGGTTGCACAAACACATAAATGATTACTTTTTGTAAGGGGTATGTTCCCTGCACTCTAAATATAACCTACTACTCAGACATTTAAAGAATTCACAGAAGAGGAAGAAAGTGTAAAATAAATGTAAAACCTACCTTTTCACTCTTCAGCAACTCCCACTAACCACACACCTCAGTCATTTTATGGCATACTGGGTCCTGATGCATGGAACTGGCTACAGTGAATATTGACATTCCCGTTACTGACATTCTGAGACTAGTTAATGCAAGGGACAATATTGCATAGGTTTCCCCATTTGACAATATTCTACAAGGTGAACCTAAGCGCATTGTTAAGTGCATCCAATTTCAACCCCTTCTCAGTAAGTACTAGCTTAGTGGGATGCTATTTAAGAATATGACATAAATTGTCAAGTTCCAAAATTTTGCAAAGGAGTGTTCCTGGGGTTCAGTAGTTGATAATCTTTTTTTTCAGTCTCAGTACCTGCACATTCATTAGTATATCGTTGCACATTTTCAGATTATATAAAACCGTTTTTCCAGTTTTGCATGTCAAGAACCAGACTATTAAGAGAATTAATAGTGTGTCCCAGAGATAATGATATGGAATTTAATATTAAAAAGTATGGCATTATATATTTAGATCAGGAAACCTATAAGTATCTACATGCAGTGAACAGCAGTTTTGTTGGATCTGTTAAACACTATAAGGATATTTGTAATGTGGTATCCAAAGATTTTTACCTACAGCACCCACATTAAAAATATCTACAGGCAGATGTGCAGAAATATGAGGCATGCTCTGCACTGTTTCATCAAGATCTCTGCATGTTCTAATGCCTATCTCCATTTCTATAATTAGATCTTTTATAGGCTGTTTTTTTTTCTGTATGCATTAATATTAAAGAACTAGAACATTTCTAATGTACATTAGAT
The DNA here is from genome assembly GCF_019279795.1 of Protopterus annectens. NCBI lineage: Eukaryota > Metazoa > Chordata > Ceratodontiformes > Protopteridae > Protopterus > Protopterus annectens. The sequence continues at coordinate 1,256,585,646 of NC_056731.1, forward strand.
GAGGACAGGTAACTGTGAAAACCATCAACTATATTAAACATCTTCAGGTATTAAATCTGTTTTTGGCATTTTGTCAGATTGGTAAGTGGGGGGCCTTGTTAAAAACATTTACTAATTCTCATGGTAATATTATGTACAGATATTTGTACCTGACACCTGTCAACCTAAAGTATGATGTGTAGAATAAAAACGCTTTTTATATGCAGAAAGAGCATATACAAAAATAAGAACAAGCTTGTAATGTGAGGGTGGCTAAGACATCAAACAGAGTCTTTACAGTGGTCAAAAGTCTGTCTTCAGTTATCAGCTTAAAAAAAAAAAGATTTGATAACTACTCTAGTATTTTTTTTTGCATCACCCCCCCCCCCCCGCCCACAGTCCTTCATAGTATTGGCCTGGCTACCAGCTTGTCATCTTTTCCCACCCCCTGGATTTAATCCATTATGCTGATGCTGGTCATAGAACTAGGCATCTAAGGGCTTGGAACATCTGAACATGCTTCCAGGGAGGGTCTTTTTGCTTTATGGCCTACCCATTCCCCCTTCCGTTTGTAGACCCAATGGCATGCCTGGGGACAAGCATGCAATGGGAATGTGTGACATATTGCCCTGCCTCCACAGCAGTACAGCCATGTCTCGCCCCAGACCCTCTGATGCAAGTCTATCAATATACCATCTGCAGCCGCCACTAGGGATCATCACAATAAATGCCCATTGAGACCTCTGTCTCAGCCTGAGATGGTAATTCCTATCCCTCTCTGCCACCCTGTCAGTCACCTGAGCCACTAATCAAACCCAAATTGCCTGGGTTGTAGTCGGACTTTATCCCTCTATGCCACCAGAGCAGCTACCTACTTAGTATTTTTAGCTTTATGCCACTTCCGGTTGGACATAGATTACGTATGCAAGTCTTAATGTCTGTAACTCATAACTTTGAAGTGACTTTCATTTCTAGCCATTAAAACCTTTATACGACAAACAAGAAATAGCTAACTCTAATGCAGTCACTGCAACTTCAGATAAAAATAAAGTAAGAAAAGCAAACAAAACCAATGGCTGTAAATAAGACTCCTATCAATAGTGTTTTATCCTGTGTTCATGTGGATTTTATCAGAGTAAAAGATGCTTGCCAGTGATCCCTATATAAAGCAAGCTACAAATCACAAGGCTTTAAAAATGTAAATGGAAGACATGATAAGTCAGAACACATAGTTTAAAATCATATCAGCACCTTGTGTTGAACAGAAAAAAATGAAAGAAATGGATCATATTTAAAAGTAACTTTGTTTGCCTTAATTTAAAATATATTATAGAATAGCATCTATAATTTAAAGACAGCAATACTACTGTTTGATAAACGAGATTCCCAGATTCACAACTTCCCAAGACTCAACTCCCCAACCACTTTGACATTTCCACTGAAAAGCATTGTCCAGGAATTATGTGGTCACTAAGTGTCGTTTCCATGTATTTGCCTCCTTGTAGTTCTACTGTGGAGTTAATTATATTAATTTGGTGTGCAAGGGGAGCACTGATCCCCCTCGCAAAAAAAAAAAATGCAGAACACCATGTTTTGTTTTGTTTTTCTCTGGATTGACATTCTGGGAGTTGAGGCATGGGGAATTGTCATTTGTCCACTTATGGTGGTGGAATTTTTAAATACACCAATAAGTGAAGATGTACATATCAAATGAAACAAATGAAAATTACTTCAGTCTCCTTGATTTTAGCAAATGTTAACACCAATACTGTCATTAAGTTCAGGTGATGCCAGATTTAGTTTTGTTCAAAAAATCTGTCTCTACAGAGTCATAGTAGGAGGAGCTAATACTAGGATGAGAAACAAAGAGAAACATCATTCTGAAAATAAACATTAATTATATGAAAGAATATTGTCTAAGCCCATTGCAAATTATCTACCATGCTTCTGCAATAGACTTCCTATGGCAGTAAAGGGAAATGCTTTCACTGCTGCTTAGTTTCATCACGTAATAGTACAAATGAAAATACTTGCAGAGGTTGATAAAGAAAACGTTTGAAGACAATAACATCACAACACAACATAAGAACTTAAAAAATGGCAACATTTGAATGGAAAGCACCACAAAAACTGAATAAGCAAAAGAGTGGAACTTTTTATTGAAATAAAAGAATTAATGAAAATTCATGAGGTTACCTGACACATTTATACCATAGAAAATAATCTTTATCAAAGATTCTTGAGCAATGATTACTACCTTTATTTTATTTATTTTCACCATACTGTATTATAGTGCAGTGAAGTGATTTGCTTTTTACTGCAGTTTTTTTCCCCCAAAAGGGTGGCTTGCACCAACGTTAATAGACTATAGTAAAAAATAAAAAGGTTTAGCTTTTTAAGTCGACAGATATAAATCAGAGGGAATTAGTAGAGAAAAATAAATGTATATTATTATAGGGTGAATTCTGCATTGAAGGCTTTATGAATAAGTGCTTTGAATTTCATATGTAAATAGAGGAAATTAAATTTTAATCAGCTGCATTTCTAAAGATTTAACTAAAATTTGTCTGCAGTAATAGTGCTGTGTTCTAAAGCCATTGTCACACTGATTCATGAAGCTTGTGCCAGGTGCAGTCACAGTGTTGACGTTCTAACACTAAATATGGCTATCGAGCGATTCAGGTACGAGCTGTTTCTACATGCACTACCTGCATATGCTACACCCACACAACTCCTGAGCCATGTATGCTAATTACCCCATGTGCAGCAGTTAGCATGCAAATGAAGGTATGTAGTGAGTCAGGAAGTGGTACAGGCATAGTGTAACCATGCAGAAAAGTAAACCATAGAAAACGTTTACATTTTTGCAAACATAAAATCGGAGCCATGGCAGCTGACCAAACACATGTATTATAATGTTAATATATGCCAATGGCTAAATATATAGCCATTGGCATAAAAAACATGTACAAAATATAAAATTAACATTTAATATATATAATCACACTATCGTGATGTGGAAGCACAGGGCAGCGGTACGCAAAGGGGATCGCAAGGAATATATAAAAATATAGAATAAAACCGCAATGAAACACATATCATGATTTCCCCATAATAGTCAATGTCAGGCATGCTACACCATAGTCATGGTGCAAGGGCTGTTAAGGGGCAGTGACAGTGTTATACGCAGTAGCTAGAAATTAGTAGGCAATGCCATGCAAATGAGAGGAGTAATAGTGAATCACAGACTCCCCGCTGTTGTAAGGATGCACCTCATAGCATAGCATTATAACACCAAGGTGAGCCCTTGAGATAAAGATGACATCAAGAGAGGAGTGTGTCGCCTTTGCTGTAAGCACATTGGAGCATTGCTAAACTGGTCTGCCCCTAGCTAGGCAAAGCTGCAGGATAGGGGTGTGTCGAATCGCCCATAGCAATGCTTAGCTGAGAGTACACAAGGTAACCGAGTATGCATGTGAACAGAGATGAAAATGCGTGTAAACCCGGTAAATGGGTATGTGCATCACACACTGCAGCTGAAACAAGAAGGATATAGGAAAGAAATAAGGAAATGCTGCAGCAGTGAAATTGTAGTACAAATGACTAATTAACACCTAGGAGCCTACAGTGGGCCACTGACAACAGCTAACAAGGCTGCAAGCAGCTACCTGCAGAACAGGGAAGGGGAGGGGCTGTATTGCAAAGAAAACAGCAAAATGTCAAAGCAAAACAAAGGCGATATGCAGTATATCAGCAACAAGATACATTTCGCCATGACTGGGTAGGGAAAGTACAAAACAAGAAAGACGGCAGGTGGATGCATGCCTGATAATGGGATGGGATCTAGGTCTAAAAGTGAATTAAAGGGAACAGATTAATCAAGGCAGGCAAGTAGATCTCCACAGTAAAGGCCCCACACTTGCAGTACTCATTGCAAAACCCATAATTAAGACACACTGCAGCTGGAATAGCTCATACACACCCATTGACATCAGCAGCATCCATAGCACAATACTATAAAGTGTGGAAGCACCTCATACACATTTGTGTATTCTCATATACTCTGCACCAGTGGTGTATACAGATGGGGAACTTTTATTATGTACATGTTAGGGGCTGCCATAGCTTTGATCCACCAGCGTGTGTTGGAGACTGAAGGTAGTGTGGAGGATAATGCACATGACCACTGCAGGCACCAGAGGGGGAGGAGGAGAGTGTTCAGACCCAGGCTAACCTACCAGGGGCTACATGATCTGGAGATAGTAGATTGTTAGAGGTTGCAGAGGGACACCCTAGAGCAACTTGTTGAGCTGTGCCAGCCATGCTTCAGAGCCAGAACAAACAGAGGGGAACCCATCCCAGTGGATACAAAGGTATGTGTAAGCCTGAGAATACTAGCTACAGGTACCTTTCAAAGACCAACTGGGAATATCACGGATATCTCACAGGCATCAGCATCCAGGGTACTACACCAGTTCTTGGATGCCATGTTACCACATGCCAATGAGCTCATATACTCCCCGAATGCAGGAGAAGTTGGCCAGCAATATGCATCTCTTCCACCATGTGGCAGAATACCCAGAAGTACTGGGTGTAATAGACTGCATGCACATGTACATGAAGTCACCACCCAGTGAGCAGGGAAGGCGCTACATAAACCACAAGGGATACCCCTCCATCAACTGCCAGGTCATGTGCAATGCCCAGGGCATTATCATAGATGTATGTGCTGGCATCCCTGGAAGCTATCACGACTCCCACGTCTGGCATGCCTCACAGCAGTATCGGTTATTTGCCAGGGGGGACATCCCAAATGGCCACCTGGTGGGGGATGCTGGCTATGCACTGGACCCGTGGATGATGACTCCCATCAGAAATGCATACACCCCATGCAGGAATGCCATAATGAGGCACACGCACAAACCAGAATCATCATAGAGCGTGTGTTTTGGATGCTGAAATCATGGTTCTGTTGCTTGGACATATCTGGTGGAGTCTTGCAGTACTCTTCAGGCACGTGTGCCCACATCTTCATAGTGTGTGCCATGCTACACAATATGGTCCTGCAGAAACAGCTGCAGCAGGGACAGAATGGTGAAGGCCCTCACAGCCCACCACCATTGTCAAGGGCCCCACAGGCACAGAGGTACTCAGACCACGAACACCCTGAGCCAGCCCCAGTAGGCAGACGGAGGCGTGCCCAGTATGCCCATGCCTTGGCAAAGAGGGAAAGTATAGCACACACACTGACAGTGTAGGCACCTAGGACTGACACCTTTCTCCACCTTTACACACAGTAAAAATGGATGGCACACACACAAGACTACCTGTAAACTGTCATGTATAGGCAGTCTACTGTGTGCATCCAACATAGGCAGCCCTCAACTATTGCACACACAACAGCCATTGGCACAAGGTAAGTCAACACCTGAACAGTAAATTAAGCTATCAGCATATACTGTATGTATAGATTCATAGGTAGGTACTTGGCCAACTGCCAGAGGCCAATCATAAAGCCAGCCAAAATGTGTCAGCTTTTGCCAGCCCATTGATTCATTAACCATCCCTCTGTGGAGCAGAGCCAATGGCGGGATCCCTGAGTGTATTTAATGTTCCACATCCACCCTTCAAAGTTTCTCTTGCAGAGTGTTAGTGAGGCGCTCTGTATAATGTAGTTAGGGATGTTGTTCCAAAGTATGGGGAGTGTCTGTGACAAGAAGCTGTCCCTCCAGCATCTTCTGGTTATTGTTGTGGCAAGGTCAGCTCACTACAGTGTATGGCTCACTGTGACATGGATTCATATGGGGTGGAGCATATCCATCAAGCCTGAGTTCGACATGGCTGTGTTGGTCATTGGAGATCATCTCTGGGTAAACGAGATGCCACTGAGTGAAGCAGGAGTTTATTCAGTCCAGCTGCGTAGGCCATATGTTGGAGGCTAGTATTCCCCTTGGTGAGGTACATTCGTGGACCCCCCAGCTGTTGGACATGTCCTATGAGGTACATCCCACATGGGTTACTTTATCCTATGATGGGACTGATGAGTGATGAGTAAAGTGGCACTATAACCCCAGTATGTCTAGATGGGAATTCTTTAGTGGTCAGAAGGCCTACATAGAAGGATGTCCTAACTACTGTGGAGATATGATTGTCACAGAGGAGATCACTATCTACCTTAGTCCCCAGATACCCCATTACCTCATCTGTATTAAAGTGGCTGCCACTCATGTGTTAATATATGGGTGACAATTCCACAATGGAATGACCATGCAGTTAGTGGCATTTGCTGGAGGCCATGTCATTGGCACCCTGTGACATTCTCTGTGAGGCCCCCTGAGGGATGTCCGTGTCAGCTGGACTATCAATCATGGCTCCCAGTTTGCAGTCATTGCCAAACATGGTCTGCCGTAGTCCACCTGTGTTTGCCTGTACATCTGAGATGTATTTGCCAAACAGTAGGGCTCACAGGACTGAGTCCTGTGGGACACCAGTCATGACTGTACAAGAGTTGGACCTGGAGACCGCTAGTCGTACCATGTGAGTTCTGTGTGTAAGCTCGTTGGCAACCCGACCTGTGATGTATGGGTGAATGTACAGGCTGGTGTGTTTATCAATAATACCTGAGTGGGGCATGGTGTCAAAAGCCTTGGTGAGGTCCAGGTAGTATGTGTGAACCACCTCCCCTGTCATCTAATGTCTTGGTGACTGCATGTAAGACATCAAACAGGTTCAGTAGGCATGAACTGCACTCAACCAAGCTGACCTGGGTTGGGTCACGTGTTCGAAGGTTAACAATGTCATTGTTAATGAGTGCCATGAGGATGTGAACCATACCATTGCAGACCAGGCTAGTCAGGCTTATGGGGTAGTAGTTACCATGGTCAGTTGTGAATTCTCCGTGATGGAGTGGAGTGGAATAACCATTGCCATGCGCCATTGTATGGGCATGTAGCCTGTGGAGAGGCTGAGGTAGGAATGCTTAATTAGGTAGGGGGCAAGTTGTCTTATACAGTTTGCAAGATGCAGTCTGGGCCAACATCTGCCTCCATTGATGCTGTGTTCTACTGTTAGAGAGGGCCATTTCCACCTGTGTGTCCCTGATGGTTGGGATACTGTACCTTTTGGGTAGTGTTGTGGGCTCTTTTAGGGGGTGAAGTATGCACCGAATGTATCTGCAAGGATGTTGGCAATATCAGTAGGGTCAGCATATTTTGTGCTATATTTCACTGGCACCATGCAAATCTGTGTCACCATGCAGATCCTTGACATAGCCAAAGAAGGCTTTGTGGTTATCTTTCGAATCCTTGAGTATTCTCCTGCTGATGTTAGCCTTGGATGATGTCATGAGGGACCTACGTATCATACTAATAGTGGTCATGGATGTCTGCCCTTCATGGGATTTGCTGTGTGTCTGGAACACTGTCCTACATCTGTAGTATAGTCTGTTTATTGCAGAGGTCCACCAGACCAGTGTCCTTGTCTAGGAGGAGTGAGTCTTGGTTTACCAGCGATGGCGCGATCCATACATCCATGTAGATGCTTATAGACTGCATTTGTAAATCTGTCTGTATCTTGAGCAGTGTTTCCCCTTAGTGTGGGGGCTGTGAAACCCCCACCCCTGTCACTAGTAGTGTAAATTTAGCTGTAGGAAAGGTATACACTGTGGTATCCGTGGGTGGGGGAGATGCTAGGGTGTGGAAAAAGTGAATAGTTCTAACCAGTGACCGGTTAACCACCATTGTGGTGCACCTGTTGCCCATGTTGGTGATGACCACATCTAGTAGTTTCCGCCCCACGTTAGGGAGTTTACCACCTGATACAGGGCATATGAGGTGATGCATTCCAGGAAGCACTGGTCTTGGAAGTGAGTACCGGAGTATGTTTCCCAGTTAATGGCATGGTAGTTGACATCGACCAATGCCAGGGTGTGCGTTAGGACTGTCGTGTTCTCCACTGTCTCCAGGTAGGGGGAGTGGAAGTCCTGGGTCATGGAGGGCGATCTGTAGCAGGCCACATTCCACATTGCAGTTGTGGCTGATGTTAGCAGCACATGGATGATCACTGAGGTATCATGCTGCCCCACTAACCTGGAGGTGTAGGTATCGCTGATGAATATGGATACAGCCCCTCCATGTCTGTCAGTCCATGTTCTGTGGCTAAAATGTGTGGTATGGGTTGTAGTCTAGTAGTGCTGGTGTGCTCTCAGGATCCTTAAGACAGATTTCAGTTAATGCGCAGATGTTGATGTTGTCCATCCTGAGGAGTGCTGTGAGTGCATGCATGTTGTGATCACAACCCCTGGTGTTGAGTAGCAAAAACATCATTGAATCTGCTATTGTGCTGTTTACAGAGCTGGTATTCACCTTCAGGACTCTCCTAAATAAGGCACCATGGGGACGCCAATAGCCTTGGCCAGTATTCCAAAGTGTAAGGCTGATGCATAGGCCGGTATGGTATCATTGCATGCATGTTCCCCATCTGTTGTTGTTTATCATCTCCCCTGTAGGTAAACTAGTGGTAAGCAATAGAAAGCCTTAAACTTATACAAGTCTTCTGCTTTTGGAGTGACTAATTATCAGTGTTCTGTATGTTCTTGCTGTACTAAACTGTTTCCTGACTACATGGTGAGTTCACACTGTATATTGTGATCTGAAGTTTTGTTTATTCACATATTATGGCTGTGATGGCCTGCACATTAGAAGTTCACAGATAACCTACTATCTATCTGCTCAAGGGCAATTAGAAACATAGCAACAGTGTGTTGGCCTTCCCCACACCATTGATGAAGTAACTGAGCCTCTGTCAAGCATAGCCAAGGAAGCAATTCCAGGCAGAGTTGCTGGAAGCTGTTGAAGGCTGGGGTTGTGGAGGGTGATAGGGGCACTTAGTGATCTAAAGAGGGCATGTTAATGTGGCAATTCAACACCATTCAGTTCCACCAACAGGTCTTGCAGCTATAAAACTGGACAGGCTCCCCACCCCCTGGCTGTATGGTTGTGGGACTCATAATCCCAGGGGTGTATAGTCTGTTACCCATTCACACAACAAGGTTTCCCTTGAAGTGTGTCAGTGAGGGGCTATGCCTAATGTAGTTAGGAATGTAATGTATTGTCTCACAGTACATTTGTTATATGTTGTTATGTCAAGAGTACATGAAGCTCAGTGAGTTTGGGGGCTCCCACCCTTTGCTTAGCCTAGCTTACACATATAAATCATCTAAATAGGAAATAGGCGGAAGCAACGTTAATGTCAACAGTGTAATGGTTACAGCATCTGCATAGTATCTGTGCATTCGAGGTTACAATCCCAATAAAGGCAGGGATGTTTATCATGTGCAAAAGTATACCTTAACCACAGCTTGCATATCATTTGTATAATAAACATTTGAATCACCCATATAAACCCATGTGTGCAGGAGAGTATAGTCAACAGAGAGTGTAATGTCATGTCAGCACATAGTGAGATGTTACGTCACTGACAGGTATATATCTGGAGTAATTAGCGGATGTGGCCATGTTTGCTCGTACAGGTTATACGTTGCAACATTTAACTGTGTTTAACTGCTGCTATAATGTCACACAAAAACTTTTAAACATGCTTACAACTGCTTAAATGAGCCTTATTCTGCGGTAAAAAACATTCGTAAAGCATCACAGGTGTCGAAACCTGGACCATGCACACTATAGTCATGGGACGTACCACAAAACCATCTGAGTTGTACACATGTTTTATGATACTGAGAATACAGCTTATACCATATGCATTTCACTGTAATAATCACAAATGGGCTTTGTGTACATATGTACAGTACATTGTAAAGTACTGCAGTTTGTGAACCAACACATTCCAATCTACATATGTATTACTGTAACAAACTAATACGAAATATATATATATATATATATATATATATATATATATATATATATATATATATACCAGTGATGTCTGCATATATATATATAACATATATATATATATATATATATATATATAGGTCTACCTGAGATGGTCGACAAGCCATTTGATTGACTTTTATTTGGTCGACAATTCATTTGGTCGACAGGCAGATTTGCCCCCCTCCCCAATGTTGTGCAACCCTGGGGTTGATATATATAGTTAGGGGAGGTGTGGGGGGTGAAGCCGCCCACATAAAACTGCTTGTCGACCAAATGAACTGTCGACCAAATGAAAGTCGATCATATGGCCTGTCGACCATGTGATAGGAATCCATATATATATATATATTATACAGTTACATCAATAGCCATATATATAAGCATCTATTTACATACTTCGTGACACAGAAGCACTCCAAAGGAATTGGAGTGTAGACAAAACACATGCAGCTCTGATATTTTAACAATTAATATTAACCTAATTCACCATAGAAGGGGTGGTTGTTGTGTATGTGAAGATTGGGGTGAGGGAGGAATTATAGGTAATGCAATCATGCATCAAGGAGGGCCTGAGTCGGATGTCCAATAAGTGAACTGGAGGGGCATACATGGAGTATGGGGACAATATAAAAATGACACAAAGCAAGAACCTTACTCATTCATAATACACCCTGTCATGTCACATTGCAACATCTACTTTCACAAACATATGAACATAAACATGTCTCAGTTATATGTACACCAACTGATTTTCACATTTGTTTTCAGTAGTGAGGAATGTCTGTAGTACAATGTATATTCTAAACACCATAACATTCATGCATATCTCTAATGCCTTAGTGGTAAGGTCAGTGACTGTGGTGTTCATGGTACTGGGATCAAGACCTGCAAAGGCTGTTAGGTTATTTTGAGGGCCAGAATAAGGGCTTTTGAATGCAGGTGGATTAAAGTACTTTTATACAGTTCTAAGTGGGTTTCCACATGTTTGCACGATGGTAAGCGGCGCTGCAACATGGTAAACGGAGAAGCGATTTACACTTTGACCTTTGCTTAACATCACACAGACCACAGGCAAGCCTGCTCACAACCACATAAATGTGCGTTATTCACACTTTCCCTACCATTGCCTACTCTGAGAGGTAAAATAATAACACCTTCCAGGAGTAGAACCCACAACCATGTACTCCATCCTCAGAGTAACCAAACACTACACTAGCTGGGATGTACCTATCCCAGTTGTGTATTTAGACAGGTTAAAACACAAAAGGGAGGATTGTGTTGAAATAGGACAACCCGCCATGTACCCAATTAAAGGTGTATGCTCATATATATATATATATATATATATATATATATATATATATATATATATATATATATATATATATAAAGAGAGAGAGAGATTTATTTGTATTTGTTGACCGGGAGTAGTGTCCGACTGGACATAGGTCCATTTTCAGCGGAGGCCCGGGGAGAAAAGCTCCACAGTTAAAATAAACAGACAGTAGTTACATTGGATTACATAGCGATTAACAATTTACAGAGCAATTACTTACAACATATTTACAGATGAAGAACATAGTACATCAGTAGACAACTAGAATCTTTATCTGTGAAGTACATAACAGACATTAACAAATGTTACAAGAAGAAGTTCATGCTGTATAATAAGTACTGGCTTATGAGCATCTGAGCTTGCTATAATCAAGGTAGTTAGCGGAGTGGAAAGAAAGGTAGTGGTTGAATGGGGAGGGTGATATTAGAGTGGGAGTTGCAAGGGTATAGCCAGCATGTTTTTAGGTGCGCTTTTAGTAAAGTTTTGAAGTGGGTGCATGATGGTATGGAGGTAATTGTGGGTGGGAGGGAGTTCCATAATTTGGCTGTGGTGCAAGAGAATAGTGCTTCACCAGCAGAGTTATTGGCTTTAGTGATCTGTAAGTGATTTTTGTTGCTGGATCTTAGTGATCTGGTGGTGCGATAGGGTTGGAGTAGATTCTGGAGGGCTGGGACATTTAGTGGATGATTTACTAGTTTGTGGGTGAGTGAGAGGTTGATACCATTTAAGGAGGTGAGGGAGTTCAAGCCAGCCCAGTTCAGCAAGTGAGAGACAGTGGTGACTACGGTAGGATGCCCCTGTGGCGAATTTGGCGATTTTGTTGTAGCAGGTCTCTAGCTTGTTTAGATCGCATTGCCTTAGGTTAGTATATATTGGACAGGCATAAAGTAGGGTGGAGATAAGGTGGGAATTTGCTATTGAAATCTTTCCTGCTTTGGTGAGAAGTTGCTTATTTCTGTATAGCGCTCCTAGTTTTTTGTGGACTTTTTTATGGTTAAGGATATGTGAATGTCAAATGTTAGGTTATTGTCTGTTTCCACTCCTAGCAATTTGGTGTGTTCAGTTGGGTATATAGTGGTGTTGTCTTTTGCTGTCATGTTAAAGTGAGAGTTGTTTTGAGTATGTTTGGTGGGTTGGAAGATGAATAGTTTAGTTTTGTTTGGGTTGAGTATTAATTGGGCATCGGATAACCAAGTTTCACCAGAGGAAAAGGCTTCCTGTGTGACTTTTTGCAGTTTGGGTAGGGACTGGGCTGAGCAGATGATGGTCGAGTCATCTGCGTATTGTATGAGTGTGCCATGTTTGGTGGCAGAGGCTAGATTATTGGTGTAAGCAGAGAAGAGTAGGGGTCCAAGGATGGATCCTTGGGGAACCCCTATGGAGACAGGTAGGTGGGGAGATATGTCATTCTGCCATACAACGGATTGTTGGCGTTCAGACAGGTAACTCTGAAACCAGTTGGTGACTGATTGTGAGAAGGATAGGTTATTGAGGACAGAGATAAGTTGTTTGTGTGGGACCATGTCAAATGCTTTAGATAGGTCTAGGAAAGTAGCAGAGGAGAGATAGCCATTGTTTCTATGCTGAAGGATAGTGTTAGTAAAGGAGAGTAAGGCAGCGGTGGTGCTATGGTTTGGTCAGAAACCATGCTGAGTATTGGAAAGGAGGTTGTTAGTAAGGAGGTAGATTACATAGAGACACATAGAGACATGTCGATATATACAAGTGTACATATATATGTAGATATATAGGTAGGTTAAAAAAAATCTACATATCTATGGAGGTACAGATAAATGTATGCAATAATGTATATATCTATATACATATACACACACACACACACACACACACACACACACACACACACACACACACACACACACACACACACACACACACACACACACACACACACACACACACACATATATATATATATATATATATATATATATATATATATATATATATATATATATATCCACACACACACACACACATACATACAAGTCTGTAGACAGCATCCGAAGTGGTCATATCTGAGTATAACATGGACCATAGCAATCACACATTCCGCCCCCCCCCACCAAACAATATGAACATAACATATGAATAGTATATGCCAATACACTATTACAAATATGTTCTATAGACACAGTCAACAACACAACTGCATTGACTGCAAATATCCATGACAGAATTACACAGACAGCTTTCATTTTGCAAATTACATTCCAATGTATTGCCAAAAGGATTCAAAGACTAACAGTACCTGCATGCTATACAGGAAGCACTTAATAGTGCCTTAATGAATCAGCCTGCAATTACCATAGTATTAGTCCACTAGGGGATAGGTGTTCACATAGGGAAAGAACACCCACACACATATAGACATTGTATAAAAGGGGTTCCTACACACCTGCATGTGCTATGTACACCCACCAATATCTACCCCACAACCAAAATAATTACATCAATACATACTGTCATACCATAACCAATTATGCAACTACTGTACAACATCTGCTGAAACCTTAACATACCTGGACACAGACACACTAACATGGTCCTATGTGAAATAGTCGCCGTTATATAGTTGAACAGCTGCTGATGTAACAGGGTTTGTATGAACTAATCCCCTTTCAGAGGGTTGAAAGGTTCATACACCAGGAAGTGTTACCGAGTACTGATTATCAGCACAGTATGATACACAGTAACAACAAACTAAATATGTCTGGTAAGCACACTGTAAACTCCCTAACATTATATGCATAGCTATGCAGCCTTGAGCTGGTCAAACAACCTGGCCAGACTGACACATATGCAGAAGTATTAGGTACAGACAAACCCTGCACAAGTAGCAATGTTCAGAAATATAACAGCAGTACTCACATTTAGACCAAATCCTCTAGGCATTACACACAATATATTACTGTTCATCTCCATACAGCTGTTGCAATAGATTCTAAACAGAACTTCCATGCTGTCTTCCTCACAAGTAAGGCAAAGGGACAACGCCCAAGTGGAGTACTCAGTTATACTCCACTGTAGCCATGATATTGGCTAAAGCAGTAGCAGCGCAGCTGATGTGCATGTAATTAGCTACTTAGGAACACCAATTGGCCATCGGGGTAGCACATGTTACTGATCTGTAACTATCAAAGGTTGCCTTGTCACACATTCAAACCATCTGTATCTACCTGAAGGACAGTACAAAACACTGAAAGACGAACCGAAAATGAGTATTACACTAGTTAATAACACCTTCAATTACTAAGATGGTATGTATAACATGTAGTATGTCTGAGTATGTAGTATCTGTACTGTAAGAATTACAGTGTAATCAATGCATATAGTGGAAATAGCTATCTTGTAGTGATGTACTGTTGAGCAGTAGTAATGCTTGTAGTATTCTATGTGTGTACTGCTGTAGATCACATGACACACTCCGCATACACCACAAGGGATGATATGGGCTCGGAACCCACCAATTCGCTTCCAGCCACTGTCAGTGTCAGGAATGGTCCAACAAGTATGTGCTATAACAGGGGATAGTATATATCGATATATTGTAACAGTCGATATATGTATGGGTGTATAAGTAAAATGAACATGTTAAAGGTGGGCTTACCGTGCAAATATGGTGTGCATTGTGGGATATTGTGCCAATAACTGTGTAATGTACAGTATTCTAGGCAGATCTGTATTCTAGTCTACATAGCAGTTCTGTTATGTTATGCAAACAGTAGTTACATCTATTGGCAATTACCATGCTCAGTGACAGGATACATAGCATTAGTATTCATCTGACAGGTTAGCAGCATGATAGCAAAGATAATTGGAAGAGCCAGTTAACTATCCATGCACATAACACATGTAATATCCACCTCTCTACTATTGTTTGCAAGCAATAACAGCTGTGCATGTGTACATGTTATGCAAATGTGTAGTGACCCTTGTTACAGGGCTGGGCCAAATGGTTATGTGCACACCTACATAGAGTGGATATTGAGAGTACAGACACACTGGTTGAACTACCAGGTTTGTGTAGCCCAACCTCTCATTGCCAACACAGCTGCCTGCACATACTGTATGTAAGGTAGTGCACAGCACTGGTAATGAAACAGGTTGCATATCATCTTTAACTCCAGTGTAACATCTGCAGTAGGAGTATAAGATGTAGGAGACAGCTGCCCCATGTTTAATAGCCGCATCATAGGTGATGGCTAACACTATCTGATTATATCCTGATCATGTTGATAGTGGCATCAGAGCCTATTGATAAATGACTCTGTTTTGGGAGTGGGTGTTTGTGCCTAACAGAGCTCATGGTCCTGGTGGATATGTGAGTATATACCCAGAGAAGGAAACAGACCTGTAGACACTTGCATCATCTGTAATCAACTAACAGGATGTGATGTGCTCCTCAGGGGAGGATTGCTGCTAAAGGTAGCAACAATGTTTTCATAATAGCCAGTGTTGTCATGTCCATAAAAACAAATATTTACATGTGAGCATCACTGTCTAAAACATCTTCATAGGCAATACATAAACTAAATACAGTACTTGGTACTTGTAGTACTGACTGCTCATACAGGCATGTCCACTAGTCAGCTACTGGTGTTTCCTAATGTCAGCTTTGTGTATGTGGCCATCCTGGGGGAATGTAATCTCTATGCCATGTACACTGCCAGACGCACCTAACACCATGCCCCACACATTGTTTGGGATGCAGCTACAGGGGTAAGCTGAAAGGCATCCCAGTCTACAGCCATGACTGGACTGGAGAGCCATGAGGTGTAGGTTAACACATGCAGCTCATCAACACAACCAACACATACCCTTATCAGAACACAGTAAGGACACCATCACACACTACCAGAAATCACACACATTCACAGAAGCGTCTTAGTATCTGGCCAAACAAGTGACCCACCCCCCCAAATAGGAAGACACAGACACCGAAATACACAAACTGTATGACATAGTTTGCATAATTGTGCCACACCTCTCAACACATGACTGGAAATATGCCCAAAAGTACTCATTTGTGAATGCAAACTCTAGCACTATGTTACACACCGACCTATACGTGGGCATACATACTGTCAGCTGCCTGTCTGCCATGATTAGCCACATACTCATACACTTAGACCACCTTTTAAACTATACACATGGCTCTGCCATATTCCATGTTGTGCAGGACCTGTGATGCAGTAGCCTGGACTGCATGGAAACACATGTAGGAACTGTCAGGTCTTGTAGCCCATGCTGGTATGTCCCAAGGCCTGGGTAGCATTCTGCCATTGGCCAGAATGATACTGCAGTACAGGGACAAAAGGATTGTATTCCACAATTGTCTAGTGTAATGGTGCATGTCGCAGGGTATTCAGTATCTGTCATCCTGGGATAACATGGTTGACAGACCATGACGCTTTGAAAAACAGGGCCTGCACCTGTCACTCCTGGGAAACTAGATGCAGCCTAGGGCTCATGCTTCCCCTTAGTCCCTTCACCATGCACAGTTCAGGTGAGGGTCCACTGCTGTTACAGGGACAGCCAAGCAATAAACTACGGGTCTCATTACACAATGATACATGTCAAAAACACTATATGGACACACATATGTCAATCCCTAACATGGAAAACATATCTGTGCAGTGGCTGAGACATGATTCAATGCTCTGGAGAGCACACCTGCATGACCATGTTATAACACATACCTCACCTTTTGCCCATTATCCTTTATTGGAACACATGGGCCGCAGGTGTGTCCATATTCCTGAAGGATATGTACACCATCACACTAATTGCACTTGCATAACATCAGATGCATTATGCTGAGCAACTACCTTTGTGCAACAGTAGAATTCAAAATGCACCTTGAGACAGATCACCTACCAGACCACGGACTTTCCAACTGTCATAATGTGAAGTAATGGGGAAGATTAGGTCTGAGACAGAACCATAATACTGGCTACTCTCAACTATTCCATTATGAACTGGGAAGACTCCTCGTGTACCAATACCTGCGCTCAATGCATGTTGGATTCCATCGACCCCACTGACATGGATCACAGTAGTCAAACAAACAGGGCTAACAATATGCTACACATAGTTAGTCTCCAGTGCCAATGTTATGTTTCCTAAGAGCAGAGTGGTGAGTGCCATGGCACCCATGCAGATGGAAAATGCATGTGCAAATGCTGAATGATACACAGATGAACCTTAAGCAGTCACATATGTGCAATGATTGTGCCAGTGAAACAGAAACAGGAGTCAGCCCAACACAAACAACTAGGCAAACTGGTGGTACCATACTTTAAACTGTACCACAGAAAGTAGTAACTGTTGCAAGAGTGAACACATATGAGAGTAGGTGATCCCTGGTCAACCTCAGTAAGATGCAGATGCACCATATAAAACCACACAAAGCTACTGTGAAACCAATCAGTCACTTATTATGAGGCCAATCACAGAGCATTCTATAGCCGTGTCATTAATCATAATGGCAATGACAAGACCTGCCATGCTGCACAGCACTATGGCATGGGAAGTACTGCACCTACAGAAATAGCACCCATTCATCCACTTAGGGTCTCAGAGAACCTAAACCCACTCCCACCTCCCCCACCTCCAACAGGTACACTTAGTAATATATCCATGTACACTACAGGTCCCCTGTACTAACGACTATGCAGGTACAAGCTGCACTCGCTAATGCCATACATGCAGCTTTCATGGGACCTGTCAACATCCCAGGGTGTATCCTACACAAATGTAAGAACATTCAGCTATCCACATACACATCATGTTCTATCATAGCTCCATGTCAGGCTGTGTACACACCGAATGGTGCACAGCAACAGTTATCACACCCACAAAGGGTTAGACACCATTGATAATGGGACATAGTGCACAACTACCCTGCTGAGTCTGGTCTGTACGGCCATGAACCATGGTCAATGTAATTGATGTACTCGGTACAGATGTAGATGACAGTAGGGTTGATTCACACTGCATATCATGACCTTGCCAGGTCATAGGGCACCATTACCCATACTGTGTTCCAGCTAAACTCAGTAATCTAGGTGTATATTCCTATGTCACAGGAGTGGTTGGCAACTGGACTGCTGGCAGAACCCACACTACAGAAGGTGTCTGATGAATACACGCACATCAAACCAGTGCCAGCCACAGTAATACAGGGGTCATTCCTGGTACTCCCCCTCTTTGTTATCTATACCACATAGACAAACACAGAAGACATCAGCCTATTGATGTCAGCAAATGACTATGAACTAGGAGCAATAGTCGACTCATTGTGTGCTGTGTTCAACATACAGAAGGGCCTTAGTGTGTCAGATGTGTGGTGTGTGATGTATGGCCACAATCTGACAGCTAAGTATTGCATTGTCATCTCCTATGTTACAAACCCTGTACCCATTAACTACTACCTAGGCAGCAGTCAACATAATGGCAACTGTGTGTATGGGATGCAGCTGGACAGTACTTTCCTTTGATAGTTACGTCACCACAAAAGACAGATAGTCATATGTGGCATCCCTAATCATGACAGGGTGCCATCCAGGAATATAGAGATAACTGCTCAGCGATACTCAACACCCCATGTGACCCATAATAAATCACATATTTCCTTTAAGGGTTATTGCTCATGTGTAGATGGCCTACACTGCCCTTCACAATCCCTAGCTGCACTATGTAGCATGTAGCCTACCCTGAATAAAGCCATGTCCAACCCAGAGGTGTTGGACATGCTACACTTAACACATCCTGATCCCAAATAATCACATATGTCATGGACATCCACCTTTCTAGTACAAGGATCACAACATGCCTGACAAATCCATGTCCCATACACTTAACATACTCTTGCCATACTATGCATCCCTGTCCAGTGAAGCTGCATATCGCCCCTCTCTGTGACATGGTGTGATGACCGCATGCCAAATATATCAGTAACCATGTGTATCCATTCTGTGGCACTGCTTGAGCTGGCCACTGAAGCTTACCTGTCTGTTGCCTACAGCTAGGTAACCTGTCTGCCTAAGCTCATAAATAGCCCAGTGCATATAGCCTACTAGATCACTATAACCATATATGCCATAGTTGATATCCAACCCTGCAAATACCATCAGGCTAGCTATTGTCCCATGTGTTACACATGTGCAACACAGGAAATACATGGCAGGATGCTACACAGCTGTACAGTGCCATGTAGATGTATATGGCAAAACACATACATGCTTGCAAGTCTGCTGGGTCAGAGGTCATGTCCCTAATGGCTATGTATGACTATATATGTGGCATATACACAGCATTAAGGTCAATTGCATTAATATGAACACATCCATGCATGTGCTGATAGGTAAAGACACCACTACAGGCCAATAGACATGCCCACGTCAAGACAACATCCACATAGTGTATGAGCAATGCCATCACATGACACACACATATATGGCAATAACATCACATCACCAGTAGGTGTCAAATGTGTGTGACTTATACATGTCAGTGGTGTTAGTGTCATGTAGATCTACAAAGACGTATTTGTAATCTTAATAAATGTGATACACATGTATGTTCAGCTGTACTGCTGTACTTCTCTGTGAGTTACTGTGACCTGTCTCCATCGTTATGTCTTCCAGGTATGCCAGTAGCAGACTGCTGCCGTACAGCCGCTTGGAGGATGAGGTCCTCATCCCATACCTCCTCGACATCTACACGACACTCTTCAGCCATGTGCCACAGGATGCACAGCAGCAGGATGCTCTGTGGGAGGAACTCTGCAGGAGGGTAAATGATGTTGGCAGTCACAATCGCACCTATCAGCAGGTGCACCAACATTGCACTGACCTGATAAGATGGGAAAACAGCATGCTAATGCAATTGCCAGGGAACAAGGTGCAACAGGTAGGGGGGCCACTCACCCAGCCCCCACTCACATGTACCGAGGAGCTACTGGCCAACCTGGAGACACCTGCAGACCTCCATCCACAAGCTTTAGCTGGTATTGTGGAGGTGGGTGTCTCTCAACCACTGAGCCTGGAGTTACCTGGTAAGTCACTACTGCACATAAAACACAACCATATAGCACATATTTACATGTGTTACTGTACAATATGTAATGTAACATCATATGCAAGGCATGTATGCACACATGCCACATACTATAGTCTGCTACTCTATGTATGCACAGATGTGCATACTCCATAGTATAGTGTATTGTACTGGCTTATGTGCTAACATAGACATTGCACCCTGTAGCTACCACACAGGTGTGGATAATGATCTTCCTGCTGTGACACTCCTGTTTAGGTACCTCTGGCATTTTGCAGCAACAGCAGCCTGTGTCAGGTGAGATTGTTATTATTTACCAGGCTTGATAATGCACAGAACATATTAATTGCATGCTATCTGCCATAACACACGTACACATAATGTATGGTGGTCCTGGTAATGGACACTGGTCAGACCTGCAATGCATCACACTGTTTACCTATGTGAAACAATTGAAGACTATATGAAACACCGACAGTAAACCTTCCAAACTGTCATTGCCGGATGTGTGGATAACAGTGGATACAATGGTGGAGGTGTATTCCACTGTAGGGACAGGTACTACATATCAGCATTACACATGTTGGGAATACAAACGGTACTGTACAGAGAGCATATGTGTGCACACACACTAAATGTGTAAGAGCTGGAGTATGCCCGGCCCACAGGATACACCCTTGTGGAATATACCCTTGCTATTAATGTCACATAATGTCATGTGCTATCAGACATGTCCATGACATGTAGTGGGCTGACTGCAACACTGCTCAACTATCCTGAAAAATATATCTCACATCCCGTACATACCACCCTTTGTCTGCATAACCCTGCCCTCAGTGCAGCATATGACATCTATGGGTGTATGTCATATGGGATAACACTGGCATGTAAAATAAGATGGCCATCACAACCATTAGACTGAAAATATGTATACATGGCCATGGAGGATGACCAGAGACATGAAGCAAAACACACAATAGAAGTGATGTACATGTATGTACACCTTGTTGGACATTGGCTCGACACAATACAACTATGGCCTTTATGTAATGGTGATATTTCAGATGTGAAACACTAAACATCATACAGTCCTGTGCACAGCTTGTGTATGCATAACATGAAACCACCACATAACATGTCTTGAACATCTGGAGTGTGTCACGACATGGAAGCATTCACCTATACAGTATCCAAATACATACATGTGTTGCACAACACACACATACATCCACATCAAGCCACAGATACAGTACATTCACCTTGCTGGTGTCAGACATCACTGTCATACCTGCTCCTCATATGTGTGAGGTACACAGATGGCATGTGGGACATAGAGTACTTGTAAGTTAGCCACGTGTGGACATAGTTGCCAGGTATCAATAATATGGTTTCAGATGTGCAGGGTTGTCATCAGTATACCCTTCTGTGACCTGTGTCACACATTCCACATTAGATATGCATTGTATGTGAACATAGTCATGGCTATGAACTGTGTCAGTAACTCACACTGTATAGCAATTGTGAAGCCACATGATGCCCTGCAATGGTTATGCACATCAGCTCAATATGCCGTAAGTCCCTGCATATTTGTAGGGTGGACAAACAACATTGCATCAGCTGAAGGTCCATGTTAGTATAACATGTCCCCGCATTGGGACACCATTACTGTGCTGTAGATTGGAAAGGACACCATTGTGTTACACATGTATGCATGTCATTCAACATGTCAGCAGAAGACATATCATACTACATGTGATTGGCAAGGTCATTCACCACACAGCAGGCCGGTGTACTGTAAACCTGTGCTGGTCTGTGGCACCATTGCAAAGTAGGGACAGCCATGTCAAACATGTGTGTACAGCCACATGCACAATGTCTACACTCAGCTCAGGGGTAGGCAGAATAATGTTGAACAGACAAGCACTGCTTTGGGGAGATATGCAAGCTAGGGCTCAGGCAAACATAATATGCAGTCGACATACCCTACTGCTCATGTCCTCACACATAGGGGTGGTGGCCAACACAAAGCATCAGTGGCAGATGTATAAAGGTCAGCAATGATCTGTTAACATGTGGTGTATGTTGCATACACCATGGCAGTACAGTGCAACAGTGCAAAGTGCATGCATTTTGTTGCAGGTATGGGGCATAGGCTACTAACACAAATGGTGCAATACAGGTATGTATGCTAACCACCACTATAATTATGTAAGGTGCATGCCATCTGTTATACCACTTGCATGCTGTTGTGTGCAACTCAGGGATGTATAATAACTATCACTATAATTGCTTAAGCTGAAACTATAATTGTCTAAGGTGAATGCCATCTGCCATATCACCTGCATGTAGCGTGTGTGTCTGTATGTGTCTGTGTGTGTCTCTGTGTCTGTGTCTTTGTGTCTGTCTGTATGTGCCTGACTGTGTGTGTGTCTGTCTGTGTGTGTCTGTCTTTGTGTGTCTCTGTCTGTGTGTCTGTGTGTGTCTCTGTCTGTGTGTGTCTCTGTCTGTCCGTGTGTGTCTGGTATAACTTGTAATGTACAGTTCTTGTCTTCCCCTTACAGGTATTGATGTAGGTGTGTTGCCCTCCTGCAGTCCACCTGATGTTAGTGTCCCCACAGACTCTAGCAGTGATGATGATAGTATGATTAAGGCACAGGCAGGGTTGTCAGGGACTGAATCTGTGCCATTGATTGCCATTCCACCTGTCTCCCCCTCATCCTCACACACAGTTCCCCTGACTGCACATACCCCATCACCACCGGCCATAGAGGAAAGACAGTTGATGGGTGGTAGCATGGAACAGGGAAGTGTGGTGACTGTGGAAGGTGTGCCTGCACACCATGATCCCAGTCAACAGAACAGTGATATCCCACACAGGCATGTGCCCAGCGCTGCTCGTAGGAGGACCACTGGCCAACATGCCCCTGCGAGACCAAGCACATCAGCTGGAGTCACCAGATGCATATTTCGGGCTGTAATGGAGGCACAGGCACGTGCTGAATGGCACAACAGAGATGGCCTGAGGCTTCAGAGGGCTGCTGTGTGTTCATTAGCTGACAACATTGTGGCACTTGCAAATGTTCACCATCATCTTGCAGATGTTTTGGATAGATGATTGAGTGACATGGTGGGAGTCCTCAAACATGGAATGTCTGTGCTGGAACATTTGGCGGGAGTGAGGCATCGAGCACGTGGACGTAGGCCAGCTACATCACCTGTTGAAGGTCTATGTGAACATGTTACTGCACATGCCTGCTCCCATAGTGACAGTAGCAGCAGCAGTGCTGCTGGTGCATTGCAGTCCACAACAGGACACAGCAAGCCACGTGCACGTGGTCCTGGATGGTCCCAACAGGGACACGATTCCAGTGGACATGTGTCATCAGACGGAACCCAATCTGGGCCTCTGCCTGTTAGTGCCCGTGCAACACCTGGCAGGCACAGGTCACGTGGTTGTGGCCGGACACCGTGAACTATGACACCTGCCTTGTACAGACTGCAGCTGTCAATATTACCCATGTGTAGGCCAGCCACATGCCAGACCTGTGTGCATGCATACACACACACTCAAAACAAATGTAGGGCACCTCAACACACACACACACACACACACACACACACACACACACACACACACACACACACACACACGCAAAACATCCACACATGCCCAATGATATCACAGGCCCTAACACACATGCATGATGTCATCCAATGGCAAAGCCTAGGCCTCTGGCAAACATTATCACCCTGTGCATATCATGATGCCTGTGCCACATTCCTGTCATCCACACCATTGGCACAGGGACATGTTCATATGGTCTGATGTACAGGGTGAACATACTAGGTAGACAATTGCAGATCAATATTGTTGAGTAGTGTTGGCAGGCAGCAGCATACCATGTATTACAGTTTTAGAATGCATTTTGTACATTTGACAGCATGTATCATGTGTAACAAAACTAACAGCATGTTGATCTTGACATTATGCCTTCCTCTTTCAGGTGTAGTTACATGTGCCGGGGGATGTTGGTGTTTGCGGGAGTGCCATATATACATGCTCACTACCCACAGGTCAGTATGACAATACCTGCATGCACTTTGTAGCTTCCACATCACAGTTATATTCTCCCATGTTTCAATTATGTTTACTGTTCTAATGATCCAAGACCATGATAGCTGTGTAGTAAGCTACTGTGTTGAGAGCTGTCACATCCATAGTGGGTGACATGACAGGTATAGTTACCTGTAGTGGTATGCTGGATGGCAAAGGTAAAGGCCAGTGGAAATAGTGGCTTCTCATTGGGAAGCAGTAATACCCACTGCCATGACAGCATGCAAACACAGACACACCCACACACTCAGGGATTCCAGACACAGTAACACACAGTCTGACACACTCACACAGTTGCCAGTGTTCGCATGAGAACCCCTGCCTATGTGCATATCATTATTATAGTACTACGCAATTACAAGATGCGCCGCAGAGATTACACATGTACAGGTAGTTGGAATGGCCTAAGATCGAGGACATCGACAGGAATACTACAGTGCAGTGGGTGTATGTGGGGGGGGGTCCACCAGTAGACTATGTAACAACAGGTCACACCCCAGGGCGTACATGTTAACAGGCGGTTAGTATGCCCGTCTACAATTGATGATATCAACAGGGATGCTAGACTGCTTTGAGTGGATGGGGGGAGGGGGCATTAACATTTCACTATGGTAAAATACAGCCTGACTCCAGGAACCGGACAGCCATACACACCGACACACACACACACACACACACACACACACACACACACACACACACACACACACACACACACACCGATATTCATAAAGATATACACCTGTGTCACACACATACAGACACTTTACATGTGTGAGGTTTAACATTCCACACCTTCCCCACTCCATGTGTGAAACATAGCCAAGCATTACACCATAATGGATGTTGTATTCATGTACTGGTAGGACACCACCACTTTCACTGAGTAGCCAAGTGTACATATATTACAACAGCAGATAGCGTGACATACACAGCATTATTCCATGTCATGCTCCTACAAACTGTTACTTGACAGTGCCATGGTGAAGCCAGGGCACTGTAATGGTCAACAGTGAGCACATCATATTTGCCACACACACCTCTTGTGTACTGGAAGAGTGCCAGCAATGTGCTCTGTTAGAGCTAGGCAGTACACTCATTCAAGCATGTGCGAGGTCTGTGGCTTGAGAACATCTCACCCCAGCATGTACTGGCTATTGTGGTACTAAGGCTAAAGTCCAGACAGCACACAGCATGCATGGCTTGCAATTGTTGACATGGGATATATGTAGGAGCTGTAGCTGTACATGTCATGAACATATCACCTGTGACTATTCAGGAACATACAGTGCAGAGCTGTATTTCCCTGAGTCTGTTAATACAGGCCTTGTGTAGGTCCTATGATCCTGTTATTTGGGTATGTTTGTAGGCATTGCATTAGGTGGACATGTCTAAAGACATACATGACACATGGGGTGTTTTATGATATGATAGGTGTCATGGGTGACCAGTAGAGAGGGGATATTATCTCTGTCAACATAGATATCGAACCTTATGTACTGTTAGCATGCTATCTGCCATATGCATGTGTGTAATGACTGTAGCCACCTGTATGTAGAAAGGTAAATGAAAGCTATGGTAATGTAATATATGTTGTATGAGTGCGGGATGTACATATCCATGGCAGGTATGGTTAGGTCATATCCAACCATGAGGGTGTTGTTTACTGGTGTACAGCAACAGTCAACTGTGTTAATGCTGACAACATCCGTGGGACCCTGGTATGTGTACAGCTGAGCAGGTTACAAACAGTGGTATTATTGCATTGCATAATACATTAGGTAGCTGTATCTGTACATGGGTACATTGCACAGTTGATGTAGGCCTAGGTAAAGTCCACCAATGGAGGGTTATCTGGTGGTCTACCATACTATGTCATAATACATATGGATGTGTGTTGGTAGCCTGGGAACAAGGTGGTGGATGTATATGAGGATACAACCTAGAATGCAGCATTTGCCACTGTCACCTGTACCTGACTCATCTGGGATGCACTATGTTGGAGTAGTGGTCTTTACATGTGAGTAACCTTTATGAATATGTGTACATCATCACCTGGTATGGTCCATACCACTGTTGTGGCCCACATGTCTGGATCTGAGTTATATGGTGGTAGTGTAATTGTGCACTACAGAGCCTTCAGCCAGGTGTTCCTCACTGCACAGATGTTGGTATTCCCCATTGTAGGTTCTACATTGAGCAAATGGATTACTAAAGCCACACATCTAGCATAGGTTAGCATAAGCATCCAATGCAATTGTTATGTACGTGTCAGGGTGTTACTTCTGTGTGTAGGATATTTGCCTTGGAATGTGGCTATATGGGTAAATGCGACCTAGGTATTATCCACACAAACATGTAACATCGATGCATTTGCTCTGAGTTGAAGGCTCATCGTTCGGTCATGACAGCCTGGAATGACAGACACTGGACAACCTCATAATAACAGCAGGACATTGGCTGATTGTTTTGGTCTAGCAGTTGCCACCCATACCATGACATCACTGCACATGGCATTAATGTGCTTGGTAGAAAATGCCCCAAAGGCCGAACTTGTGTATATGACCAATGTGAGATGTACTTAGGGTAGCAGTCCTGCTAATAATGACAACTACGACCACAGCCGGGAGAGGTCATCTTGTCACCTGCACCTCATTACCATTACACAAGGGGCTTACACATTATGCTTGCACATGCCACTGTTCCATGTATAATGCCACTGTCCAAAACCTGTTATCAATGTATGCCTTTCAGGGCAGCAAGGTGTGTGACACATGCTGCAGGTAGCATCCACCTGTGCAACCTAGGTAACCTATTGTCTGTCACGTCCACACATGCATGAATGTGTATACATAACATATATATGTCAGTACTTCATGTACATGTATGCATGTGTATCACACAGCACAGTCACAGATATATCATTTACAGGCCACATACAGGTATCAGGTAGTAAACCAGTATGATGTGCATATATACTGACAGGTAAGATGTACCTAACTGTAAACCTGTGTGTTTACAATAGGAGTCCATTACAACATGTTCTGTACATGTAAGTGTTTGAGCATGCACACTGTGGCCTTCAGTGGTTAGAATCGGAGTGCATCCCAAACAGCCCTGTGCTACTAAGTGTATAAGCGTACCCACTGCCACCTTGTGTAATTTGAGTCAGTGCATCCAACAAGCCCTTTGTTACTAAGTGTATGAGCATGCCCAGTATAACCTTGTGTAGTTGTAGTCATAGTGCAGCCCAAACAGCCCTGTGCTACTAAATGTATGAGCATGCCCACTGTAACCCTGTATAGTGATAATAGCTGCCCATTCTGCAGATGGCCATACTCCAGTTCAGGATCCTGTTGTGCTACAACTATACCTCTCAGGCCTACCTGCGGATGGTGTGTCTTGTTTGTGCATACAGGTTGTAATGGACACCTACTTTAAACATATAGGTCTACAGCTATGTATTTTGTGACTGTCAGTCTCCCTGTTGTTGTCATCAATTGTAGAAGGGCATTCTGACTGCCTTGGGATGTGTAATCTCTGTGGCATGCCTCGTAACTGCGTAGAACTGTAATAATGCTCCTTAGATAGGCAGGAGTTCTGATCTCACCACTAGCAACTGTGTGTGTGTGTGTGTGTGTGTGTGTGTGTGTGTGTGTGTGTGTGTGTGTGTGTGTGTGTGTGTGTTTGTGTGACAGCAAATGCCTGAGTATCGGTGTGTATGTGTATTTGTGTCTGCTTCCTGTCATGGCAGTGGGTTTTGCTGCATTCCAAAGAGATACCTCCTTTTGCACTGGCCTTTATCCTTGTCAACCACTATACCTCTCTCTTCCCCCCTCCCCACTGCAAGTAATCGCTCCTGTGATGTCACCAAGCTCAGACGTGGAATCAGTAATTGTAATTGTATGTGTTCTGTGGCACATACCGCAACTACATACCACTGTACTAGTTACCTTTACATAGGCAAGATGTGTATGCACAATACTGGCAAGTGTGTGCATGTTTGTGTGAGTGACTACCCTGTAGCCAGGCATACACATGTGTAATGTCTTTTGGCACACCATGGTAGCCATCTGTGGTGACTGGTGTCTAACAAATTATTACATAGTTAGGAATGGTAAAGAATACACAGTCAAGCAAGACTACAGTTGGGTATGTTATTTTTCTGTGCCACTGTTGAGCAGTGGCACAGAAGTGGTCTCTGGGGTGTAGGTCCATACCCATCATTCCCCCACCCTAACTCCACAATCCCTATGGTAGATTACGTTAGCCATCATTCCCCACCCCAAACTCCACATACACAACAACCATCCCTTCTCTGGTAAACTGCTTATGATTTAAATGTTATAACA
The DNA here is from genome assembly GCF_019279795.1 of Protopterus annectens. NCBI lineage: Eukaryota > Metazoa > Chordata > Ceratodontiformes > Protopteridae > Protopterus > Protopterus annectens. The sequence goes on from NC_056731.1 coordinate 1,256,614,410, forward strand.
CAAGAGATGCCTCTGTCTTGTGTACATGTCAGTTCCTTTGGAACCCTTCTGTGTCACAAAGGGCATTCAGATGTGTTGTGTGTATATGTATATGTGTATATATATATATATATATATATATATATATATATAGCTATGGTTGTGTCTGTGTATATGCATATATATGTGTGTGTACACATCCTGTAGACTTGTCTTTGTTGTTTCACAGAGTACAGTACATTCAAGGGTACTGTACATATGTGCACAAAGGGACTGTCCCATTTGTTTTCAGTACTGTGGAATACCTGTAGTTGGATGTGCATTATAGACTCCATGCAACATGTATACAGCCCAGATGGCTTAGTGGTACATCCAGTGACCTCAGTGTGCATGGTCCAGGGTTTGAGACCTGCAAGCCTTGTTGATACTATCAATTAGGACTGCATAAGACACGTTTAAGCAGGTGTAATTGTGGTTTCATGACAATAAGCAGTGGGTACATGCAGGTAACAGACATGTACAACCTGCGGTACACTTGGAATGCCCTTCTTTGGCAATCCTGCTGATGTCACCCACCTACGTATACACCTCTGGGACTACTTTAACCCAGTATTCTCCATAGCGCATGCTGTAACTGCGTATTGCTGTAGTGTGATAAACTAGTTAGGTAGGGGTTCTCTTCCAAAAGAGACCAGCTGTGTGTGTGTGTCTCTGTCTGCCTGAGAAAGGAACAATGCTTTTTAGAGTATGCACCCACTTTACGATTCACATGACCACCTTTGGCAATCCTGCTGTCACCCTCCTAGGAATACACCTCTAGGACCGCTGTAACCCTGTATTCTCTGTAGCGAGTGCTGTAACTGCGTATTGCTGTAATGTGATAAACTAGTTAGGTATGGGTTCTTTTCCAAGAGAGACCAAATGTGTGTGTGTGTGTGTGTGTGTGTGTGTGTGTGTGTGTGTGTGTGTGTGTGTGTGTGTGTGTGTGTGTGTGTGTGTGTGTGTGTGTGTGTGTGTGTGTGCCTGCCAGAGACAGGAACTATGCTTTTTAGAGTATGCACACTTTACAATTCACATGTCCACCTTTGGCAATACTACTGATGTCACCCACCTAGACATACACCTCTGGGACTTCTGTAATACAGTAATCTCTGTAGTGCATGCTGTAACTGCATAATGCTGTAGTGTGATGCACTAGTAAGATAGGAATTCTGTTCCAGGACATGGCAGGTGTGTGTGCGTGTTTGTGTTTGACTGTCAGAGCCTGTGTGGAGGTGGCTGTGAGTGTCTAACCACTAGACATGTTAGGGAGTGGATTTTGTAGTTTTCCTATATGGTGTCAATCTTATATGTCACAATGTCCACCTCACGAGGAGTACAGATGTCAGTCAGCCAAGGGACTGTGTTGGCAAGCCATACCCCTACATCTGGCAAAAGGCCTGATGAACAAAGTATGCAACCCTACTATTACCCGGAATACGTCCTGAACCCATGTGTCATATACAAACACACTTGCCTAGAATATCCCGCTATGTTGCTAGTACCCTGTACATTGATGACAGATAGTAGGCATGGTGTGATTGCAGTGGGCTGCAGAGGGCATGGCACTCTGTACAGCAGTACAACAGGCACATAATTCGGACAATGTGCCTTCACTATGTTCCCCACTGGATGCCTGCAACATATGTGGTGCCATCAAATGTGATCCACAAAGGCCATACAATGCCTTACACATGTGCTCTGTATGGAATGATGCCACTGACACCATGGAATACCTGTATCATGCTATCAATGCAGGTCCAGAGTCAACCTGCTGACTATAAGTAGGTTCTGCCACACCGGACCGGTATTGGCATATCGAAGGCTAATGGTCTGTGTACACAATATGTGCCAGCCAAACCAGGTACACCTGTACATGCCACTGTACATTATTGTGGGACATGCACATCCCAGGCAATGTCCATGTCAAGGACTATCAAACACAGACATGGCATGCATTACAAAGCTATGGCCATACACAATGGTAACCAAGATGTCAGCACAGTTCATACAATACCCATCTGTGTGGGACATTGCAGACACTACACCCCTGTACCATACTGCACACCACTGTCGGGTGGCGTGATGCCAAGGATTACCCCTCACCCAGCCTTGTACATCCATCTTACACAGCCAACCACTACACACCCATGAAGCAATGCACACATGTATGTCAGTACTGGCACCTTGTGCCTGCGTGTGGGGTATGATGCTCCCAACCACAGTCACTCCCACTATAACTCCCACTGGCATACTGACAGATGTCAAACACGTTCACATGCCCTAGCCCGTAGAACCTCCGGATATCCCCTGTGGTGCATGTAGTACCTGTGCATTACTGCAGTGCAGCAAAATAAGTGGTTTGGGAGTGTATTTGTGGACCTGGCAAAGAGTTTCAATGTGAGTCCATTAGAGAGTGTGGTTGTGTTGACAATGACATCAGTTCATGTGGACAGCCATGTGTGCTACACCTAATGTCTGTGTACTATATCTCTGTTGCAGATGTCGCACACCAACATACATATATGTTCTTAAAGCACACCCACATGTCAGCTTTGTGGCACGTGGAGTAACTGCATGCACTTGTAATAGTAATGACTGGTCTGTGACAGACGATGCTTAGGTTTTAGTCTCCAAGCCCTTTTCTGATGTACTTTGCCTCTGTCTGTCCCTCCCACACATTCTCTAGTGGATGTGGAGGTGTACACCTGTTCAGCAGCAGCTTGTGTATTGTAAGTGATGGTCATGTTTGGATGATGGCCTCTGCACCTATTGCAGTCCTCTTCTAGCTGATTGCATGCAGAACAGCTGCAATGATGTTCCCATAGCCATTCGCATGAAAAACACAGTACAATATCTAGGAACATCATGTTGCTGTTTGCCTATGACAGTCGCTGTGAGTGGTACCTGGATCTGGTGCTTGGTAAACGGCATCACAGATGATATCTGGATGTCCCTCAAACAACATACACAGTGGGAAATAGCCTAAAGACAGGAGGGTGATGTGTCATTCATGACTATAGCATGTAAGTGTAGCTATGCTTCATTGAGACAACTGCCTGTTTAACAAGATGTGTGTGGTAATGGCTATTCTGCATGTTTTAAAACTGACAAGACAGTGCTCTGTTTGTGAGGGGACCCCCATCTGTAGGGTTATCTGTGGACTGGTCAGTGTGTGGAACCATTTGTTTCCTGTGTTACTCACTGAACACACATCTGTGAACAGCAGGAGCATAGTGTGAGGATTGCAGCCAGTGCATGGTGATAGTGATGACTTACTGCCATCGCATCCCTAACTGGACATATGTCACATGAGACAGTGGTATGACAGACACTGCCTGGGGTTCTCAGTGACATGCCAATAATGGGCCACTGTTCATAGCTGCAGTCACAAGTCTTCTACACATTGTACAGATGTCATGCAATATATATATACATGTGTTGTGCTCTCTCTGCAAATGTATACTATCTGTTGTGTTGGGTTGATGGTCGTATCTATGCATGCTATTTTAAGTAATCCTGAATGCTGTTGACTATTACTAAGCCATATCTGTGTTTAAACTGCAACACCATAGGCTGTATGGGTTTCGAGGTCCCAGCAGCACCTCCTGACCCACTTCAGCTGGCCATGGCACCGGGCACCAGCACATCTGGGGCCCAGCCTTGCACCTCCACCTCTGTTGGCTCTGCACCGCCTTCTGGTGGTACCGCCACTGATGATGGGGCTTGTCTCCCCTGGCAGCAGGTCCAGACAGGGACATGTCCGCTGTCGTACAGTCCCAGATGTGGTGCGTAGGGGGCTCAATAAGGGGTTTTGAGGATGGATACACCATCTCAAGGGCAGAGTGTTACATTTACAGGGTGAGGCTGCCCCTCCTAGACAGCCCCCAGCACTGCCACCTTTGCAGCTGTTTTGGTGCAGTGGTGGCTGCCCATGGCTGGGGACTTCCGTCCCACTGTTTCCATCTGGGGGCTCATGGGCTTGTGAATGCCAAACCCCCCTCCCAGTCCGAGGTGTATCCCCCCACATGTGTCATATACCGACCCTGTATGCTGTCTTGTCTGTCATCCTACCCTATCTATCCTCCATGAGCATACCTACTCTCCTTCCTCCACATTCCACTCTCACCCTATGGAAACAAAAGGCCAATCAGTTCCTAGAACAACATTTGCCCCATACATAGCTGTCCGTTTCACACACGTGTCCACTGGACACATGTAACCCTTTTAATATGCATCACAACATACTCCAATTGTCCTCACTCCTGTCTCTCAGGTGCACGATGTGTGGATGACCCCATTATACGCACAGCACTACCAGTCCCTCTATGGTTACCCCATGTACCTTTATCATGATGATGATGTTGCACACAGCACCTTGCAAGAGTACTGTTCTCACATAATGATTGGACAGGAACTGTTTTGTTAATGTAAATAACATGCACAGAGTGATGTATATGGCCAATGTACAAATGTTTGTGTGTATGGCTGACACATGTCTGTCTGAGGGAGTCTTGATATTACATAGGACAACACCACTACATAATACAGGTGTTGCTGGTGTTTCCCTTTTCATTCATTTGTAATGCTTTGATGTTCCTTTTATATATATATATATATATATATATATATATATATATATATATATATATATATATACACACATATATATATATATATATGTATGTATGTATCTATATGCTAGACATAAACACTCACACATACATCTACATGATGGAATACATTTCCTATACTGTTAAATGACTGCGCTGGATGATATGTTTGTGATAAAGTTCGATGTCTGTATATCTGCCATGGCTTAGTTGTAAATCACAATAGCTGTGTGTGCAGTGTCCTGGTTTCGAGCCTTGCAGAAGCCATTTATTTTGTTGCTGGGCAGAACAAGGCCATTGGATACGGTGTGATTAAGGCACATTAAAGCAGTTGTGAGCGGGTGTGCGTGGGTTTGTGTGGAGCTAAGCAATGCTAACCTCTGGTTACAGTTTCTTACACTCAGTTAGCCTCTACATTGCTTTACCAGTGTAATACTTGCATACTGGCGGCCAAACAGGCTTACACCCACTTGCTCCCGCACTTGCAAATGCACTGCATTTGGTGTTTGCATTTGACACTCATGCCCCTGCATGGGAGTGAGGCCTACAATATTACCTTGTGATGCCTATTACATCAGATTACATGCCTACAGTATCGGGAGTGGCTGCCCATTAGGTGACAGCATGCCGTTCGACTGTACGGAATCCACAACCTGTCCAGAGTTTGATTCATATTATTAGTGTGTTCCTCTTACAATCTGCACCCGTCTGGCTAATACATGGGAACTGACACTGTTCAATACAAACAAGTAATTGGGTTTTGGGACCCACATCCTTCAGCCGAGTCATGCTGCTGCATACCTAATATTCTATCATCTTTCTAAGGTTGTCAGTGGAATATGTGCTTTCTGTCCCTATCAGACCTCTCATACGATTGGGGAAATATACAAACTGAATCAGGGACACGGCATAACAACATCAGGAACACATTTAAATTATTGGTGCTATTAACCTGACACATTGACAGACTCAGAGCATATGAATTCATACACATTTTCTGAGGGAAATGATGTTTATAACTCTTAATTGTTGTTGTTATTCATTACATGTAATTCATCACCTTTCCTCTAAATGTCACTAGTTTTAGGAGGGATTAAGTGGGGCAGAGTTAGAAACCGAGTCGAAATCTGGGTCTTCCCAGGAAATTGGGGACAGTTCAGAGGTATGGTCCCTGTTTGTTCCCCCAATGGTTTATGTCCTGTCCAGTGGATGTGCTCTTAGGGGTTGAGAGGTATGGGGGTCAGCTATGCCCATTTCGTAATATTACTTACATCCCTGGGGTGGTCCTAATATGACATTGCCAGCCAACACCTGCACGCCTAGGCCCATAATTGCATACCCATAGTTCCCCCACCTGCTACTCCTCTACAGCACTCATCCTTACTGTGGTTGCAGGTGGGATATAAACACACCACTAAACACTGCCCACTCTCCCCAAGATCGCACTATAGTGAAGGAAAGGGAAATCTCCCATTCTGCGCTATACGTATAAGCGCAAAACGGAAGATTTTCCATTCCTCTGATATAGTGTGGTCATGGAACATTCACATTTAAACTGCTAGGGTACAGGGGGACCTGGCCCCTTGCAATAAGGTAAGTTAAATTTTTATTTTTTAAACCTAAAGCTCCCATTCACAATTTCGACTGAATGTAAGTTCGAGATTCTGGTCTCAAGATTATGAATTTCGAGCTTCCATCCATTCGATCTTGTGAACGGGAACCATATATATGTATATGTGTATGTCTGCAACTATATATATATATATATATATATATATATATATATATATATATATATATATGTCTATACATATATTTATATATATATATATATATATATATATATATATATATATATATATATATATGTATATATATAGATGTGTGTGTGTGTGTGTGTGTGTGTGTGTGTGTGTGTGTGTGTGTGTGTCTGTAAAGCAATACATACCCCGTGCAAACGCACTTACACATGCTTACTGGTGTTTATATATGCTTGACCTGCTTACTAGTGCCTTATTCATTATGACACTGACACTTTACTCCAGTTATCTTTTAATTGATATTTTGCAGGTTATAGAGTGGACAGATGTCACAATATGTTCATGTCCGGATTACCGATGGTAAATGGTATGTGATACAGTGGGATTCGGTACAAGAATGTCTGTTCGTTAGGGGGTTGCTCTAAACCAATACACTATTGCTGTGCTGCTTCATTTGCATATATACCCTTATGCCCATGGCTCTGGTTCCCCAAACACACACCCCAACGCCTCCATAACACTGCTGTCATCCATTCTCCAGTTGGATTCGCAGTGTATCCACACCACTACACATTTGCCACTCCCTACTCCTATAGACCCATCCCATCAGTTGACTCACTCCATGTATCTTCAGAACTCCCAAACGTTTAGTCCACAAACATTGGTTACGTGAGTGACCAAAAGAATACTATTTGCAAGTTTTGGGTTGTCCCACATGGGACACGCATGTGTTTATGTCAAGATTAGACTCTATACTTCATTACATCCTTACTCCCGTTAACATGACACTACAATTAATTAATATGTATGACTATGTGGTAACACATACGTTACACATGAAAGCCTAATTATGTACGTGTTTGGTGTATTTCTTTTACAAATAGACCGGTTTAGTAATTGGCATTGCCGTAGCAGGCAGATCAGAGGAATGATTCCATGTGTGGGGAAGTCCTCACATATGATTATTGTCAGCACAGCACTGACTTCGGACATTGTACACACTTCTGTGTTTTAGCAGTTTTGTCCCATCCCTCTTCTGCACAACCTATTATTCCAGCTATTGTTGAGGATTGTAAGGGCACATTCATGTTATTTATGTCTGCAAATGGAATGAATGTGTTATAGAGAATGTACTTCTACATATTGATGTCTGCATGTTTGTATACATATATACCTGTAATGAACTCGCTGACCTCCACGAGGTGGTCCAGTTAGAACCAGCCCATCCAACCCTGGCACGCCTGGCTCCATAATTTCATATCCATAGTTCCTCCACCCCACCCATGTTCAAAATGCACGCAAACCTTCCATTGTCCAATTGTTATCGCAGCCATGACACACCTCCACACATTACCCTCTCCAGCGCATTAGAGGCCCTACACGTATGTTGTCCCACCCCATGTATTCTCAGGCTCTCCCACCATTTAGTCCTTGAACATACCTGCCCTTGCTTGTGTAATGGTCGGAAGGCCAAATGGTCTATCTATTTTTGGGTAGTCCCACCAGGGACTACCGTCTGTGTGTAAAGTAGACTTAGCAAATCAGCAATGTTACTCCCACTGGTAATATCCTGCCTGTGGTGTGAGTAGCAGTGCTTTGCTCACTCCTGCCCAGCTGGATATGACATAAGCTGGCAGCGCTACATAATACTGGGGTTGCTGTTGATTCCCCTCTCATTCCTTTTATATGCTTTATTGTTACGTTGTTCTTTCTTCATAGACATATGTGTATATATATATATATATATATATATATATATATATATATATATATATATATATATATATATATATATATCTATATATATATATATATATATATATATATATATATATATATATATATATGTTGTTGTTGTTTGTCTTTTGGCTTTTCCCGGTTAGGGGTCGCCACAGCAGAGCTCCGGTCCGCTAAATATTGGCAGTTGGTTTTTATGGTGTCGAGTTGCCAGCCCAACACCCAACTTTCAACAAAGGCACACCCATTCAACGCATGTCTTTTGAATGCCCACTCGACCGCGAGGAGGACATGCAGACTCCACACAGAAGGCACTCCCAACCCAAGCCGAGAATCGAACGGAAGAACCTCTTGCTGTGAGTCAACAACGCTACTGCTGCACCACCGCAGAAGTATATATATATATATATATATATATATATATATATATATATATATATATATATATATATATATATATATATATATATATACATATACATATACATTATATATATATATATATATATATATATATATATATATATATAATATATCTGTATATACTTATATACATTTTCTATGCTGGGCACTGCTTAGACCCCCGCAAGTTCACTCAGGCTTGCTTACTGGTACTTAAATGTGTTTACTGCTGCTTATTTGCACTTACACCTGCTTACTAGTACCTTATTCATTATGACAGTGCCACTTTGCTTGAATTATATTTAAGTTAAATATCTCATGCAATACTCTTATGTCGGTTTTACAGCAAAATGACATTCATTCCACATGGAAAATTATATGTGCTATTGTTGGGCTCGAACCGTGACTGCCTGTTTGATAAGTGGATGCTCTAAACCCTACACTATTGACAATTACATTGATTCTGCTTGTTTTTCTCTATTTGAATGAATATGATGTGTAAGCTATGCTCGGCGGAGGGCAGCGATGCACAGACATGCTGCGCTTTGCTTACACCTTCGCTATTGCTGCAATTCGAATGTATAATAGGGACATGGGGACAGGGAATCTAATTGTGACAGTTCATGGGACAGGGCTCTACATTCCACTACGTGCTTGTGTGTTTACTACTTCAATTTTATTTCACTGTTCGTAGACACTCTTGTATGCTTAGCATACATTTTAATATCCACGGACACTGACTTACTGACTTACTATTAGGGGCGGGCTCTACTAGTAGGCATAGTAGGTTTTTGTAAGTGTCGGGGCATGTTTACGCCTCCGTAGAGCACTTGTACATGCCCCCTGCACTCGCACACGTTTCCTGTGCACGATGAGGGTGCGGCGGCACGCCCTCATACATTTTCATATGGCGCTGCTGTGCCATCTGTAGTGAGGACGCTCGGCTCAAGGTTAAAACCGTCCTTCAGCTGAGCTTCTTGAATCCCGGAGTAAATGTCTTCTATAATATTACATAGAAACACTGTAATTTAGTAAAGAAAATCATGTCTGTAATCCAGCAACATAGACAGTGAATGCATAGTTATACCAAAAATGGTACACAACAGAGTGGGAATGCTGGTCATGTTTATAGCTCATCTTTGATGGGAGAGAGTGCTTTGCCAAACATGAATTTATTTTGGGTTGTTCCAAGATTGTAAAAAGGAAATATATCCTTATCTGCTTAAACCTCAAGCTTTGTAGTAAATTCTATGTCAAGCAGAAATACCTTTACTGAAAAAAGAAGCAAAAGCGAGGTGGTTGCTGCTTGCAATACCTGCTGCACTCCAGTTCAATAGAAAAGAATCATTCCTAGGGAGGAATTTCACAATTAAATAATTAAAACATATTTATAGTTCTACATTTCCAACTGCTACACCTGGTCAGAGTTATGCAGTAAGCAATATTACTTGACTTACACACGTTTATGTTATTCTTTGAGTGTTACAGACAGAATTACACAGTGTGGTTGAAAGTATTATTTGTGTTCTAACATTCTTTTTAAAAGAACTGGAACATATAAAATGGCACATGCTGATAATGTAAATTCATTTCTGCTGTGATACTTATTTGATCCAACAACAGGGGTCATATGGGAGCTGTAGACTACTCCAACACTCTCTGAATTACTGGGCCTGGACTGATACTGGATAGGATGCCAGTCTATTAAGGGATGTACATGCTCATGCTCCCACATATACACATTTACACACACAGACACACTGTCACCAGTTCACCTGTGAAACATGTGACATTCTGGGTATGTGAAAAAGAAACCAAATAATTTTCAAAACCATAGATAGACACATTAATGTTTTTTTTCATTAAAAGTAAGAAAATACAATTTAGTAATGACTCTAACACAATAATGCCAAGATGAACTAATATTCATTAGCCAAATATAGATGTACTCACTAGCTACAAACATATGTTTAGCTTACATTGTCAGGTCAGTCTGTAAAGCTGTCTCCTCTGGAATTAAACTAAGTCACTCCATCTAACTTTCATAACTTTAGCATCTATTCCAAAGCAAGCTTCCTACAGCTGGGTAATACCCTGACAAAAAATTTCAAGCCCCACCCAAATCACATGAACTCCTTTGCCTATATGGAGTTGTTCAAAGAAATTCTATATCATCATTGCGGCATTGCGGATGCTGCAAAGAGCACTTCTGGCTGACATCAAAGATTGAAACAACACTAATTTCATGAACTTTAATCATACTTTGACTTAGGAATGGGTCCATTCACATCATAGTATTAGAAACCCAAAAGACTTGGAGAAATTAAAATGGTAGTTGTACACATGCTGAATAAACATAATACTAACTCATAAAACAAGCTACCCTAGAGGAATCCCAATATTAACAAGTTATATAACAAAAGGAAGAAAACCATGGCCAAATCTAGGAAGGCAAGAAAGCCCTCATAAAACTAAATAAGCAGCTCATTAGTCTTTTTAGGTCCACCGAAGACAAACTTGAGGTAAAGATATTCTCAAAGGCGAAGGACAGTCACAAGGCTTTCTTCTTCAAGTATGTCTCAACCTCAAAGGTAATACACTACAGTGTGCTAACCTAGTTGTAAATGAAACCATCTATTTGGAACTGGAGGATATAGCAAACCTAATGACTGATAAATTTAGCTCCAGTTTCACCTTGCTGTTCTCTTCCCCGTACACCTTTCTAGAGATACACTCAATCATTACTCCCCCAGGTATCACTAGTGAGCAGGTCCTCAAAGTGGTCTCTAAAGTAAAAAAAAAAATACTGCATCTCTGGGCCCTGATAATATCCTGGGCTGACTTCTGAATAGCATGATACATGATCTATTGTGCCCTTTAAAGTTATTGTTCGGTCTTACTTTCTGAATGGGCTTCATGCCTAGCAAATGGAGGAATGCAGCAGTTGACCATCTGCACAAGGGCAGACCATCTACTGACTTAGGTAATTGCAGATCTGACTAGTATTATATGTAAGGCCATGAAAAAAATTATCATGGATATCATAAATAAAGATGTAAAAAATCTTCAAACACTAATCCCACAGTCTGTTTCCATCAGGGGCAGATCATGCCTACAGTGGGCTGTTTTAAAATGTCAACAAAGCCACAGGGGATGCAAAACAGCACACACTGCCTATCTTGACCTGACCAAAGTGCTTGATACTATTTCCCATTAGGGCATTGTCGACAAACTTACACAACTAGGAGTAAATCTCTATGTCATTCATTGGATAGCCAATTGGGACATAGACAGGATACAGGAAGTCAGGAATTCAAGATAGGGGACTCTGCCTCCATAAAAAGGTCAGTCACCAATGCAGTCCCCCAGGGTGCAAAGCCCACTTCTTTTTGGTATCTACTTTTCAGAAGTTAAAGTGAACAATAAAGGGCTCTGGTTGACCAAGTTTATAGATGGCTGTAAGCTAGGTGGTATTATAGAATCCTCCAGCGATAGTAATATCCTCCAAAAGAGCTTGTAGCAAACTAATAATTGCTGCCAGAGCCATGATCTAAAACTGAATGCCAAAAATGCATAATAGCATCCTTTGAAAAATCAGTCACCCCTGGGAATTACCACATAGGCGATACACCCATAAGAGTATATCCAGTAACTAGAAAATTGAGAGCATATGTGGACGGTGACTTGGCCTTTAACCATCATGTGTCTACTGTTGTAAGGAAATCATTCTATATTATGCAAATCACAAGCAAAGGTATCTTGATCCAAAGATATAATTTTCCACTGTCCTCTGCCCTCATTAGACCAATCATTGAGTACAGTGTTCCATTTGGAATGTAATTTACCAGCCATATGTAACAGCTGGAAAGTCCACACAGGTTCCTAACAAAAAGAATACAAGGCATAAACCACATAAAATACACAGATCACAGCAAAGACTTATCTTTATATTCAGTTTCACACAAGTTACTGTGAGATGATCTATGCCTGTCTTACAGGCCATAATCTGATCCAGTACTGAGAGACTTTCTGCACCTGTACAAGTATAACAGCATTAGAAATACCCAACCCAAGGGTCTAAACCTTTTTAGAACATGAATAGAACATGTTGGATGGACAGTTATGTGTCTTAGAGGCTGCCCCTACTCTGGAAGAAGCTTCCCATCCATGTTAAGTAGAATTCACCCCTCACTATATTCAAATTCAACCTGAACCAGTGTATTCGGAATTGGAAATTTACCACCTGAACTGGCTGCTATACCCCTGAGTAACTTATTCTTTCATTTACAAATGGGAAACCATGTTTAGGCTTAAAAAGGGCTTCTAGGGCCATTAGCTAAGTAATCATCAATGAACCTATGTATAGTATTTCTAAAGTGTTGCTGAAAAAGTTAAGGAAGGCTTAACACACACAGTCCACAGTGTACAGCATTACTACCCACGAAAATGTACATAATCATCTCAAAAGTAATTCATAAAAGCAGTGCACCAGGGTTGCATTCAGTGTTACAGTGCACACACACACACACACACACACACACACACACACACACACACACACACACACACACACACACACACACACACACCAGAGTTACACCCAGTGTTACAGTGCACACACACATGTACTACATGCAAGATATGCTATAGTGCACGCATACCAGGGTTACAACCAGTATATATTAATATATATACATATATATATATATATAGATATATATATGTATATATATATAGTGATATATCTATATATATATTAATAGATATATGTATATTAATATATAAATATATATATATATATATATATATATATATATATATGTGTGTGTGTGTGTGTGTGTGTGTGTGTGTATTATGTAGTGCACACACCAGGGTTACATCCAGCTTATGTTATATAGTGCACACAGCAAGATTACACCCAGCATCTGTTATATAGTGCACAAAAACACCAGGGTTACATCCAGCATATGCTATATAGTGCACACACCAGGGTTACTTCCAAAATATGCCAAAATGTATTACATGCACACCAGGGTTACAACCAGCATATGTTACATGGTGCACATGCCAGGGTTACAACTAGCATATGTTACATGGTGCACATGCCAGGCTTACAACCAGCATATGTTATGTAGTGCGGACACCAGGGTTACATCCAGCATATGTTATATAGTGCGCACAGTAGGGTTACATCCAGCATATGCTATGTAGTGCACACACACCAGGGTTACATCCAGCATATGTTATTTAGTGCACACATCAGGGTTACTTCTAAAATATGTCACAATATACACACAATTGGATGCCATTATGATGTATTAGAGTACAAACATACCAGTGTTATATGCAACATATGCTACAGAGCAGCAACATATCTTTCAACTGTCTAGATTTTCACAGAATGTCAACATTTTTCCTCATATTTTTTGTCTCTTCCTTATAAAATTTGTGGCTTTCTGGCAAATCACTGAGGACTGAAGTAACTAAATAATAAAAAATAATGACATACATTAAAGTTTCAGACTTCACATCCTTCAAAAATCATAATAATATAAAACCTGTTATTCTGTCAAATATCTAAGTTTATAGGAGCAATATTTAAAATTTGTCCTTATTTTTGGGCCTTTGTCTTCCTATTATTTTTGGCTTTGTCCAGATTTCTTGCTCTGAGAGGTTGAGATGTATGAGCAGCAAGTCTGCATATGCAGAGGGAAGAACATATGCATGTGACCCTGTGCAATGTAATTCAAAGACAACTCTACTATGTATAGAGCTGCCTTCTATCATAACATTATAGGACAGCTGCAGCTATCTACCAATAAATTATAATGCCCATTCAGAACATAAGGACATATCCCATATCTTTAACTACCAACAAAGTCCTATATATACTGCAAAACACTCTATAATTGTGGCAGACATGCTTATACATAGAGCTGCCCATGTTGTTCTGTAAAGTTGTCACCAGACATACCTGTACAGAGTTGTTTACACATATCACCCCACAGCCTAGATGGAGGCACACAAAAATAAAAAACATCATAAAGGTAACCTGCTGCCCTTGTTGCTGTAACACAATTGCTGTTTGGATGCTCTGACAAGTGAGTGTAAGTAATTGTCCCTATAGGAAAGGTCAATAGGGCACTGAAACATAAGTTATCATTGACGTCACTAATGGAGATGGAGAACATATCTATAATGTTCTTGTGTTTCTTGTTTGGATATCTATAATGAGATAAAATACTGTGGTGTATTCTTTCTGCACTGTACTGTATACCACAACTGACTATTAGCCCCTACTGATACCTCTCCTCATTCACAAGATGTAACGGACTGTACTTATCCTCAGAGGTACTCTTACCCATGATCAGGGCTGCTGAGGCGATCAATCCATTCTGGTGCAGAATCGTATTGCTGTCGAGAGGGAGGTGTACCTTAGGCCCTAACTTCTAATTACTCCTCCCACTCATGCATACAATAGCCAATGGATGAAGGTGCAATGAAGACATGTGGCTCCTCTTACACATCCCAGGCCTTCATCAGAGATCTAATGTTAAGAGCATCCATGTCTGTCCCATCTTCCCCTCTGATAGGCAGACCTATCCTTCCCTTGCTGTGTGTCAGATGCCCAAGCTGCTAACTGTACTAAGGTCACCTGAGCCACAGTTAAGGCTTTATCCCTCTATACCATGTCACATGTCACGTAGGGTGAACATTTTATGAAATGTGTAACCTGTTTCTGTGCACGAGGAATCACATAATGGCATGGCATTAGATTTGCACCTTAGAAAACACAACCACCACATGTAGCCACACATGTACACCCATGCACACAAGCAAGCATGCACTCACACTCACATACACACACACAGACGCACACGTACACACGCACACACGCGCACACACGCACACACACGTGCACACGTGCACACGCGCACACACACACACACACACACACACACACACACACACACACACACACACATGCCTCACAGCTGGTGGGAAAGTACATTTGTGTAAGCCTATGTCTGTGTGCTTTGTTGATCACTTCCATGCTATCATATAAACATGCAGTATCTGCATTCATATCTTGCCATGATGTGCACTATAAACCTAATTAATCTGTTTTTACTTCTTGAGTTTCTGCTCCATTCAGTGACTGGGAGTGCAAAATGATAGTTTCCTCTCTCCCACTGCACTGTTCAAGCTATTACCCCATCACACTTTGCTCCTATACCCAGCAGCATCTACACTCTGCTCTTGCCGTGTGCCCTTCACCTTTATGTAAATATCTCAAAACACCCCAATGCCATTAATGTGCAGTGCACACAACTTACTGCAGTGCGCACTCTTATAGTCTCTGTTCACTCTTCACTATATACTTATTATCTTCCCACACCCCAAATACAGATTGACAAACAAGAGCACACGCATACAAATACAAAAAGCATTGTCAGTGCTTGCCTTTGATATCTTTCTTTCTTTATATAATTCTCAGTGTCATGCACATACACATGCCCCCCCCCCCCCACACACACACACACACACACACACACACACACACACACACACACACACACACACACACACACACAGCACCAATTACTTCAAAGACTGAGAATAGTACTGACTGTCCAGATTTTTGACTCATATTTTTGGTCCTTTTCTCATAAAATTAGATCTCTGGCAAATCACTGGCAAATCATTGAGGACTGAAATCAGACAACAATGGCAGACATTTGATATTCAGACTTCATATCCTTCAGAAAATCCATGCTATTGCAAAACCTGTTATTCTTTCAACTTTCTAAGTTTATAAGAGTAATATTTAAAAAGAGTGCCTCCCATACCTCTCAACCTCTTAGTTCAAGAAATCTAGATAAAGCCTGACAAAATGGGGGTGGGGAGGACCAAAAATAGGGACAGGTTATAAATATTGCTCTTATAAATTTAGAAAGTTGCCAGAGTAACAGGGTTTGTGTTAACATACATTTTCTAAAGGATTTGAAGTCTGAAACACAAATGTATGTCATTATTTAGTGACCTCAATCATCAGATCATCCCAATGATTTGCCAGATAACCACACATTTTATAAAGAATAGACCAAAACTATCAGGCAAAAATCTGGACATGCTGGAAAACCTGGACAGTTGAGAGGTATGGCCCTTATTTTTGGGACTTTGTCTTCTCATTATTTCTGGTTTTGTCCAGATTTCTTGCTCTAAGAGGCTGAAAGGTATGGCGCCCACTCGGTCTTACTTGTACTCATGTAATATATGTTTTTCTCCAATGTACATGATAACATACTCTACATATGTGCAATGTTCCCCACTGGTTGTTTGATTGTGTTGGTGTTCATTATGCTGAAGGGATGCACACCATACTGTGCACACTCACCATACTGTGCATTTCACAGAACATCACATGGCTTGTGTACTGACACAAGTAAAATGTTATTTATGAATTATATACAAGGTAGTACAAAGATTTAGATAGGTCCATCTTGCATATGGTACAGAATTCTGCCTACCAATTAGACAAAGACAGACTACTTAAATATCAAGCAATTAAACTGTTTCTTTTTTCACTCAAGTAATGTTTAAAAGGTAATGAGTATGACAGTTCATGAAAAAAAATTCATGTAAAACAAATGCCTGAGTTTTACAAATAGTCACTCTTCGGCCTTCTCTGCTACTGGTCAACACCCCCCCCCCGCTCAAGGTGATGTATGAGCGGCGCTTATATCTCTAGATTGTTAAGCACCCTCTCAAGCCCCCCCCCCCCCAGTGCACAGTGGCTCCTGGCTTCCAGATCATCTCCTCACAAGTAATAAGACCACTGTGCCACATTTACTGCTCATATCTACTGGATGCTTGATTCCTTTTCTGAACCCTGCTTCCCCGTACAATTTAATGTTAAGCACCCTCTCAACCCACCTCAGTGCACCGTGGCTCCTGGCTTCCAGATCAGCTCCTCACAAGCAATACGACCACTGTGCCACATTTACTGTTCATATCTACTGGATACTTGATTCCTTTTCTGAACCCTGCTTCCCCATACAATTTAATGTTAACCACCCTCTCAACCCACCTCAGTGCACCGTGGCTCCTGGTTTCCAGATCAGCTCCTCACAAGCAGTAAGACCACTGTGCCACATTTACTGCTTATATCTACTGTACACTTAATTCCTATTCTGGACCCTGCTTCCCTGTACAATTTAACGTACATGTCTGCGAAATTACCTACTGCCTAATTGCAACTTTTATCTATCTCATTGTTCTTGTAATGTGGTGCCCTTGTACATCACCTTTCCATCCCCTATCCTACACAGACTATCACTCACCTCTGTATTCCCAGCTTACATAGACTATACTGCACTATCTACCCTCCTACTCTTCCATTCTTGCCTTCCCCTATTTTTTTTTTCTTTTCTTTTCTTTTCTTTTTTTTTCTCTCTCTCTCCATCCTCTAGCACTCTTTTTCCTCTCTCCCCATCTCTTCCTTTACTGGTACTATCGCTACCTACTCTTCACTTTTTCTTGTATACCCTGAAAATCAAATCAAAGTCTTCTCTTTCCCACTTCTTCACCTACCCTAACTTCTCTACTGGCATTCTTTAGCCACAATTCATCCACATTTAGTCTTCTTCTATACATTGCCTTCACCTCCCTAATTTGTTTCTTTTCCTTACCTTGCTGATTGTTTTCCTTTTTCTTTGAGGCTGAACTGGGAAAGGGCCTGCCCGCACCGTTCGCCCTTCACTTTGCCCAGGCTCACTCCGCTCCCATACCTGACCCCCACTCCCAGCCACCCCTACTTTCACTACATTTATACTAGTCTAACCACTCCCCTGTCAACACTCACCCAGTCACCCTCACACTTTCACTAACCTCTCTTCCTCCACTCTCAACCAGTCTCCTTGCTTTGGTCTCTCCCAATCTCTTCCTGTACTCTTAATTCATCACTTCCTGATCTACTTCTTCATACCACAAATGCCACCCATTAGATATCAAATTCTTTCCCTTACTCTTTTTCCCTACTCTTAATAACTTTAGTCAAAGCCACAGAACTAAACCCTCCAGCTCTGCCTCCTAAATCATACTCCTCCCACTGCTATCAATGCAATCCACTTAACACCTACTCACACATTAGCCCTAGCCTTTTTCACATGTGTCCTGTTCTGCACACCACAATACAACTATTCTTTTCAGACTTCATTGACATAACAACCTATTCCATTCCATTTACCCCCTTATCTCTAAACTATCTAACCTTATTCTTCACTTTTCTCATATATCCTTTCCATTCTTACCTGTTCAGGTGACATTCACCCCAATCCAGGACCTACCAACTCTTATAACTACTCAAACTCTAACTTCTCCACATGCCCTAAATCACTTCACATAACTACTCTCAATTTCCAAAGCATCTTAATAAAACTTTATAACAGCATGCCTGGCTTTCCCAAAATAAAACTGATATTATAGCAGCCACAGAAACATGGTTAAAATCCCTCATTCAAGATTCAGAGCTTCTTCCACCAAACTTTAGTATTATTAGACTTGATCATCAAAAGAAAAAAGAAGGTAGTGTGGCCCTCATCTATCCGGACTCCCTAATTATTACTCCATACAAAGACCAGATCCCACAGTTCCATAATGCTGAGATAATTGATCTCTTTTCTTGAAATCAATCACTCAAAAAGGCTTTGTATCACTCTCCTATACATCCTGCCTGGAAATAACATCCCAACTCTAGAAATCATTTTATCTTGGCTATCCTTCACTATAAAAAATGAAACAATTGTCCTCTGGAACATGAATATTGATTGGTACTCTATCTCTTCTAATCAACCCTTCACTACCATAAACCTATTTCACTATACCCAACTTATTGCCACTGCTACCAGGTACAACAACAAAACTAATGTTGGATCCATCCTATACCAGATTCTAGTCTCAGATCCTTCTAAATTTTTAACATCTGGCACAATGTCCAACTCTATTAGTGACCATTTCCCTGCCTATGCTATCCAAGCATGCCCAGCAATTCCAAAAACCCATAATATCAAATTAGTCCAAAACCTTTCCAAATTTGACCCCAATACATTCAACAGTATTCTAAAAGCATTAACTCTTTCCAAATAATTTTAGATAGTCTAGACCTTCAAGAACTAAAAGAACCAAAACCAGTAATGCCCCCTGGATAACTAAAGCTACAAAACAAATCATGACCAACAGGGACAAAGCATGGAAAGCTTGGCTTAAATCTAAAAATACATCTGATCTCTTTCATTATGGACAATTCTGTAACCTATCTAAGAAATTTATCTATAAAGACAAGCAGCACTATTTCTGGAACCAGTAAAGTAGTAGAAAAACTAATCCAAATGTTTTCTGGTTTTCTGTCAATAACCTTCTTAACCCTGGCACTAAACCCAACCCCTGCCCATAACCCAATAAACCACCAGAACAAATTGCAAGTCTCTTTAATTCTTCCTTTATTGACACTATTGCCAGTATTACCTCTTCCTTCTCAACACCAATACTACTTCTTCTCCATCATCTTCTCACCACCCCTCTCCATCCACTGATGCGCTCTCTCCAAATAGAGTAAAACTGGCTCCTCCACCACTTTTCATACTATCTCCTATCCCTACCTTCCAGATCAAAAAACTGCTTCTACAACTTAAGCCCTGCTCCAGCTCTGCTGACAATATCTCTGCCAAGTCCTTCATACTTGCAGCAGACTTAGTGGTCTACCCAATTAACATTCTGATTAACAGATTCATCCTATGTCTCTGGTCTCTGGAAAAAAGCTATAATGCTACCACTTCATAAAGGCAGTCCTTCAGCCAACATCAACTTCTGACCAATAGCTTTACTCTCCTAATCTCAAAAATTCTAGAAAAGTGTGTTCAAAAGCAACTTTTAGATTACCTGCTAAAATATAATCTTCTCTCCCCTACTCAGCAAGATTTCCATCCTGGACATAGCACATCCACTGCATTAATCTCACTCTTAGACATTGTGAACGAAGAATGATACTCTGGTAACATTGTCTCAGCCCTTTTCCTGGACTTATCAAAAGCTTTAGGTACTATCTCTCACTCTGTCCTTCTCTCCCAACTCTCTAGTATTGGCCTATCCATTCAGTCTCTTAACTCGTTCAAAAGCTACCTCTCTAATAGAGAGCATGCTGTTAAATGGCAGCACACCATTTCCTCTTACATTCACAACCCTACTGGTGTTCCCCAAGGTTCAATTTTAGGCTCCCTTCAGTTTAACATTTTCATTAATAATCTCCGCCAAGCTATTTAACAAGCCTCCCTAGTCCAGTACGCAGATAACTCCACAATAGTCTGCTCTGCCCACAACTCAAACACTCTAAAACAAATCACCCAAGCTGCATTTACCACAGTAGAAACCTGGCTACACAATAATCGCCTCTCTCTAAACCCTAAAAAAATAAACTTATGATCTTCACTCCCAAAATAATTTTACCCATTAATATAGTTGACTTTGAAGTTCTCTCCCTTAACTCTACTAAAATTGAGTTAGTTACCCATACTAAGCTATTAAGGGTAGTTATAGATGAAAATCTTAAATTTGATCATCATATTCAAAATAACATAAGCAAAACCCATAAGAAACCGGGGCTACTATATACACATAACAAATTCTTCTCCCTCCCTTCTAAACAAGCACTAGCTCTATCATACCTTCTATCCTCACTTACTTATGGTGCTCCCGTATTAACTAATCTGCAGTCTTCCCTTATGACAAAATTAGAAGCATGCTATAATAAGATTGCTTAATTTGCTACTAATAGTCACCACTCTACTCACCATTGTATTTCTCTAAAGTAACTACAATGGATCTAACTCCCCCATTACATTCTCCTCTTCCAGCTAACAATTTCTCATAAACTTTTATATAAACCTCAGGATTGTCCAGCACTCAGCTCCCTCTTTATCCTGTATACTCCAACTCATCCCCTATGCTCTCCAAGTACACAAACCCAAACTACCTGCAGGTCAATTCCTATACCCCTGGTCAATTTCCAAAATCTGGAATAATCTTCCAACATCTATATGCATTCAACCAAGACATTCTAGCTTCAAAAGTGCACTGCATAGTCACTTTTCTTCCATGTGGGTTTGTAACTGCTCAGTTCCTTCGTCAGCCATTACCTAATCTGAATCCTTCCAGCTCATTTACTCACAATTTCCCTTTCTACTTTTAAACTCCCAAATGAACATCTTATCTAACACTTCCTCATCTCATCTCTCAACTCCCTCCTTGCTCCCTCACCCTTTCCTCACTAGTCTCCCACTCTCACTCTACTTCACTAAACTAATCTCCTCCTCTCTCCCCCTCATTTCTCTTAGCTTTTCTCCCTCTCTCACTACAATACCAAACTTCCTTCTCCTGTACGACTGACGACTAACTCTTATTAAACCTCACACACCTCCTTCTCATATCCCCACCTCTCTGCCATTATAAACCCTTTCCTCTATGCCTGCACATTAACCTTTACTTCCCTGTTTCCACTTCTTGATTTAAATAAAGACTTAATTGATATACTCCTTTACTTTTGAGTATAACAGCTTTTTACTCTCTACTGCCTATCACCACTGTAGTATGCTTTGTATGATGTAGACATAGATTTCTTTACTGAATCATACTTTATAATATGAAAGTTTTCTTTTTATTTTCTAGTATGTTTTTGTATCTTCTGTAATTTGAATCTCTATATCCTAAAATACTTCCTATGTAAAGTTATGTTTTAAAGCTTTAGTTTTGCATTCTATATATATTCCCTGGACGTTTTCTCCCCTGGCCTCCACTGAAAATGGGCTAGCCTGGCCCAGTGGACTTTCCCAGTAAACAAATGTCAATAAATAAATAACATTTAATCAATGACTACAATGTATAAGTTTAGCTACTAAATCAGATGTCATAAAAAGACAGTTTTGCTATTTTCCTACTACTTGCATTACAAATTACAAATTAGCAGTTTAATAAACTAGTTGATTCTGCTGTTACATTAATACTTTGAATTAAAGTTTGACCTACTTTCACGTGACATATTTTTTCACATCCTAAGGTAATTACTAGCTCTTGAGACTAAATTTGCCCTGTTATGTTTAATGTGTTCAGCACTTCTCTGTATAACATACACTTTGTAGGATTTTACTGACAAAGAAGTGAAGAAGAGTTATATATTGTACTTAGTCATGAATCAATTGAAGAAATGTGCCAGTTGCACATTTTAACATTTCCTTCAAAAAAACGTTTAGAGTATTTGGTATTTTGATAACTTTCGTAGTATCATTATGAAATTATTTTGCATTATAAAAGAAAATGAGATCTACCTTAGCAGTGGATAATTACTTTTATACAGAGAATTATTTCTTTGGCCATCTTTAAAAAAAAAAAGAAAATCTACTGCATTCTAAGGGGGATCTAGTACCTGTCAGCCTGGGATGACATGATCAGCAGACCTCGATGCTTTGCCAGAGATGGCATTCATCTATCATCTTTAGGATTTCGGTTACTGGCTAAGACTCTTGGCACCCCCATTATGACTTTTTTAGACAGTGTCACATGGACAAAACTCCCAATGTAATAAGACCATCTAAAAACAAACTCAAGTTTATGCTGCTCAGTGCTAGGTGTCTAAATCTGAAACTGCAGTCACTGGAAGCAGTCCTTACTCTGGAAGATACTGACATCCATACAGTCATGGAGACCTGGTTTAAGGCTGCAGAAAGTATCCCAGCCTTACCGGGTTACAATTCCTTCCACACATCCAGACCTCAAACTGAAGATGTGAGAACTAAGGGAGGTGGTGTATCAATATTTATAAAAGACAAATACACCTCAAGACTGGTTAAACAGAGTGACTCACGTGAATTACTTCAGGTGCAATTAACTGTTGGCAAGACCCATCTTCAAATCATTGCCAGCTATAGGACTCCATCCATAAACCAGGACACCCACTCAGGCTAGCTGGACTGACTTGAGTCGATCAATATACAACCAAACACCTTGTTTTGGGTGACTTTAGTTACCTGTCCATTGACTGGGTTAATTATGCATGTACTAACACTTTCACCCAAAGGTTCCTGGACTTCGTTAACTCCAATGTCCTGGACCAGCTGGATGACACCTCTACAAGGGGCTCAAACATTCTGGCTATGGTGCTCACCAATATGGGGGATTGTTGTACCACCCCAAGTGCACTGCCCTCCCTGGTGAGGTCTGACCACAAATCAGTCTTGTTGGAGGTAACAATAACACCAGACCCCCCTCCCCCCCAGGCAGCAGCTAGACTGAAAAACTTCACCAAGACCAATTACAACCTCTTATGTGATGACATAAACAGCTTCATACCCCCCCCCCCCCCACTGATGGAAAAGTTACCTATGCTGGGATATACACTAATGCTTTATATGAGCATCTATACAATTGTGTTAAATCTGTTGTACCTGATAGGACCAAAGCAAGATCCTCAAGGAAGAACAAACCTGCCTGGTGGACATCAGCCATTAACAGGATATACAATAACAGGAAGAAACTGCTGTCTAAGTGTAAGACGTTATGGTCTCCAACCTGGAAGCACTCCCTCCTCAACTTAAATAGGCAAGCAAGACATCTTGTAAAGTCCTCTAAAGCTACTTCTAAATCCAAAATAGCATCCCTAGCTAAGGAAAACCATAAGGCTTTCTTTAGCTGCATCCAAAACCTCAAAGGAAAAACCCAGATTTGCGTAGAACTTGTAATTAATGATACTGCATATATAGAACTGGTGGATATAGCCAACCTGTAGGTTGACAGGTTCAATGCAAACTTAACTCCCCTGTCCCCACCACATATAACACAAAGCATTCCTGCCACATATTCCCCACTTGGTATCTCCAAAGAGCAAGTCTTTAATGTCCTCTCCAAGGCTAAAAACACAGCTTCAGTGGGACCAGACAAGCTCCCAGGATGCATTCTCAATGGATTAAAACAGGAATTAGCAACACCGCTGGGTACCTTGTTCATCCACAGCCTTAGCATGGGTTTCATTCCTGGTGAATACAGAATAGCCACTGTCACCCTTTGGCATAAAGGAGGTGAATCCATGGAACCCAGGAACTATAGACTCATAAGCCTAACCAGCCTTATTTGCAAAGCCATGGAGCATATCATCATGGACCTTATCAACAAAGATATAGATAATCTACAAACACTCAGCCCTACCCAGTTTGGCTTCATCAAAGGGATATTGTGCCTATTAAACCTGGTGGACTTCTTTGAGACAGTTGCCAAAGCCCTTGACGAAGGTAAAAATGTGCATACGGCCTACCTGGACTTAGCCAAGGCCTTTGACACCATCCCCCACTCAAGCATTATTGATAAACTCACCTACCTGGGTATCAACCCATATATTGTCAGATGGGTTACTCACCAATAAAACTCATACAGTCAAAATAGGAGATTCTACCTCTTCCAGCAGACCAGTAACTAGTGGTGTACCACAGGTGTCTGTTCTGAGGCCCCTACTGTTCAGAATATACTTTTCCAAAGTACAGGCAAAAACTAAATGTCTGTTGCTGATGACTGCAAACTAGGACTGGTCATTCAGTCCTCTAATGCTTTCAATATCCTGCAAGAAGGACTTAACACAGACTAATGACTGGTGCCAAAATCATGGACTTACACGGATGCAAAAAAATGCATTATCATCCCCTTCATCAAGGGTGATGTTCCTGCAAACTACTTCATAAATAGCAATAACTTAAGCATGCAATCACTGGTGAGAGACTCTGGCATTCAGGTTGATGGCAGCCTTTCCTTTGATCACCAAGCCTCCACAGTGGTAAGAAGGCCATTCTGTGTTGCTCACCTCATAAGTAAGGGCATTGCCTCCAGAATAAAGTAGGTTATACCCCCCCCTGTACTCTTCCCTCATCATGCCAATAATAGAGTATAATGCTCCCTTTGGTATGTACTTCTCTCTAAGCACCTGCAGTAATTGGAGAGACACGACATTTCTTATAAAGAAAATTCAAGGTCTCCAGCACATGTCATATGTGGACAGACTGAAATCACTGTCTCTTTACTCTGTGTTATACATACTGCTCAGATGACCTGTGCTTTGCATTTAAGGCAATATCCAACCCTGCCTTAATGGAAATGGTACACATGTGCAAGTCAAATGGTACAAGTGTCACACTCTCAAGGGATCTCAACCTGGTATGTGACATCAATAGAACTTGCTGGAAGGAGAGATTTATCTTGTAGAGGTTACCTCATCTCTGGAACACACTTTCAATCCATGTTAAGCAGAGCCCCTCATTGACCCTATTTAAGTGTAATTTGGATAGCTGGATGGGATATTGTAAATTCACTGGGGGGTTCCACTTTTGTCCCTTATAGATATGGGTAATAGGCGCTGATTTAGTGTCTACCTGTAACAGACACTATTGGGAACAAGGGTTAACTTGGTTAGGCTTGTAAGGGACATAAGGCCATTAGCCTAGTAACCTCCTATGATCCTATAAAATACCTTTTTCCTGGGAGCAGAATCCTAGCCTTTTATTAAAAAAATGTAGTATGGTTAAGAAAATGGCATATTTCCCATGTATAGTAGGCCATTCTAAATGTAATATCAGAAGACAGTTCAGAATGGAGAGTATGGTTGATCTAAAAATATGATTCACAGGGAAACAAAAAAACAGGAATGTAAGCAGAACAGACAATTGGTCTAAGAAGCTGGCCATGTTTATGCTGCATGACGCAAAACAACTGATTAGAAACCCTACATTTTGCTAATTATAGTTATGCCTTAATGGATACCTCATATGCTGACAAATGACCAAATAATATTAAGGTAAATTACAGTCCTACAATGAAAATTATCACCATTTGATACAAATCTGGTCCTGATATCCTTGCTTATTTGTTATTTCAAGTTCTGTGTCACAACAGCGGTAGAAATTCCTTTCTGAATGGTGGCAATCTTCTGTGA